>NW_020454483.1:473686-489806 GCF_003342845.1 Nothoprocta perdicaria
GTTGGCCCTCCTGAAGTCCAGCGTGGCAAGGCTACTTACTGCCCTGCCTCCTCCTCGTTGGATCCTGAACTCCACCAGCTCGTGGTCACTGCAGCCAAGGTTACCCCCCACCTTCACATCTCCAACAAGGCCCTCTCTGTTTGTTAGTACGAGGTCCAGCAGCCCACCTCTCCTCGTCGGCTCCTCCACAACCTGCGTCAAAAAGTTGTCATCGACGCACTGCAGAAACCTCGAGGACCGTTTGTGCCTCGCTGTGCTGTCTCTCCAGCTGACGTCAGGGAAGTTAAAGTCCCCCATGAGAACCAGGGCCTGCGACCGTGAGGCAACCTCCAGCTGCCTGTAGAAGGCCTCATCAGCCGCCTCCTCCTGGTCAGGTGGCCTGTAGCAGACACCCACCACAGTGTCTCCCACGKTGGCCTGCCCTTTAACCCTTACCCACAAGCTCTCCACTCTCTCATCATCCACTCCCAGGTTGAGCTCCATGCATTCCAGTTGCTCTCTCACATACAGAGCAACTCCACCACCTCGCCTTCCCAGCCTGTCCTTCCTGACACACAAAGTACTCTTTTTGTACTCTACATTATGATGCCTTTTACTGGTCCATTGCCCTAGCTATGGAAATCMAGAATTTCCAGAGAAAATGCTGCTTAATAATTTCAAAGAGTTATTGCTTCTGGCTTCATCAGTGCAGAATAGAGCAGAGTAGAGAATAGAAAACAGTCACAGAATGACCCTGGTGTTTGTATTAAAGAATATAAAGTGATATTTGACCAGGAAAATGCAGTTTATTTGGCAAGGAGGTTGATGCCAGGAATATATAAAGTGTGAATATTAAAATCCCCAGAAGAACAAGGTACTTTCTAAGGAGCAGTTTTCCATGTTAGCTTTCAGGTGGAGGGCTTCCGTTAGCAAGCTGGAATTAAAAATTCACTGTGAATTTATTTAGTGGTCAGAAAATTTCAACAGAGCAGCAGAAGTTTTACTGCATCTCTGCAATTTATTTTTCATTTTTAAAATCACTTTTATGAGTTTCTTGTGCATCACTTTTCTCTCCCACTCTGCTATTTAGTTTATCATTAGCATCTCCAACACTCCTCTCTAGTCAAGGGTTTCTCAGTCAAGGTAAGCAGTTATTTCATATGTGGTGTTTTTTAGAAAATTCATTGGTATAACAATGTATCTTAATCTGAAAGAGGTATTTCTTTTCTTCTGGTGTAGTTCAAATTTAAACGCAGAGGCTTCCCATCAGCTTTCATTTCTTGAGGAACAAACAATTTTTTTATTGGGAGAGTTATACCAAAAAAAAAAAAAAAAAAAAAAAGAAGATATTCCCCCTCAAAAATATCACACACACAAAAGTAGTAATACATGGCACTGGTTCCAAGTGAGGAATTCTTTGTTTCAGATAATATATAAGCAGTCATATCCAACTTCTCTAGGCACCTCAAATGCCTGCAGAGACCTACTTCTTTTGCTCTCATCATTGTAGATTGCTATGGCATCTACTATGGTTTGTGGCCTAGCTCTAATTTCTCAAATATATCCTGTACTTTAAAAAAGGGCTTGATTCTGTTTTCCAAAATCTCGTGTTATCCACTTGAGAGTTTAGTCAAGTCAGTTCAGATTTTCCTCCCCATCCAGGCCTGTCTTTAACTTCTCAAATATTTTCTATTCATCTTCCAATCTGCTTATGCAGTTTCACCAGCCAGTGCCAGCCTTTCTGGTCTGAAACTCGTAGTCTCACTCTAAATAAGGGTTGTTGATTCAGAAATCGCCTCCTTGCAAGCCTTGACAAAAATTTCACCATTTACCTCATTCTTCATATCAAGTACCAATATTATGATTTACCTCACTGCAGTGAAGCCAGTGCTGCTATCACAGAACTCAGCCAAATTTTTTTTTCTGTAGGATACTGCTGTTTCTGCTAGCAGTATTAACATTGTGTTAATAGAATTAAAACATTCATAGTTAAAATAGAAGCAGGGAACTTATACTCTGTCTCAGCGTTTAGATCTAGTCATAGTSTGCTTTCCCAAGACAGGTACTCCATTTCCACATAATTTTATTAACCCCCATTGGCTCTGTGTACTTAAAAGTAGTTGGCTAAAGAGATATATAGATGGGAGGCCTTATCAGGGTCTTGCACAATAGCTTTAATACTTTTCTGTTGCTAAGCATTTCCCATATTTGCAGATGAATTGCACCGAGAATCTTCCAACAGTTAAATTAGAAGAGAAAAAAAGATGCAACCCTCAACCTCATCTTACCTATGCCTCCCACAGAAAATTCAATAAAAGCATTAAATTTGAATTGGCTTGTGTTGCCTGCTGATTGATTGCTAAATTCACTGCTGGCATCTCTGCCTAAACAAATGCAGGGAAGAATCTGGCTCTCAATTTTGAAGGCACACTCAATTGTGCACAGATAAAATTGGTGTAGCAACAGTAATTTAGCTTTCTCTGGTTCTTTCAATTTTTTTTTTTTTTTTTAGACCCCAACTGCTACTTTAAAATATTAGCAATGGCAAAACTCTTTAACAGACTGTCTGTCCCATTTAATATGCTGGAGCATTCTTCCTGATTTCTTGTCATGTGTCCAACAGAATAAAAAGTTAGCTGGTCTGCTTATGAACTAGATAGTGAGCATATTGTAGTTCTGCCATAGGAGCAGCAAAAGGCGTTTTTATGCTCTGCTTCTCTGGGCAGGAAGCCATTCCATCAGTTCAGCAAAGAAGGATCTCAGCACCTTCACAGCTCTGCTAACAGCTTACACAGGATTCATTCTAAACTCAGGGGTTAGGTTACCTGAAGCCTTAGGATTGGACTGGCAAAAGTACAAGTAAGCACAGGGGACCAAAGGGTTTATTTTCCAGAGGATGGGTAGCTCTTGCTGTAATAATGCTCAGCTAATCGGACCACCAAAAACAAACAAACAAACCRAAAAAACACCTTAAGCACCAACTGATTACTTAGCACCAAAAGTAGTARGAATATGACAATTAAAACATACTTTGGAGATGGAAGTACAGTTGAAGGGAATTTAAATAATAATTCATGCTGCACCTTCATGCTATAGGTGCAATCAAAACTGAAGCTAGGTAGAACAGAAATGTGTTTTTGTTGGTAKCTGATTCTGTCACTCCAATATGTCTAACAGTTTTCTTCTAAAACTGGTAGACTAATTAGCTACAGTACAAACACCTATGCAAAAAGGATAGGAAAAGAAACATGAGACTTGTTAAAGATAAAAACACAAATCTCATTAAAGATATAAGGATAATTATTGATCTTGCTGTGTCCTTCATATAGATTTGGGAAGATTTATAGGCTATAATTAATCCTCATTTGGCTTTAGACACCTAGAATATTGCTAACACTCTAAATTATTTGTATAGACTCCTCTAAGGTCTTTAGAGATAAATAGGATTTTCTAGAATATGCTTCATCGACTTCAGAAAACTACTTTAGGGTAAGTTGAATTACTCCCTAGAAGTGCCTATTTTCTCTAATTGATTATAAAGTCTAAATGTCTAAAATAGCTGTAGATATCTTTACTGTAGCGTTCTCATTTGACCAGATAAATCCCCACAAAGACACTATTGGAAGGTTTAAAAATAACCACTTAGGAACCCATTAGAATTTGGCAAGAAAAGGAAGACAGACCCTTGCTAATGGGAGTGATTAGTGCTCTAATTCAGCAGACATCAGGATCATCATGTCTGTGTTATACAGACAGACCTTGTAATGGGAGTCACTACCCTCCTGGATATCCTCAGTTTTAGACCTGATTTCTGAATTCCAACCTTACATCTTGATATGGAAATCCTGAGCCCAGCAGACTTGCTCAGAGTCTATTGAAACTTGGAAGAGAATAATAAACAGTACAGAATGTTACACATAAAGTAGGCTTCTGAAAGTAGGCCAGAAACACCTTCACAGAGGTCTGTTGAAATCCATATGCATTATATGAACCAAGAATGTGTTCATCATATGCAAAAAGATACCAAAAGAAGCAATATAGCTTACTTTGTAAGTTCTCACAAACACAATGATAGCAGAATTCTTCACAAGAGCAAAAGAGAATCCTTCAGCAACACGTGATATGAATATCAGAAAAAAAGCAAGTGAGACATTCATTAATTTATGTTGAACATAAATGTAAATGCTAGAACTGGTGCCAAAAAATGGTACTGTAACTAGAAGACAAAATTTGCAGATAATTTACAGATATTACAGGAAGGCTAAATGGATAAAACAAACATTGTAATGTGGTTTCTGTGTAGTTTAGACAGTTGGGTAAAAAAAAAAAAGACACTCTATTTTATTTGTAACTGTATCTGGGAAACAGAATCCTACCACAGATTCAAAATTTATGCTTTATGAAGCTTTTCCCACTCCTTTTTCTGTTTTTTTTTCTTTAAGGAAGACTATGGAAAAAACATTTTGTAATTTTGTGATAGCACTATATAACATCCAGTGCCAAGTAACCTTCCAAATTATTTATCCTATGATTTTACAAGACTTAAGGAGCAAAATTACTTGGGAGTTAGCTGATGACATTTATATTACATTAAAGTATAACCAGGGCTCTAGCTGGTTATCATGTTAAACATTTTTACATTTTTGCAAGTTTGTATTTTTAATATCTATTTGGAAAAAAATCATTTCAATTTGGTTTCATCATCCAAAATATTTAATTGAAAAATTCAGTAACTTCATAGTGTCAATAGAGTGTGATGAATATAGAAATAACCTCCTTGCCCCTGTTGGGAAAAACAATGAAATTTCAGAAATTGGTAGATCTGCAAAGATGAAGGATGCTGAGTTGCTAGTTCTAAAGCTATCAGACACTTTAAACTCTGTGTACTAGAAGTGAAATGCCATCGTAGATAAATTAAACCAGTAAGGTGTTTATCTGTGACAGTTACCCATATGCACCTGTGTTGCAAGAAAAACAGAAAACTGTAGTTAAGAGTTAAGTACCATCTATAGACACTTCATATTTTGAGTTCATGTCTTAACAAATATAGTCAACACTGGGAACTTGTGGCTTGTATATATCAGTAGGTGTGAGCAGAAGTAAAATGCCGCTTGCCTAAAGAGGTGGTTTTCATACATTCCTAGAAAAAATATGAAACTTTATTTATAAGAGATCATTCTTAGCTGAAACTTCCTGTCAAATGATTAGGATCACAATCAAAAGCTACCTGGCAGACTTAAAATGTACCAAAAATACAGAGATTTTTTTTTTCTGGTGAAAATGGGTGCAAACTGAATGTTTGCATACATACCTGTAATAGTTACTGGGGACTTGCAGAGTATAAGCATAGATAAAAAAAAAAAAAAGTCTGATGTAATTTTTTGGTCCCTGAGAAGTAGGGGTACTTCATGATGGGTAAAAACCTTGTGAAGGAGCAGTCCTTTTATAAGGTTCCTCAATCATTGCAAGAGATTCTCTGAAATAGACACACTGCATATGAGCTGAAACATSAATTGCAAAGCCAATGAAGATGAGTCAAAACCATTTCTGAAGAAATAGCACTGAAAGAGCTGAGATAGCCAGAAGTAATGAAGTGGTTACCATGGCCAATAAACTTGTCCAGGGATAGRCAGAAACAGCAGACAAACCATCCCACAAATTCAATGAACAACACTGGGAAGCTTAAAAGCAGAGTGAATACAACTTGAAAGGAAGTTCCATTAAAGCACAGCTAAATCTGAGCTTGGACAGAAGGTAGGGAACTTAAATGTTTAAGGACTAAGTTTTCTCAGAGAGCAGGCAGGAAAGCTGTGGTCCTTTTGCAGTCTCACTCTGTAAGCACGTCATGCGTGTTGACATGGTGCTGAGAGCTGGGCTTCTCACGGTGCAGGGCTGAGCTGAGGTGGGTGTGAGCTTCCTAGGCAAAAAAAGCTTGAATTACCTAAAACACGACCATCTTCACTTGCAGCTGCAGCAGCCAAATGACTGTCAGCACCTGCTCATCCATGTTCACAGAGTGGCTGAGACTGATAGGGGATTTTTTTCAACACAGCTAAAATATAATTAAAGCTACAACACCAAAAGACACTTAGAAAATACTAAAAAGAAGAGGAAAAAAACCCAAAAAGCAAAAAACAAACTCACTTGTAATAGCAAATGATAAAGTATTTATTTTCGTATGACCACAGGGAAATAATTACTGATATACAGATGTGTATTTTATTAAGGTATTACCGGCTTAAATTTGCCAGCTTTTTTATCAAATTTATAGCTACTCTGACAGAGTTCCAATTTTATTTACAGAAATGTATTGATTTTGCTGTTTCCTAAAAGGCACTTGGAAGATACGGTAATGGAATGGGTAGTTGCTTTTTCTTGCACATCAATTAGTGTGAATTTCATGGACTGTGTAAAATGGACATATTTATAAAGCTCAGCATATTCTTATGGCTTCTCAAGCAGCAGTAGCAGCCACCAAACCACTTAGTACCAGCTACACACTTGCTGGAAAAGCTAGAGAGGCGAACCATCAAGCATAGCTTTTGGCAGCCTCATATACACAGTCTTACTGCTTAATTCTGCTGATTATATCACCTGCAGTATTTACTTGATGAAATATACTTGATCAAAGCTCCTGCATATATCACTCTGCAGAATGCACAGCTCAACAGAACTGATACCCAGGTTTAATGATTGGCATAGGTCCCCTAGCACTGAAGAGTCAGTGTTTCTTTTGCTGGGTTGTTCTTTCTCATTTTCTCTAGCCTTGCACATATTTTGTGCTTAACAGGGCTGAATTACTCTCGTGAACATCTGAGAATTTTATCTCCTTTTTTGTTTACCAGATTTTTTGACCAGATTGGTTCACATAAATTAATTAAGTCTTTGGTTTGTTGAAAAAAAAAAAAAGTCTGTTTACACCATCTTTCTGATTACTTTGTGTTATCATCTTGTAATTGATCATTAATTTGCATAGTAACATTTTGGTTGCTTGGCTAGGTAACAAATTGCAAAAACTACATGACCAAAACTATTGAGAGAGAGGTTTTACAGATGGTTTATTCAACTTTAGGGCTGCTGAACATTTTCAACGTTAAAGCAGTAATCACATGAAATATTTTGGCAAAGCTGTTAGATTTTTTATGGCTTTTTTTTTTTTAAAGTTTCTGATTCTTGTAGAATCAAATACACTACAGATTTTTTTTCCTTTTTTTGTTAAAAAAAAAAAAAGTCTATACTCCCAAATTGTGATTCAGGAAAGACATGATGTTACTTCATGCAAATTTTATTTCAGATATTTCTTGCTTTTTTTTTTTCCCTATGTATAGATCACCTGAAACTCTATCTTGTTTTATGAAAGACACTTGAATGTCCACTCAAGAAAATGGGAAGACTTCAGTATTTGATGTGAAATAGCACAGAAAACCCAGCACAGAAAGAACAGTGATAGAGACAGAAATATATAGGAATTATTTAAAAAAAAAATTAGAAAGAATTACAATAGCTATATATTTTTAATTTTAACAAAAAGTTAACATTTTTACAATATATTCTAAAATTTGGAATAACTCTAATTATAATATTTATTATACATATAATAGTAATATTTGCTTTCACACTCCTATGACTTGACTTTGCTGCCTTAATTTTAATTCTGTTTATTGGTTGTACCTCAGACCTGGGAGACCAGACTTTTTCAGTATTTTCCCTGATTTTTCACCTGTTCCATTCTCTTCCATTATTAGAGTCCACATGGCATGGKATTAAAAAAATTCTTAAGAAAATTGTGATTCTTCTTCTTCTAGACACAAAGATTCATTTGCATTTTAAGGAGATTACTTCATATTAGTGGGATAAATATTAGTCAAATCAGGATTTACTGAAAACACTTCATTTCCAGATGTGGGGGAAATACTTTTCTTAAACTCCCTAAGGCCAGTTCTTGTAATAAAAGTGGAAGAGGAAGGAGGAGGAAAGACTYGTGTTTATGAAGTTTCAAAGGAAACCTCTTGCATGTTTGGATGTTCCCAGTCCTGCTGATATGATTAAGTGTCTCACAAGTGTTTCATCACAAGTGGAAAAATGTTTAAAGTGTAGGAGGATTAAAATGGAGTTATTTGGCATGCCTGTTGCTATGTAATGTTTTGCACCTGATTTTTTGCTTTTAAATTCTTTCTAGATTTGCACATGTGGGTGAATGATTTTAGCTGAAGAAAAAAAAAGTGCTTTTATGAGAAAAGCAAATCAGAATAATGTTTTGCTCTTGAAATTAGGAACAAGAATGCATCATGTAACTTATTTCATCTATTGTTTTCTCCTTAATGTGATTGTGCCTAATTTTATAGGTAAATCTCTAAGGATAAATCATTAATATGGAGTTCTAAACTTATATGTCATATTCTTTCCCATTTTGCATCAGAATATTGCTTAGGGAAAATATAAAATTGATATTAAGATGTTTGTTTTGGGGTGCTTTCATTAGTGAAACTGATTAAAAAATATCTGGATCATATTATTCAGCTTGGTACCTAAAAATAGCTGTTGATATTAGCTAAACAATSCACAGAAAAAAATAGTCACAAGACACTTTTTCTCATCTCAGTCCATTCATACCATATTCATTGCTCAGTCTCAAGTTGTTCTGCTTGACACAGTTCAGGCTAGACTCTGCTCAGTGACTGCAAAATAGTCCTTGATAATAAAAAGGGAAGTGTTTTTCCTTGATGGTCTTTGTGTTTTAGAAATTTTTWAAAAAATGCATTTTTTCAGGAACTGCCCTCCCCTCAGTGCTTTCCTCTGGACATATATATGTTTTGAAACATAAATGACTRTAATTTTACTCTTTCCTGACTATCCCCATGATGCAGTTGACAGCATTTGAAGTCCTATATTGCTGAAAGCCGTAAAAAAAATCAACCACTGTGTTTCCTCAGTAACTGAGGAAACAAGGCAGAGAGAGCAATTTCACTGCCTGTTCTGCTTGATGAATCRCCACTCAAGAGAAATCACTTTCATGGAAGAGAAAGAGTATAAATACAGGCTSTTTTGTTGTCTTGGCCTTGCTTTAAATCTTCCCTGTGTTCTAACTGGTGGATTGCAGCAGACACCGGGTGAAAATTTAACTTGTGTTCTACGAATCTATCTGCCTTTTTATTATTATTTCTTCAAAATGAGAAATATAAAATGTTCTGTCATTTCATTTTGAGCTCAAACTATCTGTGGACTCAAACTGTATAAAAGTATTGATGAAGTTCCAAGCAGTGTATTTCATGGATTTTTTTTTTTAATGTAGAGAAACAAAAGCTGTGTTATTTCTTCTCAGTCACCCATTTCTTGCTCCTACATAGAGCAAGAAACAAAAGGAGAATGAGCAGGTGGTCATAGAGAGAGATTAAGAGAATCTCACTCCTTCAAAAGGTTTGAAATGTCTCCACTTCCCCCAGAAAGGTCAGATCAAAATTTTACCCCCAATTTTCATCATCAGAACTCAAAGACCTGGGTGAAGATTTTCAAACCAGTGATTCTGAAAGTGCTAGAAAAGGGTAGATTTCTACAAAGTGCTGAGTGCCATTCCTCTGAAAATCAATTGCCTCTACAGCATTTCAAGCCAGGCGTATAAAACATAAGCGCTCCAAATCACTATTTGGTCTTAAAAAGTCTTGGCTCTGAAACCTGCCAAGTCAGCACCTTCTTTGCCTACTTGTAAAAGCAGCCAAAGAAAAGAAATAGATGAGCCATCAGCTCTGAGCATAATTTCTACTGATTCAGTTCTTAGTTCATGTGTTAGTTGGAAGGAAAAAAAGGAAGACTCTGAAGGGAATGTTTTAGATCTAATAAGACAACTTCCAAATACCTTTAAAACATTAAGTAAAGCATTTGCTGAAGGAGTAGTTACTTCTTTAGCACACCCATAAGGAAAGGGAATTAATTACATTTTATTTACTAAATACATTAAAACCAGTTTATTAATTAGGTGGTTTCCAGTAGCAGTAAATGAAGCATCAGCAATTTTTTCTGATATCTTTTGCTGATGACAGCTAGTAATGGGCTCCCAGGCTCCTTCCAAGCTTCAAACAACAGGGAGCAGCAGAGTGGGAAAAGCAGCCAAGAAATCTTTTGACATTAAGAAGCAGAACTCTGTCACTAATTATGTTAAAAGTCAGGCTTGCAACTGCAAGTAGACAATCTGGACAGCAATGCAAATGTGGTAGAAACCAAAATGCAATATACTCAAGAAAAGACATTACTACAGTTCCCGTCTTCCCTGGACTGAAGCAGGCATTCCCTATCAAGCTTACAGTGTRTAGCTAGGAGAGGTTTGTCTCTACCTTACTGAAAACAAAAAGCCATACAATTCAAATGTGGAAGCTAAGGGAGATATAGCTCCCTTTGCATGTTAGAATATATCTGCTTTATTTCATAGTCTAAGATTTCTAGCAACCTCTGTTAATTCTGATTTGCCAGAGGATGGTGGCTTCCTCCAGTTATAACTCCTGCATGAAAAACAACAGGAAAAAAAAAAAACAACAGAAAAGATTTTTCTTTCTCCCAATATATGGTGAAAACACCTTTTAAAATGTTCATTTACATATCTAGCAGTAAAGTTTTACTTTGACAAGGCATCTTACTTTTTTCCCCCCTATTTATTTATTTTACCTGCAGTTGATTAATGTAAGACTTAAAAGATGCTATACATTAAACTCAATATTTGAAATTGATGCCAGAAATGAAATGGAAATCTTGTTCGACTATTCACTATAAAGATTTGGAATTACACAAGAACACTATTTGAAAATATCTCATCCTGCAGAAATATATTTGTTCACTTAAATTTCAGGCTATAGTCTTATGAAAGCACTTCAGTGCTCCCATTGCCTAGCATCACCTCAGCTTTTACTTGCTTCCAACAAATACTTCCAAATCATAGTTTTAATCTCTTTTATTTCTAGGTGTTTGGATTTTCAACCCAAACACCAAAATTGCCAGTTGGTGTTCCATCTGCCAATTACAGTGACCCAGGACTCCAATCAAGCATTGGAAGCTGACAATTGAACATCTCTTGAAATTCTTATTATCCCTCCACACCATTTCATTAGAATTTAGCACTAGAGCCACTAGGGAATTCTAACATGACAATGTTTAACTTCCCTTGAAATAGAATTTAGATGCTTCATACAGGCCGTCAGATTAGCCAGACAATAGAGCCCAGTTCAGAAACTTCAGAATTAATTGTACAGCAGCATGATAGCCAAGGAAAGAGCTACTTAATTCCATCAAGAGATAATGCTGAGTAGGAGGTGTTTGAACTCCAGCTCTATTGTAGGGAAATATGACTTGGAGCTCCTGGATCATAAACACACCTACAGCTGGTGACAGCACTTATGGTGACCATTTTTAAAAAATATCTTATTCTTTGGCACATTTGCTCCCTTGTCGAAGGGGCTGCAAGCCTACATATTTCAGGAAAGTCACCTGACCCCTATTAAAAGAGAGACTGGAATCATAAAATCACTATGGTTGAAAAAGACTTTCAAGATCATCAAGTTCAACTCATCACCACCATGACTGTTAAACCATGTCCCCAGGTGCCTCATCTGCATGTTTCTTGAACACTGCCAGGGATAGTGACTCCATCACTGCGCTCTTCCCATTCCACCACTGCACCACATCCTGTTCCAATGCTTCACTGCTCTTTATGTGTAGAAATTTTTCCTAATATCTAATCTACATGGTCACTGTCATTGTTATTTATTTATATATTGTTTATTTGTCAGTTGATTCTTGGCCATTAAAAAAAAAAAAAAGCTTATTCTCCAATTTTTGTAATCTCAAAAACATATAAGCAAAGGAATCATAAATATGTAGCTTCATTGTTCAAATAGCTCCTTCTAGCCATCTCTGTGGTTAGGCAAGTTGTTTTAACTGAAACAAATGTGTTATGAATATTCCCCACAGATGTCTATAAGACCACAGGAGGAAGTAAATTCAGTAATTTATCCCGTTCCCCAAATAGGCAGTACAACAGCCTTTCTGAGAATGGTGTTGGCAAGTTTTTCTCCTTTCAGCTGAATGTTCAGTTTCTTAAAATAATTCATACTACGGAAATCTAGACACACTGACCTAACAGCTATCTCTCTCCCCTACTTTCTATAACTTGACATGTGCCAGAAACCCCTCAGTTAAGCATAATAACCAAACTATTTAAACATGTTAAGACAAAGTACACTTTATATGGACAGTAATATCAATTTGCTTCAATGCTCAACTGATTTTTTTTTTTTGTATAACTCATAGTTTTGACTTTCTAAAATACAGTTTCAGAAAGACAGGGCAAAATTTGGGGGACTTCATAAAAATAAATACAAAATTTTCATGATTGGTCTTCTCCTAAAAGAGAATGAGCAAGCTACCCTACCATTATCTACCTTTGTGTTTAGTAGTATTAAAAAAAATCAAAAAATAAAAACAAAAATAAGATCAGCAATATCCTCACAATATAGGTCAAATATGTGTGTAAGGGATTGTAATCAGCTTTCTCAGGATGGGAAAATGCAGACACTAATTCACTGACCTGCAGAAACTCACTGAAACAGGAGGTTGATGCAATCTGAACTCAGTTTCATCTACTATTCACTTCTCCAGGACAGGCATGGGATGGCCATAACATATCCTATGGGCTCCRTGGATGAGCCATATGGAGATATGGCAGTGGCCAGTGCACACCCACTAGTTTGCATTTGGCTCAATATCTGTGCCTAATGTCATATGCTGGGTTACACGATTCTCTGTCAGGTCTCCTGAAGGTTGGCACACACCTAAACATTGCTTGCAACCCATGTTAGCTTTCAGTCAAGTAAGACTTACAAGAAGGTGTGAGGAGTGTGTTTCTGCCCTGAACAAAGACCCTGGGCAGTTGCTCACTAACAGCAGTTTTTCTGTCACACCAAGAATTGCCCTTGAGTATATGCCCACAGTCTTTAGTGAGCCACTGGTGCTAACACAGCCACCAAAGATCTCTTGYTTTGTGCTCTGTGTGATTTCCTATCCTTACAGGTGCAGTGCATCGTTTTGGGTGCTATTTCATCTTGTGTGCCCAACCTCAATGAAAACATCTACTTGATAAAGGCTTGTAAGAACATATTAACTTGCTAATCTTTCAAGGAAGATGGGAAATACCGATGTGATTCCTGAAAAAAAAAAAAAAAAAAAGCAAGCAAACATACAAAAACAAAACAAAACAAAAAAACCCCAAACAAATAAAACTCCAAACAAAAAAACAAACAAAACAAAAAATAAACCATTAAACCTTGGATATGAAATAGACCTTCATATACAAACATAATCTCTGCACTGTACTTGCAGTAATTTAGCTGTAAATGTTTTAAAGAGCTCTGCTTTATGGCTGACATGAAGTACAGCCATTGGGGTAACTGTTTCACCTGCTGCCATGTGAATAGTACATGATCAGGTTACTCTTTTCTACATTCGTTTTCTGTCATATGAGGGGTGAAATAATGAAGTAACATTTCTGCTAATGTCACAAATCACAAGGAATCAGACTACAGTAAGCATGGGAATTGTCCTTTCTGTGGAGGGAACTGCCTGTAAGAAAATCTGGGAACAGGCCAAAGATATCTTTAAGGTACTGTAGCCTGTGAGAAGAAAGTGCAATTCTTCCCAATACATTCATTATCCTGTCTGTCTTATTCAGAAAAATTGAAGATGTCTGTCCGTCTCTAATCAATACCGCAATTTTCATCATTTTGAATGGATTGGATTATACTAAGAATTTCTGTATGGAGCTCACTGTCTTCTAACTGTCCCAAACATCTCATAGGATCATAGAATGCTTAAGGTTGGAAGGGACCTCAGAGGTCATCTAGTCCAACCCCCTTGCTCACACAGGGACACCCAGAGCATGTGGCACAGGGCTGCGTCCAAGCTGGTTTTAAAGATCTCCAAAGAAGGAGACTCCACAACCTCTCTGGGCAGCCTGTGCCAGGGCTCTGTCACCCTCACTGTCAAGAACTGTTTCCTTAAGTTCCTGTGTAACTTTTGGTGCCTCAGCTTGTGGCCGTTTCCTATAGTCCTATCGGTGGCCACCACTGAAAAGAGGCCAGCCCCCCTCCTCCTGCCTCCCTTGAGGTATTTATACACACTGATCAGGTCCCCCCTCAGCCTCCTCTTCTCCAGGCTGAACAGGCCCAGCTCCCTCAGCCTTTGCTCATAGGGCAGATCTTCCAGGCCCCTGATCATCCTCGTAGCCCTGCACTGGACTCTCTCCAGCGGCTCCACATCCCTCTTGTACTGCGGAGCCTGGAACTGGACACAGTCTCCAGATGTGGCCTTACCAGAGCTGTGTATAGGGGGACAATCACCTCCCTCGACCTGCTGGAGATGCTCTTAGTGCATCTCAGGATCTCTTTGGCTTTCTTGGCCACCAGGGTACACTGCTGCCTCATGGTCATCTTGWCATGCACCATGACACCGAGGTCCCTCTCTGCAGGGCTGCTCTCCAACAGGTCCACCCCTAATCTGTACTGGTGTCTGGGGTTCTTCCTCCCCAAGTGCAGGACCCTGCACTWGCCCTTGTTGAACTCATCTCCCCTATATGAACAAGCAACAGGCAAATTTAAAGTACAGAGTGCATGTAAACCTCTTTGTCTAGCAAGCTTGGCAGGCTTCCAGGTGCATCATACTCKCAATATGATAGCGCTTTGTTCTCTGAGTCTGTAGCCACAGTGCTCCCAGAGGGAGGAAGAACATTATCAGCTTAACAAGTGATTCTTATCTCTGACTGGCATGCTGCTACAATTTTTAAGCTACATTTTCAAGAGCTGTTCTTTTCAAATGAAGCAAAAGGTATTAAGACATACATAAAATCGTTCATCTTTTCTCATCATTGAAGAATGTGCAAATCTTGCTTATCTTTTCCTGGAATTCCTGTCTCTCTAACCTGGTAGCTGTTAACTTCTGTATTGACTTGATTTAAGTTGTTATTTAGATGTGAGGGCAGAAATCAAATTGAGCAGGCCGCAAACGTTCTGTAAAGGGTTGTTAGTGGCATGAAGTGAAATTTTTTTCCAAAGAGATATGTTCTTAAAGAGTAGGTACAAGGATTATGACCATTACCACTGGGCAAAATGAATTAGGATCAGGATAAATGTAGTCCAAGTGCTGTGAAAACATGGCATAAAGCTACTTCCTTCCTTATTCACCAAAGTTTTAGCAAGGAGGGCACAGAAGAATAGCTACATATTTCTCTTTCAGGATACTGACTTGCACTGTTTAACTGGCTTGAATTTGTAGAGTAGAAGGGGAAGGCACATCCTGCAGATGTGCATCTSTGTGGACATTGCCCTTCTCCCTCTTTACTGTGTCTGAGGCAGCTTTTGTGCTGTTTTGGTTGACTGAAAATGAAAATTCGCTGTCTTGAGACTTTACTTTCACTGTATTCAATTAATTTCCTCACTTGGGAAATTCAGGTCACATCCATATCCCAAAACCTCACACTTGAATGCTTTTCACATCACCTTGCTGTTCAGAGGCTCATAGAACAAACACTCTGCATTTAAACTGGGCTCAGTGTCCTTCAGGGTCTGTGAGACCCTCAAGTATCTTAACTCAGCTTCTCTTGCAGGATTTTCTGATCAGTTCCCTCCTTTTTGAAGAGTGGAAATCTTCCCCTGAATTTTCATAATTCCCCCACATTGCAGGGAGACATGCAGAGCATGTGCAATATTCTTTATACACTTCTCATAATAGTTGCACTATACCACAATGCAATGATAACTTACCTTCAAGTGATCCACAGGAATGTTTGACTGTGTGTTGGGGTTTTGTGTAACATGCACCTACAAATTTCTTTCCAGAGCACTTGTTAGAAAGGAACCACGGCCCTGTGGGGTAGCAGAGCAGAGGACAATTTGGCTCCATCAAAACAATAATGAAAAGAAAATGTTGACAACTTATGCATGAATTTTCAAAGTTAGGGGATAAAATGGTCTGTAACAGTCTAGAAAGCAATACCCACCCACACTTGTGACTATAAAAAAGTAATACTTAAGGTTATATTAAGCTTATTTCATAACCAAAATATGTTATCTTCAAAACATGGACATTTTAAATACACTACTCCTTT
>NW_020454483.1:489839-493074 GCF_003342845.1 Nothoprocta perdicaria
TCATCTACACTGTTCACTCAAAGACCTGATAAGGAGAACATTTTCTTCCTTTCTTGTAGAGTGAAGCCAAAGTACCTTTTCTTATGTTCTGGACCAAATATTAATCCCAGTTCAAATGACTAACCTTGGTTGAATCTGTTCCAGCACTTTTTATATTTGCTATTCAGAGTAAGATCCATGCCTTGGTATCTGAAATTTGAAATATCCTAATCCTGCACTAATTAACCACATCTTCTCCTATAATCTAGGAAAAAAGAKATATATATTTTTATCACATAGAAGCACAGAATCACAGGATGGGTGAGGTTGGAAGGGACCTCTAGAGATCCGTAGCCCAACCTCTGTGCTCAAGATGTCCCTGCTTGAGCACATGACACAGAGTATCATCCAGGCAGCACTGGAAGTTCTCCAGAGAAGGAGACGCCACCACCTCTCTGGGCTGCCTGTTCCAGGGCTCTGTCATTCTCATAGGAAAGGATTTCTTCCTCACATGGAGATGAAACTTCTGTGTTTTAACTTATACCCACTACTCCATGTCCTGTCACTGGCCACCATTGAGAAGAGTTTGSCCCCATCTTCTTTACATTCTCCACTCAGGCATTTGTTCAGATGCCCTCCCAATCTTTTCTTCAGGCTAAACTGAAGAATAAGTATCTTCTGTTCTGAAGGGGTTTAGCCTTGTGAATAGATGCAAGTCACAGGAGGACTACAAAAATAAAATAATACAAAACCAGTAAGGACATCCAAGCTTGAGTAAAACTTGGAAATAGCATACCCTTAAAAGTTTTAATGGGATTATCAGTCTCCAGAGTTAATAACTATATCACAAAGAAGTGTTTTTATCTTTTCAATAAGACTGAGGGTCTTGCTGAGGRCAAGACTCAGGATTGTGAATTAAATGTCTACGTTGCTCTGCATAATGGTAGAGAACTGTAGCCCTAAACAGATGACTGGAGAAGAAAGAAGTAAACATATGTTTACTCACTAATATTTCTATGGCCTCCCAATCTAGCTTAGGAAATGCTATATCCATAAACATTACAAATTCCTATTTATGTGTATTATTCACGGTTACTATGTRTTTTTAATGTCTTGCTCTGTCTGCTTGTCAACTCATATAGAGTTTTAGAAACTACATCCTCCTATGAAAAAATCCACAAAATACCACTCCACTACTCAGAAATACACCTCCTTTTGTTCTGAACTACATTTCTTTTAGCTTCAGAAAAACAAACTTCAAACCAAAAATAGCTTCATAGCAATCTTCCTTCATTTGATAAAGTAGTTTTCAAAATATAAGTTGGTCCAGTTGGTTTTAAGTTCTTTGCTTCCATGCTATAAATGCCACATATGTATTCAAAAAAATCCCATTTAATTGTTTCATTAGATTCTTTGACATTCTTAACGCCTATATTTCTTAGAGATTTGTAGATAGAAACTCTTGAAAAGACAAAGCCCTGACCATCTTATAGCCCCTAACACCAAACATACCTAAAGCAACCACAATAATGATACGTCAGTCACGAACATGACTCATATTGCTTTTTCTAAAGACATGAATGGTTTGAATATGTTGCTAGCTTGTGGGTACGTACATATACAGGAAAAAATTATCTGTTGGAATATGATTGAAAGGGAAGTAGTGAATCTATGCCAATTTACATAAGATGAATACCTGATTTATGTGCTTGGTTCAAAACCTACTTTGATTTTCAGCCTAGCTAGGAAATTGATTTGCATTAGTTTAACATCAGTTGGATTTTGACTCTATTTTTTTTCTCTTGAAAAATTTCAGCACTAACTCACCATGATGCTGCAGTATATATACTTACTAGTAGTGCTGCAAAGTGTTTTTCAGATGCTGCAAATCACAAAGGTAGAGCTTTTCCATCATTTTACACTCACATAAGAGATTCCATAATGCAAGCAAATCCCTGAAACCAGCTTTGTCTGCTAATAAATTTTATTTATGGTTTGCTTTTATTGAGTGATTCCTTCTGAAAACAAACAATATTTAGTAAATGCAATATGCTTTGAGAATTGTTTATATTTTAAATTGGTATTTGTTAAAAATAATRTATTTATAAAAACTTGTGAAATTATATTAACTAGTATTTTCTTTCTGTGTGCTTATATTCCTAAAATGATGGAACGTTTGCTCTGTTGTACAGTTGAAACTGTAATCATTAGCATTCCAGACTTGGAATTTTGTGATTTGAGTTCACATCTCTGTGGTGATCAGGAACCCTTGCATTGTCCTGTCCGAGGTGATGATACCTTTTAATATGCACAGTACAAACCTGGTATTTTGTTAATGTTTATAGAGTCAGAAGAATAATTACTGGAATAGCTGATCCCCATCTTCTCATTTCCTGCATTATAGATGTTACAGTGCCACAATCTCTCATAGAAAGAGAATTTTAGTAAACTAAATAAAAACTCTAAGAGATTAGGCCTCATCAGTTTTACTTTAGAGCATGTATACTGCTTTCAGTCTCTGCAATGTAGCTAAAATTGGTCATTTTAAAATAATATGTGCCGTGTGGCCAACTGCAACACATAAGACATTCCCAGATGTTGTTATCTTTATTTTAAGGGTGAACAAAAAGTGGAATCRGATGAATTAAGATTCTCTAAATACTTTTCAGTAAACTATCAATATCAAAAGATTAAAGATAAAACAATGAAGTTAACCATACTGCCATTATTAAGCAATTTCAATCTTCAGAAAAGAAATCAAAGTATCACTCTCCAAATATGAATATTATACCCCATTTCCTCTCCTTCCCCAGTACATTCCACAATAGAGTTTCTCATTCTGGGAACACTAGTATAAATCTATGTTCCTTAAGTTCCTTTCAATGATTAGAAAAACAATTTTATGTTTTTAAATGGGACTTTCATTCCTTGAGTACTCTTGCTTCCTCTTTTCAATGACTGATTTTCATTCACATCTGTTTTAATCCCATATTTTAGATGATACTTTGGGGAAAGATCATTCTAATCTGTTGTGGGAAACTTCTGGGAATCCAATCTAGCATGAGATCTAGGATTAGACGGATGTTAGAAGTCCTGTGTTGCTTAAATATAGAGATAAATCAGTAGAGGCAGATCCATCAAGGCTTTGGTCATTTCCTTAAAATGATCACTGTATAAATGCCCAAAACATATAACCATGCTTTCCTGCTTTCTGAGATTCCACAACTCTTTCTTCATACTTCCTGACTTTTTATAT
>NW_020454483.1:493162-529446 GCF_003342845.1 Nothoprocta perdicaria
CAGTCTTCCCTTCTTGAGGCTGAAAAAGCCCAGCTCTCCTCTCCTCTCCTCTCCTCTCCTCTCCTCTCCTCTCCTCTCTTCTCCTCTTCTCTCCTCTCTTCCCCGCAAAACATCCTCATGTTGAACTGCAACAGCTTCTCTCAAAATGCCACTCACTTCTCCCAGGGAAGTTAAAATCTCCATCAGAAAGATTAATGTGATCCAGGGGACAGCATGAAAATGACAAGGGAAACAGGCATAGTTCCCTGGTTCCCATCTACATCTTTTTAATGTAACACACAGCAAACAAAGCAACAAATGAGAAACTGTCCAACACAACTGTAGCAAAAGTGAAGAACGGAGAAATGAAAATGACATATAATATTTAATGACATATAAGTTTAACCAGATGCTCCARTTAACCTTATATTAGCAAGCTGAGATACAGCTGTTGAAAATGTATGTTCAGTAGGGCTAAATCRTGTTTTAGACAGAACTGTGTTAAAGGTTTCTTAGCTCATGATAAGTAAGTAGATAGCACAAGAAATTTGCATAGATAGCACATCAATTTATTTAGAAGCTCTGCATATAGAAGGCTGTAAAGACATGGACTACACTAAAGACATTTTCAATGGGGAATGTTGACTTCAGTGAGAGAGGGGGAGAAATATAAATCAATCAGTAGTTATTCTACTTGAAAACACATGCACCAAGATGTGATAGAATTCCCTTCCTTCATTCTCAACTAGTAACTTATTTCAATCTCCTTCAACACTCTTAGTGTGGCATTTAAGTGGAAGTAGAGATTGGCATGTCTAGCTGGCAGAAACAAACTATTTGTTTGGAAGATGCATTCACAAAATCAATATGAATCCATTTGGGAAAGTGCAGTAATTTAGAGAAATATCCACTATCCTCATTTCTGTTCTGTTTGTTGAACTGAAAACACAGTGTAGGATAAAAATTGAAAAGAAAATGTGCAGCTAAACACCTACATTTAATAACCTGTCACACAAAAGATTGTGTAGTTATTATCAAACAAATGTTTGTCTGAGTTCAATAACTTCCTTTTCTTTATGCCAAGAAAGACTTTCAAGTATTTTAACAAAAATAGTGTGTGTAAAATCCTGTCAGAACTCTTTTGGTAAGCTTAGATCAAACAGATCATAAGCCTCCAAATTCAACTTTTTTATGAAAGATTTGCCTAATATTTAGTACAACTATAGAATATAGTACTCACTGTTCTGAAATTTTTTTCTGAAAAAAATACACTTTTATATGTACGCATATACAGGTAAAAGTCTCATCAGAAGAATAACTTTAATCACATGAGGCATGGACATACAGTTTAACTTCTGTTAAACCAGCCAGATCAGAAAAGACATGGAGCTTACATCTCTTTACACCAGCTGCAGCAGAATTTGCACTTGATCTGCCATAATAAAGCCTTCTGAAAGAATCTTCTACTCTTGTTTGAGATGGGACTATGCGTCCTGGAGAACTGTCTGTCTGGATCACGCCATTGTGTTTCAATTGCCTTTTTGGCAGATTAAGCAAGTGGGAGCATGCAGTGAAAGAACGAATATTCACTTATACATTTTGCATAAACGCACACAAATGGCTAGAGCAGAAAAGGAAACCGGCAGCTTTTCTTTTGTACTCAAAAACATGAAGTTTTGGTCCACTCTGATTTGCTTCTACCCAAGAGAACAAGGAGAATCTGAGGCAAAAATATATGGGAAAGACAAATCCTCTTGGATTTGTCCCACCTTCAATATACGCTTTATCTTTCAACTCACTGAGATACCTGGCCCTTGCCAAACTTATACACTGATTTGAAGAATACCAAAAGTTTTCCTTCAGTGCCTCCATGAGCTTCCGAACTACAGTGAAATGCTGATAGCAAACTGAACATTTATTCAAGTTGTCATTCTATACAGGCAGTAAATTATTTTTTTCAGTCTTATTAGTAAGAGAGAAATGATCTGAAATTGCACTTTGTATATTCTGCAAGAGTTGCTTGAGTTGTGATTTGTTCTCTTGCTATTCTATCTTGCAACTCAGAAATAAACCAATGCTTTCCTAAATAACTACCATTGCAGTTTTATTCTGGATATTCTCCTCAACTTGTTCTGTATCTACTGTGGGTCAACAGCATAACATGGGATGTGTTATGTCACATGAAATGTCAGATTGAAATTGTACAGCTCAGTTCTGAAATAATATATTTGCCTTTCTATTTCTTGTAGTTGTGGAAGATCATGCTGAATCACAGAATCACAGAATGGTTGAGGTTGGAAGGGACCTCTAGAGACCATCTAGTCCAACCTCCCTGCTCCAGCAGGGACACCYAGAGCACGGGGCACARGGCGGCATCCAGGCGGGTTTTGAAGACCTGTAGAGAAGGAGACTCCACAACCTCCCTGGGCAGCCTGTGCCAGGGCTCTGTCACCCTCACAGTGAAGATGTTCTTCCACATATGGAGATGGAACTTCCTGTGTTTCAACTTTTACCCATTGCCCCTTGTCCTATCACTGGCCACCACTGAGTAGAGTTTGGCCCCTTCCTCTCTACATTCACCCTTCAGGTATTTACACATATTAATCAGATACCCTCTCAATCTTCTCRTCTCCAGAGAAAACAGGCTCAGCTCACTTAGTCTTTCTTCATATGAGTGATGCTCCAGTCTCTTAAACATCTTTATTGCTCTCTGYTGGACCCTTTCTAGAAGCTCTACGTCCCTCTTATACTGGGGAACCTGGAACTGTACACAATACTACAGGTGCGGCCTTACCAGAGCTGCATAGAGGGCGAGGATCACCTCCCTTGAGAACTTCATTTCAACTGAACAATGTTTTCTTTTATTCCTAATAAGGTTAAATTGACATTCTGAGTTTCATCCATTGTCAATACATTCTGGCTCTTTGCCTAACAATGGAATCAACATGATTCTGAAAATTTGAGTTGATCGAGTTCTAGTATTTTTGAAGTAGTATTAGAAATGCAGTTGATCACAAATTCTTATGCTGCTGAAAATGCTTAACTGCATGTTGGTACGAATTCATTGGAAAGGACCTGCCAAAGGAATTAAGCTATATGTTCACAGCATACATATATCTGACTTTTTCATCAAATACTCTTCTGATTATTCTAATAATTGGGATACATGTGATTGCCCTAAAACAAAACAGACAAGTCCCTTCCTTCCTTTCTAAGAGGAGACAGAGAAGGTTTGTTTTGTCCTTTGGCAAAAAGTGTCTAGCAAGATCAAATCGATAAACCAACAAGGTAAGGATTCAAACAGATAAATAACTATAGAATGATTTTGATGTAGTAAACAATTGGAAAAATCATACATGTTTTTGATCAAAATTTTTACTTATATATTCTGTAATTTTTAAGAGCTCAACTCATTAATAGCAAAAATCAGTAGTGCAGATWCCCAACAGATCCAGAATTTAGGACCTTGTGTTCTTGGCTCTGCTTAGTTGCAAGACAAMCTTGGGCAATTCTCTTGTTTTGCTGTGACCTAGTTTCTACTTCTGTCATCTCTATTTAGCAAAGATCACCTCCCTTTTGTTTTTAAGATTTATGGATATTCTACATGTGTGCCTCTAGGTGAACTTTGATCTTAATTTTATTTCTGCTTGATTGCTTTTAACATATTGTACCACTGAGATACAACTACTTAAAATGGAGTGCTTTATTATTCCATAGCCCTAAAGAATGGGATCACCTGTTATTTGTGGATTTCCTGCTAGACTTTTGTCATGTTTTCCACAGAATAATACTCAAGAATAAAAGCTCTTATTATTGCTACTAGTAGTGAAAAATTCTTCTTGCACCTTAAATCAAGAGTTTCTACCACCACATAAAAATAATGTCAAAAGGAGAAAAAATCTAATGCTTATTCTAAGATTAGCAAAAATTGTCATCAGTTTTCAAAAATTTCAAGTGAAGCTAAAGATAAATGTATAAATCTTATTTAAAGGTCAGGCATAGTTTAAATAGAATAGCTTTAAGAAAACAGTATTCTCATTAATGGAACAGTAAGAACTGGGCAACAGAGCCGAGCGAGCATTGTGGGCTTGTGGATAAGGAATGTGCACTTCAGAAGAGAAGAAAGGCAGGACCTTGCTGGGGGGAAGATGTAATAGATTTGAGGATAGTTTCGATGGTAGAAGTAGTGGATAAAAAGTCCAGATAAGAAGAGATACCTGCCAGAGAGATATAAGAAAGTAAAATTACAGGACTTCTGGGCCATCACTATCTTACTTTGCTCTGTGCAAAGCAAGTAATTATCTGCAAAGCAGTCCATAGAAAGCTTTTCAGAAAAAGTGCAGCTGAAGTCTCTCTCTTTTTTTTTTTTTTTTTTTTTGTGCTACAAAATTAGTTACAAAGAAAATGTCATTTCTTTTTGGCTACTCAGAGAGAAACTCTATGAGTAGTGTTCCTTCAGGTTTCATTGCTAAAGAAAAATAGACTATCATCTTGCTGTCTACTTGCAAATAGAAACCTATCAACAAATATTTTTTAAAAAAAGCAATTGCTTTATAGTGCTTCAAAAATATATTTTGATAAACCCATGACTGTCCAAAATCTCTACTTAAACTACAAATGAAATTAACATATCAAGATAGATAAAGTGTATAAGAAATAAATTATTATTTGGAATGAGTTGATCACAAGCTCTATAATGTCTATATGAATCTGCAATATTTAATGCAGCACTGACCAATATGTGACCTGAATCATCTGTAATAATGCTTTTACTCTAAAATGTTAAGCTTTTCAGTGTTTAGTTATTTCACCTTACAGATGTATTATTTTTGCCTGGGGTTTTCTTATGCATAAAGCAAAGGGTCCATCTCACTCAGGTTTCAAACTTAGGCAGCTATGATCAACAGAACTAAGTGATATTTTGAGGTATATTGTAAATTGATCACTATTAGATCGCCAAAGATATGTGCAATTAGAATGCAGATTTCCTAAGCTAAATACCTAAATTATTTACACAGAAATAGACAAAAGTGGAATTTATACTTACTAAGATTTAGAGGGATATCTATACTGAACAAGGGAGAAATGTTCCAAGAATCTGCTGAGTTGTACTAAACAGAGTAGAGATATTCATACGCTGTAGATTGCTGTTACACAGGAATATATGCTTCCCCAAAACATACAGCCACATCACTACATTCTTGGGCTGACATAGCAGCTATGGCTCAGYGCTCTATTAATTTGACTTTATTATTTCTGGCTGTGCTGCAGGATGGAAATGCTTCTGCCTCCTTCCATTTTATTTTCTGTCAAATTGCCAACTCCTACTTCAGTCTTTGAAATTATTCTCATTGCTGACAAATGATAGTGAAATTAGGATTAGGAATTAGGAGTATTAAAAGCAAGATACGAAGTTTAACAGTCAAAATATGAAAAGACATGAAAAGATACCATGAAAATGCAAATGAATGGTGTAAAGGCAAGTAATATATGGATTTATCGGCATTTACCATATTTATGCTAAAGTTCATATAACTCATTCACCCAGGGATTCATCACTTTTTGTCCTGTTCTTTCCAAAATATATCTTTTATGTTTAAATGACTAGCACTGTATATAACATCCTATTCCAATTAGCTTTGGTAGAATGCAAATAACATAGGCAGTTTCCTATTCTCTTTCTCATTTTTCATCAGTGTGGATTTGCTAAYTCACTCTGGTGGAGCATCAGGTGTCCCAGTATGTAAAAATAGTCATAAGGTGAATAAAAAGTTCAATTTCCTATCTCTATTTTTCCCAATATTTTCATAGTATCATATTTTCTTCACTCTTCTTTCCTGTAGTAGGCTTACGGTATTGTCCATCTGTAATACATAACTAATGACATGGGAGGTGTTTCATTAGAGTATGCTTGAGTTATAATATCCCTACCTTATAATGAGAACTGCTCTGTTTTCTTTATTGTTTTATTGATACAAATTACTTCCTGACCAGTTATAATTCATAGGAGATAGAATCTCCTGTATCTCTCTTACAGGAGATAAGAATCCCATGACCTCAGCATTGAAAGATGACTAGATATTGTCATCTAGATATTATTGTAAAAGATACAGTAGCCAGTCATCCATTTCAAACTATTAGACAGGTGTTTCTCATCACAGACTCATATGGCCTCTGATTCTGATTTCTGGAGATCTTCTGTACAAATCTTTTATATCTTTCCCTCTGCCCCCTTCAAAAATAGCTCATGCTCTACACACAGCCAAAATTTAACTTTTTTTTTTTTTTYCTTTACTTTGTAGTAAAACAGTGTAGAGGAAATTCTCCCAAAGATGAGATGTAGAGCTAGAGAATCTAGGAGAATCTGTTGCTGTCTATTTTCTTGCTTTGTTCCATCCAAAGTCTGAGAAGGACAGAGCTAGAATAGGAACATCAAAATTTTTCTTTTCTTTTCAGAATCTTCAGAATTTTCTTTTCTTTTCAGAATCTTTTCTTCCAGACTTTCTAAGACTTTGGTTAACCTTTTTATTCCCTTTGTGGCTCTTAACAGCAGCCTCAGTCTTTCAGCCCTCAAGTTGAGATTGCTGTATTTGCTGTAAATAAACAGAGATGTTAGGTCTATAAAGAGCCACAAGTGTTCCTCTATTTTCATTATCTTTTTGCCATGATATGCCATGATTTATGATGTGAAGTATCATAAAAAAATTATTCAAAACTCTTTTTAGTGAAAGTTTTTTTCACTTTTTAGTGAAAATCTTTTTTTTTCCACTGAAAGTCATTCTCTTACAGTGAATTTACAAGTTGAAGAACAGCAGACAAACAGTTCACAGTCTGTGGCCCTGTAGATATGTGATGTATGTGGCTACTAGAAAAGTGTTTGCATAGTTAAAACCCTATTTCATTATGGAAGGAGATCTGGCTTTTTGCATTAAAAAGGAATTCTATCTAGATAGACATGGATAGATCAAAGATGGAATTCTAGGATGCATGGTGATGGAACTAGGATGTCTGCCTATGCCACATACCTGGCCCTACTGAATAGATGAACCGATCACATTTTGGATGTTTGTCAACCATTCTTTTCATCCTTTAAGGCAAAAAGAAAAATGGAGTTTAACCTTGCTGTCACTACTCTCTCTCCAACAGCTTTTGTTTGTCTTCAGGAACTTTGGTGCCTAAAGACTTCCTTTCTATTTTGCTCTCATTATTAGACAAAAGTACAAATTAAAATCTGCATTCAATTTTAAATAAGATTTACTTATATCTGGTCAGACATATCTAAAGAATGCTAAAGAGAMAATAAAGAATGGAAAAATGTGGCAGGAAAAGGCACCACAATGGCCATTTTGAGAGGCCTTTTACTGCTGACTTAGTAGTTACTATAAGAGAAGTAAGGGAGAAGGTACAATTCCAGGTTTCTCTGGATTTCCAGCTGGATGATACATTTTTCTTATGGAAAGAAGAAAAAAAGCTACATTAGAAAGCTAAGGTTTATAAAAAATCCACATACATACTGAGAAGTACATATAACAGGTTACATTAATTTTCAGTCTGGACAGTATACTTCCCATGGACTATTAGGTACTAAACTCTATAAAGTGATAAGATTTATTTATATTTATAAAAATATATCTATTACTTACGCTGTCAAATTTTCCTGGCACACGAACAGGAAACAGATGTGATCTCACAACTATGTACAGAAACCTTTGAAATTTGGCAATGCTCTATTTTTGTTATTATCATTATTGCTATTACTACTAGTATCTTGCAATATATTCTGTCTGGATAAGTTTGCACATCCCTAGTAATTACTAAAGTGGCCTCACTTCTATTTCATATGAACTGAGTACGGAAGAGCTTTGACAATCATTTTGTGAGGTGACTGAGTAATGAAACAGAACAACAAGCCTATACTTTCAAATGGTGATGATTTGTAGGGCTTTGTAAATCACATAGCTCAAAAGAAAAACAACCACATATGAACACACAAAACAATCTCTCAGGTCAAGATAAGGAACTTACACTTAAACTAAAGCATATTCAAGTTTTTGAAGTTTATGCTAAATAAATTTTTACAAACATGGAGTAATATGTGCATCAGGTACTAGAAAATGAATTGTTTTATGGTCTAATAACTTCACGTTTTCAGAGGTTTCAGGTGGGAGGTCAAGAAGCAGGCTGAGTAGCTCAGAAAATTTAGTAAATGGAAAGTACTTGTCTTTAATTGATGATTGCAAACAGAATACAAACAGAGATTACTGGTTGAAAAACAACAACAAAAAAGCTGTCTGAACAATTAAAAACATTTAGGAGTCTTTTGAGATGACAACTGCAGCAATTTCAGTTCTTTAAATTTGTCTCAGATATTGCTTCTTTTGCTATGTTAATCTATCCAGAATATTTCACATCACTCTCGTCTGAACAACATGGATGCAGGGTAACAGAGCATCGGTACAGGCTGCCTGCAGAGGTCTCCTGCTCTGGAGATCTTCCAAACCCACCTGGATGTCACCCTGTCTAGGTCTAGTTGACCCTGCTTGAGCAGGGGGGTTGGACTAGATGATCTCTGCAGGTCCCTTCCAATCTCAACCATTCTGTGATTCTGCGATACTGAGACAGTAACTGTGCGGCATTCCAGAGAGGGAAATATCCATTCACTGACTTTGCTGCTCATCATAGATAGTTCTAGGTGAAGCATKTGCTATTAGAGTGGAGAAAATACATTACTCTGCTAAGACTTGCTAACATTTTCATTTACAATACTTTTTTTGCAAACTGCATTTAACAGTGACCTTACCCTCATGGTTTGCTGCAGTGCTTAAAAATGTGGAAAGAACATAATACTGACATGAAGTCTATCACTTCTGTTATTTTTTTGGAAATCTATTTCAGAGTCAAAAATCACCCTTTCTTAACTAGGATTCATACGGTGCAAGATAAGATCCTGCCCATAGTCCATGGCACCAAGCAAATACTAGAAAACTTTGCTGCTTAGATATATCTTAGCAGAGTGACGCTTTGGCTAGAAGAAATACCCTTCAGAGGCAAATGTGAAGAAAGTGACTTTAATTCTTGATTATTTCAGGAAAATACAGTACTCTTCTTATTTGATGATTGCAAACAATGCTTTTCAGAAGCTACCTGCTGAAAAAAAMAAAACTTGGCTGTTAGTTAAAACAATTGTTTGCAGCCGTTATTGTTCCTCGGTGTTAACACATTTTTAAAGGGTGCCAGCTGCTTTTCAGTCAATATCAT
The DNA here is from genome assembly GCF_003342845.1 of Nothoprocta perdicaria. Classification (NCBI taxonomy): domain Eukaryota; kingdom Metazoa; phylum Chordata; class Aves; order Tinamiformes; family Tinamidae; genus Nothoprocta; species Nothoprocta perdicaria. The sequence continues at coordinate 502,400 of NW_020454483.1, forward strand.
GACTTTTTTGTTAGGTGGGCTCAGTTTGTGATTTTGGAAGCCTCAAACTGACAACAGTATGGAATCCATGAAATACACACTGTAAGCTAATATCAAATGTGGAAAAAAAGAGTCAATCTTTACACATCTTATGTTAGGTCAAATGCTACTTGTCCCTACGGATTCTCTCTGCATACAGGAGAAAATACTCACCTAACTAACTAAGAAACAATACACTACAGAGAGCAGGCCAGAATCACAATCACAGAGGAGGAGATCACAGAGATTTCTATTATTACTTGCAGCAAATTTTTTTTTCCCCATTTTATGCATATAAGTTTAAAATAAGTCAGTTCTTAKACCAAAAACTTTAACAAAGTGCTCATGTTAATGTAAATGCAACTGGTGTTTAAAGCCTGTCAGTTGGTCTGAGAAATTTGCAGTCAACACAATGAAAGGTCTATTGGTCTATAGCATTATCCTGAGACAACACAGAATTAAAAAATATCCYCTTCTCATTAGCAAAATTATTGTTAACTGAGCATTGTGTTCCACATATACATATAGCACACTAAACACAAAATGAAAAAAAAGCTCTTTCATTTTAATTTCAATGGAATTGGGATTGAAGAAAAAAATTTGAAAATGGAAAAAAATAAGGGAATTATCATTACAATGCTTCTGCTACAATGTTGTAAACAATGTGTATAAAAAGAATAAAAGGCAAGATCTTAAAGTCTGTGGAAGCTTGTGTTGATTTACACCACCTGAGAATTTGGCACCATAACAGGATGCAGTCAAGATCCTTGCAAACACTGAATATTTCTTACTACATTGCTATTATGTTATAATATGACTAGGAAATGCTGCAAATGGATCTAATTATTATTATAATCCTAACATTATAATCTTGAAGTCCTTGTCAAATGCTATTTCCAAGACATAGAGAGATGTCCTACAGGCAGAAGAATTAAAATAAACAGATTAAATAATTTCCTACTGGCGAGATATCCTTAAAAGCTAATAAGTTTACATTCTAGATTGGATTCTGTAGCAAAGATATTTGATTTACTTGTCAAAATTTAAAGATCTTACAGTGCTCCATCAATCATTATGTATAAGATAGGTTAATATGAAAAATCAAACTCAACAATTACAACTCAGATGATATTTTTCAGTGATGTGTTTTAACTGGGGTTGGAGTAGGATTGTTCCCTTTGTCTAACATTCTCACTGGTCTTGTGTGTATAGTTAGTTAGCTTATGTGCTTTTTCTTTTTCAGTGAATTCACAACAAAAGCTCTGCTAAAAATTGATGGCTTGAAGTTCAAGCAAATGCCAAAATACTATATCTTATTTGTGGTTGCTGGAGTGATAAAGAATGAAACTGGGACAGAAGACAAAGTGAATCAACATCTGAATTAAGAAAATACTTTAAATCCATTTACTTTAACTCGTTTAACTCATTTCACCTGAGCTTTCAGGAAAGCACCTTGATAATTCTGCAAGAAATCTCTCTTCCCACTCGCATCAATAAAGATTCAGAATTGCTTCAACTCTGAAGGGACCCTGTTGTTTGAAATATAAATCATTGGATATAAGACCAGCCTTCTAATTTGACCTTTGTGACATTTAGATACTTTCCATGTGACTTCCAACTACAATGGCCCCTCTTTGGAATTAACTCCTGCCTAATTAAGGGAAATAAATACATTAAAAAATAAAACAGAACACAAAAAGCCCTGCAAGTCTCTTCAGTCCATAAATATTATCAATCAGTATCAATGAGGTCAATGGTACTCCCATATGAACCTTATTTTCTTATGCTAGGTTGATAGTACTGCCATCTGTTGCATATTAAAGCTTTCAAACTGAAAGAGAAGGAATATCCTATTAGCAAATAAATTCCACTGACACCCTTCTGGATTCATGCCAATTTAAGGTGTAGTGGACCAGATAAATGTCACCTTTGATATTCATTATCTTTGAGATGTCAATGCCTTATGCCCTGGCACCAAAGATACTACTTGGTGTCCTATGGAATCTGCCTACTTCATCAGTGCTCCTCCTATTCTGGGGGAGAGGGATAGAAAAGGAYGCTTAATTCTCTTGAGGAGTTGGGAAGGCAACTCAGTAAAAGGATGGAGAAAATAGTTAGTGGTAGGCAGAAAATCATGCACCATCAGTACAAATCTTGACAGAATGTGCATATTATGTTTTCTTACCAACARTGTCTTAATGCCTCGCACTCTCCATTTTAGGCATTTTTTTTCAGCTCAGAAGAGAAACATAAAACTATCCCTGTTTAATTCACAGAAAGCCTTTCTTGCTCAGAGGCAGACTTTTATTTGGACATGGCCTATCTCACATCTAATACTTTGAAAACATAACTTGTATTTGTAACTAACCATATACAATTCCAGACAATGAGCTTCTGTTAGCAATTGACAATTCAAGAGCAAGATCAGTTCAAGATCTACAGCTGTTTCCTCCTCATAACTCCTGGCTAGCATTATGGTCTGTAATATTGCTATGAATGTTTAACGTTATGGATGAGCTTCACTGCTTATGACAGTGAGGACTTGAACCTTAAGTCTTACAGTACCAAGGTTCAATTCTTTATTCTCCCATGAACTTCTGTGCACTACTGTTAGGTCACAATTTCTGTGGCTCAGTTATAAAAAATTCTTCCTGTCTCACAAGCATTTTGCAAGAATATATGCACTGGAATCATCAATAAAATCAGATATTTGTGATACTGAGAGGAAATGTAAGTTGCTAGAGCTCAAAGAAAATAGTGACAGACGTCAAAAGAAACTATTGAGGAAYGAGTTTGCTTTAACCTTGCACAAGGGAAAAATACATCACTCATGCACTTTCTGAAATATAGGTGTCAATTTGTTAATAAATTAATGGCTAATTGTACTAATTAATGTCATTAATGTAAATTAGTTGTATCAATACTATTATGGTGGTAAATACTCTTGCACTCAAAATACTGTCATTAGCAATGGTAATATGCCACTTAGTGTTTGTCAAGTAAATATTTTAGCAGTAGAATATTTATTTAATGAAAAAAATAACAAAAAAACAAACAAAACAGATCAATAATAAACATTGTTTTATAGAAAGAAAGAAAGAAAGAAAGAAAGAAAGAAAGAAAGAAAGAAAGAAAGAAAGAAAGAAAGAAAGAAAGAAAGAAAGAAAGAAAACTTCCTAGTATTTAAGCTTTGTTTCTTTTCTCAGTCTCAGTGCACTTGCATTCTTGCTGCACATATTCCTCCTACCCAGCTCTATTCTTTCCCCTTGCTGCCAGTGAAAGGGTGAAACTTGCCCCACAGCTCCAGCCCCAGGGGCTGTTTGCAGGGCAGGGGCTGCTGGAGCCTTCCCTGGCTGCACTCACTGCGCTGCAGCTCAGGCAGGTTGGGCACTTGGCTGCCAGCTGTTGGGTCAGCTCAGCCCAGCTCAGCCTGGGATACGGCCGCCACTGGAGACCATGTGCAGGCAGAGTGCCCAGTAATGGCAAAAAGCATGTGCACTGGACGACAATGCAACATAGTTAATTTAAAAGAATTTAAGAAAAACTCCACTGAATGCAACTATCTTGTACTTAATTTCACACTGAGAAGAGCTGACAGAAGTTATGAAAAATACTTTTTTTTAATAATAAAGTCATCAAAATAATTGACTTCCTTCTAATTCCTTCTTAGCGAAAATGATTATGCATATTCTCATAATGTATTTCATAAATTATGAGCCATTCAAGATCTGCCTGTGATGAAGAACTAAAAACATGCAACCACAGATTCCAATCTTAATTGAATGCTTTGTGTTCCTTAGTAATTTGATAATAAATCTTTCAGCTTTTAGTGGTATAGGCTAATGTTAACAGAAAAATCATTCAGTTTTCAATAAAGAGAGGTCAAGCTATTCTTCTGCTTTATTTCACCACATCCTGTGTGATACAAAATAGGTAGCAACTATTTCTTACTTTTCTGCATGTCCCTAACTACTACATTATCTAATGACAATACTCAGAAGACAGAAAAAGAATATTACTTACGCAGGAAAGGAGACTACAAAATAAACTATATTTTTAATTCACTTAATTATAAAATTATATGAATTTCCTTTTTATGACTAGGTAATATTTTTCCCCAGAAAAATCATTCCTTTTCATTTGCCCAAAAGGTGCCTTGTAAAGACAGCTCAGACCATGACAAGTCCAGCCACCATCAGAAATCCTACGCAGGTGGGATTCCACAAAGCCTTCTGTCTTCCCCTAGCCAAAACCACATTAATTGGGCTACACAACCCTAAAGTTACTGCCTTCACTGAGGCAAACAAACATAACTTCACTGAAATCAGGTATGTGAGTTTAAATCAGGGGAAGTGACAGGGTCTATAGTAGAGGGATTCATGGAAAAATGCTCTCACCTTTTTTTCTGCACAGAATATTTGTCTACCAGATAGGGAATTATCATGATTACTGGTAAGAGAGGTAGCTATACCTACCTAGCTATATCTTCYTAGTATTTTTCATTTAAGAACATGGTGATGTCTAGCAAAAAACCCACAGAGGCAAACACTAACTACAATTCAAGGTAAATATAAGTCTCTGTTCTTTGAATTAAGACCCATCCTTCTATTTAAATCTTTGAGCTGCATTGCTTAGTCTATGACAATTCAATAATTATTTGCAAACCATTGATTTTCTTCTAGAGCTCAAGTTATTAGATTGTTGGGTCAAAGCCATATTTGCCAAACCTAGATGGATGGAAACCATAGCATAAGTTTTAATGCACAGCTAAATTTCTACTTTGAGTTTTTGTGTTGTTGTTAAGATTCCCAAAATAAAATGCTGAACAAACACTCATGTCTCATATCATTATATTTATTGTTGAAAATTACTGGTCGATATTAGCTTACACATTAACTAATAGCACCATTTCACTGTCCATACAATATCATACTTAATAGCAATCGTAATGTCTCATACTACAATAAAAATAGGCCTCAAAAAGATCAATAGATGTTCTACTTGTAGAAGGGAGGACAGATGAACAATAAATCATGTGTTTGAAATTATTGTGTTTTCTGACAGCATGGAATTCAGAATTACTTTGAAAGTTAGGTATGATTCACTGTAGAGTTATATTCTAATGTGAATTTCTGAGTGTCTCTGTTGCCTCTATTCAGGCATAAATCTCTGCAACACTACTTAGATAGATTTTTTGAGTCAAACTCCTGTGAGACTATAATACAAGTTTGGAATTTCACTTTTGATGTAATTTGCAGATTTCACAAGTTAGAGCTACAAAGTCCATGGTACTTTCATGGCATCCCTGATATCTGACCTTGATTTGAGACAAATAGAATATATATACAAAATAAGAGAAAAATGTTACCTACATGAACTTCAAGCTTCAAATATAAACATCCTAAACATCTTTCAGGAAGTGGCCATTTGTTAAGAAAAAAATGCTGCAGCAGGGCTCTGGCAGTGTTATTTTAGGGTAAAATGCACCAAAGTGGAGTGTTTTGTCAAATGTTTAGACTGAAAAATATCGCTGCTTTTAAGAGGAGAGTTCACAGTTTTACCATAATGATTCAAAGATTCTTTCTTTCAATAGTTTAAAACTATTTTTTTCAAGAGACAAAATAAAGAYGTAGATTGAATAATACTTTAGTATGTTAAAGAAGTTATTTTTATTCTTGCTCTGTGAAAACGGTAGAAAAAAATCTGCTTCTATTTGTTATTTGCACAAATGATGACTTGCTGTAAAATTGTTATATTGTGCGGTAGTTTAATATGTCACAAGTACAGCATGGATGAATGCTGGATATTCTTCACTGATAGCCTCACAATACCTCCTCAGCAAGCACAATGTCTTTCCTATCTGCATATGTATTTGTTTGTGTTGGTTCTTTGACTCAACTTATTGATCTTTATTCCTTTATTCTCTACCAGAACTGTGTGCAGGAATTTTGTACTAGAAAATAATATCTGAAGAGCATACTTGAAGCATGAAATGTTGTAGCCTATGTTTGATTTATTTTCCTATTTGATCTACAGCTTGTGAATTTTGTTTTCTTTTTTTTWAWTWAAAAAARRAAAAAAAGGTGATGATCTCAGACTATAAGAAAAAAATCCAAAGATTTTATATGTATATATTACATTGACTTAGTATGTTACACAGCTTTTTTTGGCCCTGAAACATAGAAGAGAAAGAGCATTTTCAGGTCTCCTGCTATTTTAAGTGATATTATCTTATTTGCAAGAAATCAATAAAGAAGGAATCTAATAAATATTTTCAGAAAGCAAATGATACAAATAAAATTGATCTGACTAGTTACAGGAGTCCAATGACTTTTGGATACATTGCTACTAAGAATAAGCACCTTCAAAGAATGCAGAGGAGGAGAAGGATCAAAATGTAAGAGGCAATTTTGTTGGAGAAGTGTTGAAATTTGAGAATTAGGAGAAAGGAGAAATCGAAGTGGCAAAGTGTATGTATTCTGGAGGAGATGGAGACTTGCAATCAAGAGGAGAGAAGGAAGAGGATAAAATTGGACATGTGGAAATAAAGATGACATGAGAGAGGAAGTGGGRAGTATATAGGAAAAAATAGTGTAAGGATACTAAGAAAGAAAAAAAAATCTAAAAATAAAAAAGAAGAGAAACACAACAAATCTCTCTTCTGCCTACTGTGTTTTCCTGGCAATCAAAACACTATGTAACTCAAGACCAATCTAAGCTATCTGGCAACTGTTGATTTTGGTTCAGTACATACAACCAATGAAGAAAATAGATTATGGATACATGCCAAAATATTGATGTCTTTTTATATATTTCATTTTCATTTCATTTCGTCCTTATACCAAGTTTATTCAAATATTTCATCACATCTTTGTTTCTTTAATATCACTGACAGACTCATTAATTATATGATTTCTTTATTCCCTTCTTTTACTACACGTAATTAAATGCATTGATGAATTCCCATTAGATTTCCTAAAGTAAGTTTCTAAATTGCCAAATGTTGTCGTGCAAACTGTAGTCATACAAAGATCCACTTTATTTTTGTTAGTTGCTCTTATTAAAAAATAAGTAAATAAATAGAAAATACTTCTCCAACTCAGGAAAATGAATTGGGACTCCTCCTCACTAAATAACGTTGAAATAAACCAAGTTCCCAGAAGAAATTCTCCAGACTTTTTCTGAAGTGTTCAGCATCTGGAACTCCTAGGAAACAGCTGTACTACCACGACATTCTTGTGCAGTGATCTGAAACACATCAAAAACACCAAATTAGAACAGAATGTTCTGAAAAAGTATTGTGGTTCTGCACACCTCAAGAGGTAGTTAAAAACACATTTTGCATACAATTCTTTTTATAGAATTCTGCAGTATTAAGGCATCTGTCTTTAAAATGTCAAATATTTTTTTCCCTTAGTCTTTGATACAAAGATTCTAAATTCTATTCTAATTCACAAAAAAATTCTAAATAATCTATAACTAAAATTGAACCTTTTTTGAGAGGCCAGGCAGTTTTTTTTATACGGGTCTTTCTATGCTTATTTTATTTCTTCTGTACTAGGGAAAATATGTAAATTTTAATTAACAAAGTGATATCGAGATCACAGAAAGACAGAATTTCATGAAACTGATCTATTAAAAGATCAATCTGCTAATGACTTAGAGTGAAACCATCCTTAGGATCTCAGCATAATTGCAGCTTGGAAGGGATCTCTGAACGTCTATGGTCCAACCTCCAGCTGTTGTAGTAAAGAATATAAATATAGTAAACAATATAGTAGAGTACACATCACAAAAAATGCCTTTTTTTTTTATACAGAGTTCCAAAAATTAAGTATTACAAATTCTTTTAATTCCTAACACATCACAACAGCACATGTACACAAACATTGGAATAAATGGAAGAGAGAAAGCCTCCTTTATTGTTTTTGTTTCTTGATGGGGGGAACAATACGAGCAATTTAATATCACATTAGCTACAAGGAGAACCTAGTAGTTAATTCCTTAGACAGTAAATGAAAAGAGAGATGTGGCAATTATTCAGTAAAGTCATATTTAAATCCATTTAAAAAGCATTGTGTATAAGGAAAACAGCGTCTAAACTCTTTTCTTCATGCACACAATGAAAATGCTATGTGTAAAAATTTAGATTTATTAGTTGATTGTGATCCATTATAAATCCTTACTGAAAGGAAGGACAGTATAACAAACTTTTTATAACACTAATCAGGAGAACAAGTACAGTACAGGCTGATAAACTTTCTATGCCAGACATTAACCCTTCATATTTAGGAGCTAGATCATGAAGATTCTGCTTTACTATTTCAGTGGCACAGATATCCAACTATTTAAACTCTTTATTGCTCAACATCATTTTGCACTTTTGCCTAGAATATTGAATAGTATGCAAATAAAGTGTTTTTTTTTCTTTTATGTCACATTGCTAAATTTGTTACTTCTAGACGCTTCCTGTCACACTAACTATTCTATATGATTTATTACGGTAAAGGACAGAAATTCAGAGAGATGGAGAAAAATCCTAACAGTAAATTTCTGCTAAATCTATTGTTATCCTACAAAGAACAGTTTCCCTAAGGAGATTGACTATAGCTAGATAACTTTAATCCAAAATTTAATATCAGCTTTTATAACTGAAAGAGAAAACTGAAATAAAACATGAGCATAAATGAAAGAAATTATACAAAAATTACTATAATTATGAACATCAGAGTTACTTATCAAAACTCCATCTTCTTTATGCTAATTATTTTCCCAACAGATTATTCTGAATAGGATGAAGCCATCTCAGTTATGAAAGAAAACTAGTGTTTTCCCGTTCCATGATAATTAGTCATTCATATTTAGATAGCCTTCATTCACTGCTGCACAGGTGCCTCAACCTTTGCCACATGTGAGCAGTATTTAAAGAAATAATTTTTGAATACTTCTAAAGGAATAACAAAAAAAAGTATTAACAGCTTAATCATCCAGCATCTCTCCAAACAAGAGATCTGTCATGTGAAATTCATCTTTTTTGTCAAAAGCATGCACAAAACAGTTCTGATGGACTAAAATATGACAGTGTTGTATCAGCAAGCCTGCTTCAGCAACCCTGCTAATTTAACAACCTATTCAGCAGATATTCAATTTGCATGGCTGCTGGCCATTAAGTTTCTGGAGCTTCTATGGGTTGGCACCTGCAAAGCTTAATCCCAATCAACGTAAATTTCTGTCTTCCTCATTGCAGATCTGTTAACTGCTGACTGTGGCTATGGCTCTCCAGCAAAAGCATGTTCTATTCACGTGTCTATATATAGAAGTCAGCATGACATGTCCATCAGACTTGTAAACTTTGGATAGATTATGTCTGATGGCATATGATTGAAAGAAAAGTCCATGAAAAATGATGAAAATACAGATGATCTCATAGATATCAGTAGGAAAAAGGTTCACTGATAAAACAGTCCCATCTGTCTAGTCTCTCATTATTTACTTTAAAACTATAATATTAGAACCAATTAAACAAAAAGCCTACTGAGCTACTTTCCTGAGTTCCTACATGAACTCATGGGCAAAGTAATTCAGGTGAGTAACCCATTCATGAACCATGATCTTCTGATTGAGAGCTACCACAGTGATGCTGCCATTGCATCAACCACAGTGCAGTTTCCTCTCTCACTAATACTGTTTGGTGCATCAGGATTGATTTAGCCTAGGAAGGAAGGTTATTTAAGATTTAGTGAAGAAACAAAGTCTCTAAATCACAAGTCTGACTGGTTTCATTAGCTCAGACATGAAACATCTTAACATCTCAAATCTGAGAGATTTTAATCAGAATTATTTAAATAGTTTTCTATGGGAACATTAAATCATGCTGTCATCAGCTCTCCAGTTTATAGAATAATAGTTTCAATATTTTCATTATGTAAACTGTTTCAGGATTGAAACTGAATCAAATGACCGATGAGTTAGTATTCTGATTTTCAATTAACTACATAAATGAGTATCAAAAATCAATAAGCAATGAAATATACATCATCGTTTGTACTAAAAGCAAACAAGATTAGCTTTATCACTTCGTACATAATAGGAATGAGCAGGTGAGGTAGATTCATAAAGCTATGGAAAAAGCCACAAACAAGTATCCCCAGATCACATAGGATGATCTGCTATTATAACAGGTTTTTATACTCACCGTTGCAGTTTGTTTTCAGTTTTGAGGTCATTTTAAAAACCTTAAAATAACTGATCAGGTAAGAAAAACAAATACAATGGGTATGTTGCTGGAATGGGTAGGAAGATTACATTTCAAGTTATTCAAAAATGTACCCATTAACATAGAGGATGTCTGACAAAAAAGAAACAAAAACAAAAATTCAAATCCAAACAAGAAACAACAACAACAACAACAACAACAACAAAACACGGAGAAGAAGAAGGACATAGCTTTAAATCAAGGATAACAAAGCACTGCTTGATTATGACTAAACAAAAAAAACCAGCAGCTACATCCTCACTGAAAGTAAAATAATATGTCTCAATAGGGAGTAAAGAATGGTAAACTTGCAACCAGGTAAAACATAACAGGATGTTGAAACTGTCTTTGGTGTCACCCTCCCTTAAAGATCTCCCATTTTTGGTCTTAGTTCCTAGTTCTACATAAAAATGTTCTGTTCTTGTAAAGCATTTAGTCATATCAGCAGTCAGGTGTTTACCAAGGTATGAACATGTATTTAAAAACAAATCATTTTGAGGACAATAGTAGCTGAAATAAAAAGGACCATGAAGGAATAAAGAAATTATCATCACAAAACATGGAAGTTTGTCTCCTTAAAATAGGAAGTGCAAGAGAGATTGAAGGGCAACCAAACCACATATTAGAACAATTGAGAATCTTGATAATATTCATCCTTAGGTATCACTTAAAGGCTTTCTTAAGTCATAAAGAACAACAGTGATTTAATTTCATTTCAAACTTGGTTTTCTGAACACTAACTGAATGTTCATCTTTCTTTTTATTTTGGAATCTTTTCCTTTGTTAAGAAATGCTAAAAAGGGTAAGAGACTTATGTCCGATTACTGAAGTAGTATGTTCTGTTCCCCTGATAAGAGAATTTTTTTTATTTATGTCCAAACACAAGAATCATTTGCATTTTATTAGCTTGCACCTCATTTACACAAAGAGGCTCTACACTTCCTCCTTGACCAAACCTACAGTGCCACATATATGTTTTCTTAAAGACCAAACAAAAAAGCATATGTGATTATGCAGTCATAGGCCAGTAATGTAAAGCACTGATTGTTCTCTAGAAGCTAATATATACTGACATTGTCCATTTGAAAGCCTGTGTTGACTAGTTTATGACATATCAAACCATTATTTGAAGGTTTATTAGAAATAAAGGAATAATAGAAATAAAGAGATCAAGGATGAGAACAGAGGGAACCATCTGCAATGTCACACAGGCACAGCTCAAGTGTAAGATGTTGATAGAGCAGTGAGAGAAAGAAAAWAAAAGGGAAAAGAGTAGAAGGAAGAGAAGTAAAGGAAGTCTGAGCACCTCTGACATCTTAATGCTGTCATTGACAAGAACCTCTGCTCACTAATTCCCATTGATTAATTTATACTGACTTGCATGATATATACTAACAGTAGTAGATTTTAAAAAAGGATGGAGAAGGAAATGAAATAAAGTAGGATGGAAGTTAAATAATGGATGGATATTGTATAAAGGATGGAGATAACTATCAAGTAACAAAATCAGGAGACTTCACTGGTTTACTGAATCATATGGATCTTAAACTACCCCAGGTGAAAAATGATTTGAGACTCATTATACCAAATCCATGAAGGACTAGAACTGAAAAGGTTTAATGTCAGTTTCTAACAGTCTAAATTCCAGTTCCTCAAAACCTCTTAGTCTTCCTGTCTCGATGTAGCCTGCTGTTATTTCCAATCTCAACAAGAAAGATCAAAGAGCCCTTGAGCTTTTTCTTATGCATACAAGACCTTTGTCTTTGTTTCAATAATTTGAGCAATTCTAATTTTGAAAACCACTAAAGCTATAAGCTGTGTGAAAGATATCATGACAAAACACAACTATTACATTTTTTTCAACCCATATATGTATATATTATGATGAACTCTGTTGCAAATAGTGCTGTGGGCTATTTGTTAAGGTAGGAGAAATCCTTTCTCTTCACAATAACATTAAATAAATAAATAAATAAATAAATAAATAAAGGAACTTGATTATGTTCCTTTCCTGACAGGTTTCCTTGCTAATTTGGCCTCATTTCACAACTGTAGACTGCTTGTGCCAAGATTTTATATACTGCTTTTTCTTTCTCTTCAATAAAAAAGGTTTTTCATTTGAAATATTATAATTTATTACTTAGTGTCATTAAAAAGAATAAATCTGTCATGGAGTAAAGTGCAAGTCAATAAAGTAATGTATATACAAACTTTATACCAGCAATAGTTCTATGTCAGATAATAGAATTCTTTGAAATATACTCTAAGATAATACCCTTAACAGTAATTTTTGCAGTGAGCCACTAAAAATATACCTTTATGCTGCAATAAAGGTCAGTTTTTAAATATCCTAAGATTTCTTAGGCTCTTTTAGCCTAAGCCCTATAGAATTACTCCTCTGAACTAAAATGGGAAATATATTTTACTTTCTTTCTTCTTCCAAAATGAAAATAAACACTTTCCATAGTTAGTAGAGCTTTCATAGAAGATCTCTAATGAAGTCTTATAGCTCCAAATGGTCTCAGACTTTTTGAAATGGCACGGTTATGTGAAAATTATTTGAAAGAAAGCAGAAGTGAAATAGGCATCCACTGCTACTTCTGCATCACATCCTCCATTACTCTTCTGGATGACCCAGCTTACGTCCAGAGAGGTGTTTGAGCCAGAACCTTATATTAACAAAGCAATCCTTTGATTGCCTAATGGAGTTGGCAGGAAGATTTAACTGCGTTTTTTCTTCAAATGGACTGCTGGGAAATTAAAAAGCTCAGACAGCAAAGGGATCCATTTAGTGGACTTGGTTCTCAGTGCATGGGATGAAGGTTTAGCTAGACAACCTTATGCTGGCCTCTCTCAAATGTTTTGATCGAACAAACAGGTTGTCCACAGGAACATTGCCATCTGTAGTGAGCATAAGTGTATTATAAATGTATAAARGTATATAAAGTGGGCATAAGTCTATTAGATCATATATAGAAATACATCTTTACAGATATTTATTATGATCAGGTAGATTTGCCTCAATTTATTTTTGTTAGCAAGCAGTCATCTACCGTTTGTTTTTCTTACAGAAACTGTTTTAGTGTTCTTTAAAATAGTACATAGGAATAGTCGTAAGACTTGGCTCTGTCAAATAGTTTCTCTCAAAAAGACTCTATGTTCACTCCACACCATAGTCAAAGAAAGAATCCTCAATCTGAAAGGTTTTTTTTTTTTTTCCCCAGCTCACACATTTTTTTCCAGTAGGAAAGAGGTTTCTGATGGCTTAATTCACCCATGCTGATCTGGGCTTCCGCCAGGGCAGAGAGAAGCAAGATTACAGATATAGAGCCAAACATGTTATGGTAGGGGATTTTCACAAAYGCAGTATGCCAAAGTCAGAACAGACTTTCACATTCTGGATTTGGCATTTACGAATTGTGCAGAGGAATAAAACAGTGCATCAGTAGGTTGGTGGCTGACCTGCTGGAAAGCAGCTCTGTGGTTAAGGTCCCAAAAGTCTTGGTGGACAAGCTGACCGTGAACATTTCTGTCTGAAAAAGAGGCAAAATAACTTTACTGTGAGAACAACAGAGCACTGGAATAGATTGCCTGGAGAGGTTGTGGAGTCTTCATTCTTGGAGATATTCTAAAGCTGTTTGGATAGGATTTTGGGCAATATGCTTAAGGTGAGCCTTCTTGAGCAGGGAGGGTGGACTGGATGATCTCCAGAGGTCCTCTCCAACTTCAGACATTTCATGAGAAAATGACAAAATGCTGATAAATCAGATGTTTAAATCCCTCCCTTAGGATTGGTAGCAAGGTAATAAAAGAAACCATAAATCTTCCAATAYTGTCTTCCTTGTGATATTCAACAGAAGCATTTAATACAGAAAAAACAGAATCACTTTTCTGACGAACTATTAATAAGACTTCGTTTAGTTCTATGGTAATCTATGCATGTTCATCAGCTTTTACCATGACATTCAAGACATTTTTTTTAGTATTAAAACAGCCTATATTGTTATCATTTATATTCTTTCTAAACTTTCAATTTTTTTAGGCTGAATTTATTTGTCCAAATGATATGCTGTACAAGGTCCATAAACACAATATGGAATTCTTCACTAAAAAATGTTTTCATCTGACTGGTTAGCATTATTGAAAGACCTGAGGTAAGCAAATGACTACAAATATATGAATACTGAATATCTAACTTATGAATACCATAAATATTGATATTTTTCAATACTGAGGACAAAAGAAAAATGGAACTATTTTTCTACCTTATCTGTCAGCTGAAGAGATTGACAATACATCTAAGTGCCTGATGATGTCCCACTGACAGGCAGACCAGAAGAGTAATTATCGGTTAGCCCAAATGGAATAAGGAAATAGATATTTTCCTCCTTTACACAGGAAAAGGAGGGTGATTAATTTGCATATTAAGTTTACAAAAAGACTGCTTTCTGCACTAGCATTTTGCCTCAATTGACACAGTTAAACATACAATGCATTGGTAAAGACAGCAAACACAAATTTCTGATGATTTAAAAAAAAAATAAATCTCAGAATCTCTGTACAGGTCAAGATGTTCATCATCTGTTCACGTAATGATTCGTGCACATTACTGTTCGTGTAGCCAAGCTGTCCTGAAGCTCTATTACCTGCCTGGATGCAACCCTATGTATCATGCTCTAGGTGTTCCTGCTTGAACAGGAGATTGGACTAGATGATCTCTAGAGGTCCCTTCCAATCTCAACCATTCTGTGATTCTGTAATTCTGTGATTCTGATGAGCTGTCTTTCTAAGATTTTAGTCTAGAATAAGGGATGTTCAGTTATTAGTAGGGCTGAGCTTTGAGCAGCTATGAGAATAAAATTTATGCAATATTACTTACTGTCTTATAATTTTTGTACACATTCACTCAAAACAGCTAGTGAATTATACCAATTTACAGCTAAATAGTAAACTAGTATATTCAGGGAAATAACATTCTTTGATAAGGACCTTCAGATTTTGAACTAGGCATACAGATGTTTATTTGACAAAATATTTGATAACTGTTTTCATCTTTTTCCCTGGATTCTGACCTTAAATACAGTTAACACTCCATTTTGTGAGTTGATGTTGTCCAAGTGAACTTTCAAGAAGGATATATATAGAAATACGGAAGTTGTAAAGGAGGTATGCTGAGGGCAATAGAGAGAACCTGAGACAGAGGAGATGAWTGAAACAAGAATTAATTAAGGTCAGATTGTCAGGAAATATGATGATGTGGAATGAAATAAATCATTTGGCCACTATCTGTAAGCAAATTTAAAACAAAGACAGAGGAGAAAACTTTGATCTCTCTCCTAAATTCAAAATACATGTCTACCAGATCTCTGGGACCGGTATTCTTAAGGACCAGAGCAGCAGTATCATGCAGTTCCAGGACATGTCTGAGGTGAAAATAAATGAGAGTTTGAGTCATGGGATGTTCTGCCCTGCAGAACCAGTGGCAAGAGCAGAGGCTCAAAAACAGCCATGCTTCCCAGAAAGAAAAAGTTCTGTTGTCTTGATGTTCTTAGAAGCTGTTTCCACTGTGCTCTTCAATTTCAGGCTAAATGAAATTGAGGCTTTTACTTATGTACCAGAGTTAAAGTGTGTTGATCATATTTAAAATGAAAACAAATCTCTATTTGATGCACCCATGCTTCAAGTTACTTTCATCTTTCTTGCATTTTCTCATACCCATTTTGTTTCGGGATTTTCAATTGTGGAAAAATTATGCTCTGCTTCCCAAAGGAAGATTTTTCTTTTTGATCAGATGTATTGTAGATTGTAAAAATTAAATTCACAGCATTCAGAGGAGACTGTATACCGGAAGAGTACCTTTTCTAACTCAAGTACTTATTCAGACCACTTAGTTCACCTTTGTTCTCTTCCTCTATTTCATGAAGATGACGTGAATGTTTGTTATTATATTAGCTGTCATGCCATGAACGCTACTCCAGACTTTCAGCATAATTCTCTTCCTCCTTAGGGAACTGATATTTTTATTCACAGCACAGAAAACAAAGTTTGCAGAGAATATTTTTCCCTATTTCTGTTCCTTTATTTGGTATTTTGATACAATAAATTGATTACATAGACTAGACAGTAGTAGTATAATCCTGTTCTGAGCCTAGGAGAATTAATTACTGTTCACAGAATACTATTCAGGAAATATGTTTTAAAAAGCAGAATACTCATTACGGTATAATTTTCAAGGATGCCATCCACATGTTATAAATCTCAACAGTTAAGAGGACTGATTTTTGCATATTGCAAARGAATATGTTTGTTAGCAAATGACGATTTCTCCAACAATACCAGTTGGTGCAATGTGCAGTCCTGTGTCCTCATTCTCATRGCATAGTTCTTCCCTCTCCCTCTTAGATCAGATTTCACCTACCCCAAGTACCACAGTGTTCTGCCAGTGAATGCGGATGAGGTCAAATGGATCTACAGAATGGATCTGAGCCCACTGATATTAATAATTACATTTCCACTGACTCCAAAAGACTGGTCTTCAGCATATTCCTTTGAGCACAAGACCCATGACAGATTTGATCTTTTGTCTCAAATAAATGTGAGGAGGGAGACATCAGGAAGGGCAAGAGAAAAAAAAAGGCATTAAACTATTTGTCTGAGTAAAGTATCTTTAGTAGATCTCCTTTTCTGTTTAATAGGAAATTTTCAGCATCAATAGCAAATTAACTTTATAGGCACACTTCTGGACTGCAGATTTGGGGATATCTTTTCAACTTTTCCAACTTACTTTATAGTGTTCTTTCACATGCTGGATTTCTCAGCTACAGAGGAAAATCTCAGATCTGGTCAATGAACAARTAATTTCTTTGAACAACTTACTAGAACAGAGTTATGATGGCTAGATTTATTGCCTGTGTCAACACAAAAGGATTTTCACTGACTAAACCCTCTCTAAGTCTTAGAAGTTAGCTAGTGATGACTCAAGTCCTTTCTATCACATGTTTAACAACCTCACATGTTTAAGACCGAGTTTCTCAATATTATCTATGAGTCAAAGGGTAGGATTGCTTCTAWAAAAGTTAAATAAAAAGGAATATGAAATTGTCCTCCAAAACATTCTTAAGGATGATTTATCTCCTATGCTAGATGAACTCAATTAAGAGAAATCTTTCAATCCTTTACATCTATAGAGATAAGCAAATCCAGAACTTGACTAGATATTTGGGAATCTTTCTTCTAGATCTGCTCCTTACAAAATCATTAGACTTGTCCCATTTGTCAGTTAACTCATAGAAGTCACCATATTTCTCCTTATACAGACCCTCTCATTGTCCTTGTAATTTTTTTTTTTTTTTTGGCTCTTCTAGAGCAAGCATCTGAAGCTCTTGTATAGTTAACATTTGGAGAAAGATATGAACAAGGAATGAAAGTGAATCAATACTTAYGTTCTTTCATAACTTTTGTTTACCACCTTGAATCTGTAACAATACATCTAGCAGCACACCTATTGCACAGGTGAAGCTACATAGTCATTAAAGATGAAAGCACAATAAGAGCACTGGAAGACATACGGTACCTGGATCACTGTTGAAGAAAAACAGTTGCAACAATGATGCATTGCTAAATGTGAGGGTATGTTCAGAGGCTATTAAGCTGATGCTGTTGAACAAAGTAAAGTTAGCCACTGATGACTCATGTCCTTTCTATCACAACTTAATAAATGGATAAAGAAGTTATATTGATTTTCATGAATATGGAAGTAGATCTGAAATCTGAAAATTAAATGAAATAGAAATTATGAAATATGGAGCTCATGTTATGATGTAATTACAGGATGAAGAGTCCATAACATATAGAAAGTATGTTAARCCTTGAAAGATATAAGCAGATCATTTTTCCTAATCTTCCTGTTGCTCATTTCTCTCTAAATTCTTCTCTCTTTAAAGTTCCCAGAAGATGGCAGTATAAGCCTCTTTAGGAAATACCTACTAGCGGAGTAACATTTATTTCTAGTGAGACTAAACCTCACCAAACCTCAACTCTAGTGAGACCAAACCTTTCCTGAGCAGCAGACATACTTCAGCCTGTTCAAGATAACTAATTCTAGTATTATTCCATTACAGTCATTTGGTGGCAATCCCTTAGTCCATCTCGCTAAGAAAYGCTCTCAACTTTTCTTATTAGGTAGCTAGAAGAACTAGCTAAGCCTTCGTGCAATAAGGAGCTCTGTACTCCATGCTTTCATCACTTCTGTTGCCTGCTCTCAGAACAAAAACATACCTTGCATATTCTAAAGTGAGCTTCTTCTTTCATCAAAGGCTAAATAACTTCATTTTCACATGTTTATAAAGCAGGAATTCATTTTCAGTAATTCCAGTTATTAATATTCTCTTTATGTAGAGAAGAGAGGACATGTCTCTTCAGAGACAGAGAATTACATGCAAACTCTGTTGGAATTAGTCATGTAAATGAAGAAGGGTAGAACAAGAATAAAGCAGCAGCCAAAGGACTTAAATTGTTGAGCAATTATGATGCATTAAAGTGGACTCATCTTCATGACTGGGAAAGTTAGTCCTAGCATGAAAAAATGCCAAATGGTTAACCAGCATGCAGGCAGGAGTCAAGAAATCCCTCAATAAAACTAGATGGTTCTGTGGAGAGTGCAAGAGCTCATGTTCAACATCAGAGATGGTGAACAGAATGGTTTCAGGAAAAAAAATCTATGAAGGAGAAAAAAGAAGAATCTGAAAGAAGCGAATAAAAATAGTATGATATTCATCTTTTCAGGGAAAATCATAGGAAAATAGTAGCTACACATTTACAACTACAAAGTTACTTTCCTGACACCATCCACYACCCCCAAACATGCACACTATTATTTTTATATTATTTTTGTGGTGGTTGTGTGTGTGCTAAGTTAGTTTCCTGAACTTTGAAAACAAGTCCTTAGAAGAGACAAATATCCACAATGAATTTTTGACCAAAGCTGAATTATCAAGATATTGTAGCCTAATATTCTTGACTGTACCAGCTGTGTCTCAAATTCTCCTTAAATTTCAACAAGGATTGACATAYGGCCCAAATTAAATTATGAATTTGTTTTCAATTTTATGACTGAAGCAAATAAATAGAATACAAGAACTTTTTGCCTTTTGCTTTATTTTGAATCAGAGAACTCATGTTTACAGTGCTTCATTATTTTATAGCTATCATCACTCTACCTGGATGGTAGGAAATATCACACTGTAAAACAATATTTTCCTAGTTTTCTTGACCCATTTTGTGTTTTTGTGAAACAAAATACCAAAAAAGTGCATATATTTTACCAAGAAGAAAAGATATTTTCCTAACATGATCTTCCAAAGACAAACAAAAAGAGTTTTCTGTTATGGTTAAGTATGATCTCTACTCAAATAATCAGTTCTATTACAGTCTGAGGCTTGGGAACTGCTAACCTGTATGAGGGTAATTGACTCTTGATGGAGTCAATTCACTTTTTGTTCCAACTTTTTTCTATTTTAATATAATGCTTTTCTTTTAACTGAGGAGTGGCTCAGTTAATTTTACTGTTAATTAAGTAGCATTTCCCCCCTAAAGTGCTTCATACCAGAATTTAAGAAAAGAGGAGAACAAAGACACTTTCACAGACTAATTTAATGTCCTTCACAGAGAAGATGAGGTTACCAGAAGGTTAGGTGTAACTCTCAATTACCCAATGTACAGACTAGCTGCATGGTGGAAGCTTTGCCATTGAGCAAAGTGGTACTCTGCAATTCACCACATATATGGTCTATGTACATGTGTATATCAAACTTGTTCTACTCACCATTTACAAAATTAAAGGTCCAGAGTTTACACAAAGCTACACATATAGGAAAACAACAACACACACAGATGACTTCAGAAGAAATAAACATTCAAAGTTATTTTCTGCAGTGCCTTTTTTTCCAAGAGGACATAAAGTATTCTCCATGCCAGTTCCTTGTGGATGCAATCTGTCATTTGGGACTTAACCTTAGTCAGCTGAAGGCATATTGAGTTTGGAAATTCATGAAACTACAGGTGAACTTCTGCAATGTGGGGTTTGGCAAAAATCATTTTAACAATCAGATATCTCTAAGGTATCCACATATTTAAAGTTAGAATATGTATTGCACAACCCTACTGCATGGAACTTTTAGTAAAGCAAATGTAACTGGCATTCTTGGCATGTCAGTTTTTGCTTTTGCTTTATTTTAACAACAGCAAAGTCCCCAAATGTTGACTTTTGAATTGGTACCTTGGGTATGGATAATACATTCTCTTGCAATAAAAATAATCTTTGATTGTGTTCTTAGAGATCATTTGGTGTGTCCATTTTCTTGCTACAAAGCTATACCATTCTTTTCAGACTTTTAGTAATTTATCTTTTCATCTAGGAATTTTTAATCACCTGGAAAAATATTCATACTGCAGATGTCAGCAATCTTTTCTCCTTGAACAAATCCTTTTGCATCCAAAACAATGGAGCTTTGTGTTTCAAAARGTTTCAATAGTGTAGAATCTCATGAGATTACTCAGTCTTCTCCTTAAAGAAGAAGTAAAATAAAAAAAAAAAGACAAAATTCCTACTGATTATATCTAGAAGATGTTTTCATATTTTATAGATATTATCCATCAAACTAGCTGTTGCACAGTGGATTTCTCTTTAGGGAGCAGGGGAGGGACTTTCCTGCTCTCCTGCAGGAAAAAGCAGTTCCCTGTAGGATGTTGTAGAGAAATGGGAATGAAGGAGGAAAAGGAAACCCAAACGTTAAGATTCAGTAGTGTGTTCAGCTGATATTACTTGGCATAGCTCAATTTGTCTTGGGTCATTTACAAGGCATATCTCCATAATTCAAAGACAATCTTTTCACATGTCAGAAGAAAAAGAGCCAAGCCTTCAGAATTCTTGGCATCCACAACATTGGATCCCTACCTGGAAATGCTAGAACAATGGTTGTAACTAGCACACCTGCTTCTGCCAGGTAGGATACGGTAGGATTAAGTAGCTTTKCTACTGAAAAACAAAACAAAACAAAACAAACAAACAGACAAGAAGTGTATATGTCCTAATGAAAATCTGTTCTATTTGCTGCTGCATTGGCTGGCTCAACTCTGCAAATTCTGCCTGAGATTCTAATTAGTATAACACTGTAGAACAGCAACAGAATTGATCCTGACTTTCCAGAATAAGCTACTTAGAAGCCAATGACACCTTGCTACCAGGCCCTGAATTACTGAAGGTTATAAGACCACAGTGGTTTTTCCACATTGAAGAGGTATCTGTGACTAAGTTAATCCTGGTTACAGTATTCCCCTAAGGAGAGGCTAGACTTGTTAGATCTGATGTCTGGAAAATAGCACCACTAGGAGTTTAAAAGAGAAAATCCTCCAAGATCATTAATTTACTTTTACATGTTAACAAAAGCAGAGCAAAGGTCTCTTTTGTGCAGGAGGTGCATGTGGCAATATTGGAGGAATAAAGGGGAAGATAAGGGACAAGGATATCAGCAGCTTCTAATCTTCAGGATTGAACCTTGAGAATTAGGATGATGGGAAAATTCTCATACAGAGGAATTAAAGATCTAAAATGTGAAAAGCCCTGAATCCTTATCCTTCAATTTCCTTTGTCTCCTGCCTGTTGTTAGGCTACAGTCTCTCATCTGCAGAATTTAAGATCTTGGGTCTCTTTCCTCAAGACTGAGCCAGAGAAATCATACTCCCAATTTCATTCTCCTCTCCTAGATGCAAGTGAATCTCTTTCTTAGTGAAAATCTGGACACAGTGCTTGCATTGGAGAATGTCCTAAACTGGGTGGGCAATGTGAGTGTTTCAAACCATAATAAGTCCAAACCACATTAACAAAAACATTGACAAAAGCAGACAGTAGGCTCCTTATTTTCTTAAGGAAACACTAAGTCCTTACAGAAAGGGAGGGAGAGAGAAGACAACACTGCCAGTCAAAGCTGCCTGGGCTCTCATCTCTTCATCTGACATGTGAAAAAAMCATGTCTGAACATTCGGAGGCAGCAGATCCAAAGAAGATAAAAAGTTTTATTTGGGAATTGCGAGCAACAGAGAAAAGAAAGAGTGCTGCACATGGTAGTATCACTAATGTTCAAGGCAGATAATGACTAAGCAGCACTATTGTGCTGTTTCCACAGCATTGCAAGGCTTATAGAGCAGGATTCTTAGGAATCGGGAGTAAGAATAAGTTGCAGGCCTTAATAGCAGTAGAGTTACAGCAAGAACAAAGGTGACATAACAACACTGAAGTACTCTCATCATAATATCCATAAAGTTATCACACTTATGACAAGATAGACATTATAGAAAAACAATTGCAAAAAAAAAAAGAAAACCCATAAAGCATATAAGTAGTTATCAACATATCCTGACAAATAATTGCAATACTCACTTGAACAATTCCTTTGTCCCCAACAGCCTGGGTGAAACCCTTTACTTGCTAGGTACAAATACCAGAAAAACTAAGAAGAAACAGCAAAACAAAACCAACCAACTCAGGTTCTAGAAGCAAAATAAAAGAAGACAGCAAACATACATTTAATGCTGAGTAGGTCTACTTGTCATCAACCTTTCCTCACTGCCTGCCAGATCTTCTAATCACTTCTTCTTTTCAGAAGTCTGAAAAGAGCTGAGAGGGGAGAATGGCTATGTCAATGTAACAGTCATGCTTTTTAAAACAGGAACTGTTGGTGAAAAATCACACTAGACTGAAAAAATACAAGGTAAATCTATTTTCTCACTTACATGATTGCTCATTCATAAAAGGATATGATCAACTCCCTTAGCAAATTTGTCCTGCTCAATTGTTCTTACAGCACTATGTTAAGAGGAAGCACTAAAAATAAAGTCTGAAAATTTGATGAGCGAGCCTTATAATGTACCTAAAGAACTTTACTCTTCAGAAATGCAAAACAAAATTCTAAATCATATCATTTTAAATAAAATCAGCATAAAGTAAGATTACACAATCACAATGTCACAGTAAAAATGCAATGTTTATATATTGTATATAAACATTATTTGTGCATACATCACATTTTCATGCTGGGTGCAAGGGCTCAGTTAAATATTTCTTGTATTTATAATAATCAGAGACCACAGAGTTCACATAAAGTCCTTTCATGGTTCCTGATGCACAGGGAAAACAGGATAAAAGAGTGAAAGAATAATATTAACCTTAGTATCTCTACTTTCCCATATTTTGCTATGCGATATTCAATGAACAYCCATAATCAGGATTATGTTCTCATCCAAGTAAAGCAAGTAGAGGCGTATACTTGTAGTCACCAAGATATGTAAATTCATATTCTTCTGGTAAAAGCCATCAGGACTTTGAAGCTGGGCATAYGACTTGAGGAATATTCCTGTGCACTTGTTACTTCCTCTGAGAAGACAGGGAAAGAAGATTCACTAGCAATTTGAGACAACTCTGAATTAACGTGAAGCATTATTTTTACCCAGAAAGATGAATTTTCTAACAAAATCAGTTCTCAATTAACTGCTTGTCTTGAACACATTCTCCTGAGAAAAGTTCTGCAATTGTCATTATGTCCATCTTGGCAATTTGAGGTAGTACCTACTTTCTCAGTCCAGTTCAAAACTACTGTTAACTTAGAGTTAATATTTTGCATCTGTTTTGAGAAACAGGCCTAATTAACATTTCTAGAGTTTCATTCTACTGATTAATCTGAACTAAATCCAAGAAATACGAATAAATTAGGTTTGTAGCCATGATGATTTTGCCTTCAACAGAATTTTAAGGGAGAAAAAAAAACTCGTTACTTAACAAGATATCACAGTTTAAGAATACTTAAAAATTCTATGAATTTGCTATTTGTAGTAACCTGCAAAAAGAGTCCTGTGGCCTTTAAGAGACTCTTTATCTGAAAGGTTTTATTCATTTTTTTAAAAACTACCTCTGCTATATGTTATACTTAAATGGATTATAATCGAAGGAAATTAAATTACTTTGGTCCTCCTTGGCAGGACTTTGTGTAACTGCCAGTCGCATTGCATTCCACACAGAGCCACAATGGTATTTCGCACTGTGCAATGCAGCACTCTGCAGAAATACCTGAGTTAGCACTGAATGGGCTGGCTTCTGAGCTGGATAGATGAGCAGGGGGACAGCACCATTCGAGCTGGACTACAGGGTTATCAGCATCACGTGCCTCTCGCTGGTCCCAGGCTGCACAGACTGCCTTAACTATTTCTAAGCAACACTGTTACTTTTTTAGTCATGTGAACTGCAAATGACRATGCATTTTCTTTCCTCTCTTCTCTATTTCTCTCTTTTTTTTTTTTTTGATTGCAAAAAAACCAGATGTGGTTGGTACTTTGTGGTACCTTGCATGATCCTAGGGGAAGAGGAGAGGGAGCTGAAAGAAACTTAAAATTTCTCGAACCCATTCCCCCCTTTATCCAAAGTTTTTAGAATCCACATTGAATTCTTTCTGTATATATAAAAAACAAATAATCAACCAAAAAAATCAAAATTTTTAAGACGAGCTAAGTAGCTTAAACCATTTTTAGAAGACAGTGAGATATCAGACTGATAGGCTGTACTAATGTTATTTAATAAATTACTAGTGTGCAATAGCTTGTAGCTAACAAGCAATATTATTTTCTTCTCCTACCTACACACAGGTGCAATTTGATATGAGTGGGAGAGCTTATGAAATGAAAATGAAAATAATCTTTGATGACAAATCAACTGACCATACAGGTGTCACTGATGTTTTTAACAGCACTCCAGAAAAACTGAGTATGAAGCACTTCAACTTTGGTGAATGGGAAAACAGAAATTCAAAAGAAGCCCCAGCAGGTTATGGCTGTCTTTATTTTTTTTCACTTTTAGGACTGTCTGAAAATTGGCTATTGATAGTAATGGAGCCCTTCTGTTAAGATTGGCCAAACATGATCTTTAAGTATTAAAAAGCAATAAAGAGACACACACCAGAATTTAAAGAGAATTCACAAATTTAGAGGCTGAATACTATTAAGTCATCCAGTGATCTACACATTAGGGGAATAAAAGCATAAAATTTAGG
This sequence comes from Nothoprocta perdicaria, assembly GCF_003342845.1. Classification (NCBI taxonomy): domain Eukaryota; kingdom Metazoa; phylum Chordata; class Aves; order Tinamiformes; family Tinamidae; genus Nothoprocta; species Nothoprocta perdicaria. The sequence goes on from NW_020454483.1 coordinate 527,768, forward strand.
CATTTTCTTCTGTGATTAGGAAAATAATTTGTGTTACACCAAAATTTATCTTAGACAGGGACTTAGCCTTGATATGAAGATAGCAATACTTCGGCCACTGTACATTAAGTTCTGAAACAAACATTTGTTCAGCTAAACTACCCTCTGATTTAGTTTTCTCTTGGTGGGGAAACAAAACTTGCAGTGTGGCAAGGTAATGCTGCCAATGAACAGGCAGCTCATCTCTCAGAGCTGTATTTCATGGACATCATTATGAACTTGAGAGACCTGGAATATCCTAAGTTTTAAGAGATTGGAAGATATCCTAGCTATCAGAACCATAAAAAAAATGTGTTGTTAGTGTTTGAGTTGTAATRTAATTTATCAGAATTTATTAAAATTCCAGGCTGCTCAGTCACTTGACAATACTATTGTCACATTCACAATCCTGACAAATGCACAATCCTGAAATGAGATATACACTGGGGATGAAAGCAGAGTATCAGTACAGAGTGAACGTATTATAAAGGCCATAAGTGCCTTATGGCCATAAGGCCATAACTTTCCCGAGGTAAGCAAAGAAATGCTCCCCTGTAGGGGCTTTGGGTAGGCCTACATAAATAATTACAAATTGCACAGTTTCCAGGTCTGGAAGCAATATTTTTTTTAAGTGAAAATGTCATTTCCTGAAAGAAGAAATATCCTCTGACCATGAAAAGGACTGGAGAAAGCTGACAGAAAAATAGGTAACTTCTTACCTGGCACAAACTGTCACTGATAAGGAAAATTCCTCTGACGCAGTTCCACAGTGTTCTGTTTTCTTCAAGCAGTAACAACTAGCTGTAAGTTGAGGGAGAGCTTGAAAATATGGCAATACTCTTAAAACACAGCTGGTGATAGTCTCTTTTTTTTTTTTTTTTTTCCCCCCCAAGAGACTTGTGTGATGGTAAGTGCACTGAAGATTATGCCCAGCTGGTATATATATGTACAATTTTGGCTAATAAACTAACATAAAGCATGTCAAAAAAGTGCTGAATTATTTACTAAAGACAGAATTTGTTTTATATTTCCTAATGCATGCTGTTAATTTCATCAGAAAAGAGATGGTGTTGCAGCCACCTAGATAGTTTCTTTAGCTGTTTAGGACAGGTTGAATTTAGTTAAACAAATTGTGCCTTTATAAAAACCATGTCTTGCAAATGCGTAAGAAAAAGTAGGAACATCTTTTCAGCAATTTACAAACATATAGACTTGTAAGGCTTTGGTTGTCATGCATTTTTCATAATCTGCTTTGTATTCATCATACTTTTTTGGTTATGTTCTTCTCCTTCTTCAATACTATCAGTCTTCTTATATGAGCAATTTCAGATATCAATGGGAGTTCAGATAAATTCTCCATTTTAGTCCGTGTTATTCAGTATGACCAATTTTAGATCATTGCTCAATTTACCTATAGAACTGGGGGGGAAAAGAAAAGTATCAGTCAATTAAATAAATAACTTTGTAAATAGGAAATTAAAAAAAAAAAGTTGTGAGTAAAACATTGCAGTACTTCAAATAATTTTCTATTACGGCTTGTAAGCAGTAACCTAATGTGCCTTTCTCTCTTTCTTTCTTTCTTTCTTTCTTTCTTTCTTTCTTTCTTTCTTTCTTTCTTTCTTTCTTTCTTTCTTTCTTTCTTTCTTTCTTTCTTTCTTTCT
>NW_020454483.1:530516-571568 GCF_003342845.1 Nothoprocta perdicaria
TTTTTTTTTTTTTTTTTTTTTTCCTGGTGTATAGGTTGATGCTCTAGGTGAGGAGTTGCATTGCTGACGGCTCCAGTTTTAAATCACGTGGAGCATGTCTCACTGGGTCGCTGGGTGCATGCGTGGTTCCGCTACGGAGGCACACATGTAACTGTTAAAGGAAAATGAGTTATAACAAGAGTTATAACAATGAGTTATAACAAGAAGTATGTTAGACTCAAATTGCTCATTAGTTTTAAGAGGATGGAAGGCAAGCTGGTGTGGAGCTTTCTCTGCGGTGCGCGGTGAAAACTAACTTCATGTKTTAATGGGGCATCATCTCCTATTGTTGCTGTGTCTTTAACAGCTATATGTCCTTAGAGRTAGAAAGCTAGGTTGTCAAACTTTTGCAGTGTTTTAAATTGTTCCCTGCCAATATTTTTGTGCTGGCTTTTACAGATACCTTTTAAGATTTGATTATTGGCCTGTGGAATAGAGTTCTTGGTATATATTCAGCAATTCAGCAATTCAAAAGAGAATGTACATGGTGCAGTGTCTGACTGAGGAAATAATAATGCTTTGAGATTCATTTGCAATTATACAGGATTTTTTTTCCTCCAAGTTCTAATGCACTTGGAAGAAAACTTTAAATCTAGCATAAATCATAATTTTATTGTTTGTGGGTAAAACACAGTTTGCTTGAGGGTTACCACAAAACCAAGAGGAAGACAGTATACAAATCATCCATAAGTAAAATGTGAGCTTAGGCTGAGTTTAAGAGCTGCAGAATCCTACTGTGCATTTCTGGCACCCAAGAAGGTAAGCTCAGAAGCTGCTGGGCTTAATGGAAAGGCTGCTGACTGCACTGTGGGCCAAGCTGAAGCTATCAGGCTCTTGAATCCATGTGGATGCACAAACAAATCCTTACACTTGTCTTGAAACAGAGATTTACACTCTTAGCAAGATGTGCGCCAATCTCTGTATAGGATTTTTTTTTTGTATCAAACACAGTTGCTGATTTAAGATATTTTTTCTATTCACCTGCGAGTACAGTTGCTGACTATTCAATGATATCTTATTTGAAACCCATTCTTTCGTGCAACTAAAGTGTGCTGATAGTTTTAAAAGCAAAAATATTTCTTTCAGCAAATAATAGTTGAACAGTAGTACTCCTTGAAAAAAAAAAACTTGCTCAAGTATATCCTGAAATATTCTGCCTACCTTTGTCATAATGTTAAGCTAAGAACAATGCATGTATCCTGCTTAGTCAAATTGGTCTTAGATGCGTAGGAGACTTTGGGTTTTGGAAAGTGTACAAGCTCTACTTCATTTTGAAGCTTTTCAAAGCATGAGATGGCTCTGTTTTGTCACTGTGCTATGCTAGCTGATACTTGGCTAATGTAATACAGGATGGGATTTGAAGCCAGTTACAGAAGAAACTAATTAAGGATTATTAGATGCTTGAGCTGCCTTAGGCAAGGAGGATCGATACTATGTCATGATAGCCAAATACATTTCTTATGCCTGCAGAGTGCAAGTATCTTCTGAAATAGTGATATAGTGAAAGGAGGGCTCACTATTTCTTGCAAGAACCACACCCTTATCCTGCCATGGAGAGTTCATGGAGGGCAGTAGTAATATTGGCACTTTTTCAAACAAGGAATAGTGCTACTGAAACCATGTGCTTTCTCCTCACTTTCACATAGCTTATCTGTATTTAAGAAGAAACAGCTTGTGGACTTAAACTGGCACACACTTCAAATCACATTAGCCTCCATCTTATACAAACAGACATGTGGCATACTGGAAAAGTGTTAATTTATGCTTCAGTCACCATAATGTTTAGAAAGTGGTAATCTTTCCACTGTCCTTCCAATTAAGCTGTATAGTGCCTCACTATATAGGAATATGTTCCTGAGCAGAATTGCTTGAGTGCCAGTTGAAATTCATGAGTAGACTTCATGAGAAGATTTCCAATAACTTCTTATGTTTGTAATCTTAGTAAGAATTGTAGTATTGTARCAATTTTAATCATAGAGTCAGGAGGGCATGAAAGGTCATATCTGCTTTTTTCAATATGCCACTCCTTTAACTAAGAGCGGAGGTTTCATTTCTTTTCTTACAGGAATGTTAATTTATCAAGGATATAATCAAATAGATTATCTGTGTCAGATCTTTCACATTTGGATGGTATTTATCAGCCACTTTTAATTTGGCAGTTGTTAAATAGAAATAATACAAATGGACTTTTAATACATTTTTTAAGGTGGACTGAGATGTTTCACAGTCTCCTGTATCAGAATATCTAGTTGCCAGAGAATTGATTTCTAAAGGCAAGAAAAAAATCCAAAGTGGGGTCAGGAAAAAACTGCTGAGTCTGCTTTTCTGCCACATGACATCATAAAGAACATGAAGTGATGATAATGCATTTTGCAAAGATGCAATTACTTTAAGTATCCATTGGGCAAGAAAGATGCAAGCTAATCTTATTACTGGCCATTTAACAACCTATGTCTTAATCATAAACATTATGCCCTAATGACAGCTGTTTGCTGGCACTCTATATTTCCATGTTTTTTTAAATTTTACATTTCACTACAGCAAAGTATCTAGAGGAGATTAAGTACTGATACAGTATTTATAAGCAATATAGGTCTGTTTTGACACAAAAACAACTGAGTATACAGCACTTACAAAAATGAGGAAAAACATTTGTCCAGTTGGGAAACAGCAAAAGTTGCTCATAAATTGCAAGTTTGTTTATTTCAAATGCCTTTAAGGATATAGACATGTTAATTCATGTAGCTTATGATCTGACCCGAAATGATCATAAAATATTGTAAAATAAGACAAGATGAACCTTCACAAGTATTGAATTGAATAGCAATAATATAAACCTCTTCTCAAAAACCACAATTTAATTTACCTCCTTTGGTTTAGCCTGCTTATTGAACTGTTATTTTTAAGGATGTTTTGCTATATTTGTAGTTCTAAGAAAAGCTGAAACACTGTAATTTGAAAAATGCTACCAATATAGCCTAGAAAAGACATGCAACAGTTGTATATTGAACACAACAGTGGTAAAAAGACTAGGCCATCAAGGTGATGGCCATTTGGTTTCATATTAAAGAAGGTTTTAATTGAAATGGACAGTCAAATGGTACAAGATCCCCTTTATTTGGTTGTTTTAAACAATCTCTAAATCTCTCTAATCTCTAAAGGTAGGGGAGTTCCTGCCTGGAAAACTGCAAGGGAAGTTGGGGACTTAGCTCCTTCAACTCTTCTAGTCATCTTTACATACCTACCTTGAGCAAAGACTTCCTGGGAACTACTTAATGATCTAGGTTAAGTGGAATGAGGAAGTGGAAATAATGGTTATGGAATGATTAAGTGGCTTTAGGACATATATGCCTAAGTATTTTTTCTAAATATTTCCTTCTCCTAAACAAGAAATGCCTTTATATATCTGCGGAAGGACGTTTTATATTAGACAAATTGCTATAATTGAGATGAGATGAGAGTATAGTTTTGATAACTTGAGATACTTTATGGTAGATGAATAACATAACAGTGTAAAAATCAATTTCAGGAATCAAAATTAGTTATTGGAGGCAAGTTGCCTGTATCAACCCTGTAAATCTTGCCTTGTCTCTGAGGGATGGTTTTGCAGGCTGGCTGCATTGCAGCTCTATTTAGAGGCTGAAGAATGAGCAGAAAATGATCTCTTGGCTCAGGTGAGCCAACTACATTTTCCAGGAATACAATTTCATTTCTTTGATAACTGCAGTGTCTAACCTGACTGTTGGTCTCCTGTTCTGCACTTGCATTTTCTTCTCCTGTGGTGTTCAGGTGTGACTTGTAAGAAGAAACTTCTGGATCATAAACTTCTTGTTGCAGAAAATATGCCTTGTCATAAATATGTCTGTAAACTTACACTATTTTGTAAATTTTATATTAAGGCTGATTCTTTAAAATGCCAGTCTCTTGTCATAAATGTCTTGCAGGTCAGAAAAKAGATAAGAATGTACAGTACTAAATCCTGTACTCACCAAGCATTCACTGGTCTGAAATGATTAGGCTATTGCCTCAGAAGCCCCCAGTCCCACCACTGACAGGAAGACATTTAAATCCAAGCAATCTTAAGAATACTGAGTCTTAACTAATCAGTTGGTATGGCTCTAACTAAATGTAAATGTAGCTGCAGTATGCAGCTAATCACTGCAGGCTCAATTTATAGGTATTCTTACACTTGATCCTAACATAGATATTGAAAATAATGGATATTGCTTCCAGTTGTTGATACAATGAGGCAAYGGAGCTAGATCAGGTATATATAGCTACATTATCAATAACTAAAATTGTATGAGATGAATCCTACTCTAGGTATTTTGTGTTCCTGTCTGAAAGCTTTTTTTCCTCCTACTATTTTGAGTACAAGGTGAATGAGCAATGACTTATATATTATTACTTCTCTTTTCATTGTGGAATTATCAGAAAAAATGGCAACTATTGCATTCCTATATTGAAATGTGTATTACATGACACCCTAGGAAGATTTAAGTCTGTAAAATGAGGAAGTGAATATGACTTTTTTTCACTTACATACATTTATATGTATGTATATGTATGTATGTATATATATWTTTTATATATATATATATGTTTTAATTGCATCAGTGGCAAATACACATATCATGGTAACAGATCCAGGAAAATATACTCAGCAGGATAAATGGCATTCACAGTTCACTGAAACAATAACAGGCACTTGCTCTGAATAATGATGATCAGTGTATTTTGATGACTAAAGTTTTATGAACCACTTGTTTCCAGAGATGACCAAAATAAAAATAGGGAATAATGAAAAACTCACAGAAGTACTTATATTTATGCCTTCGAGGTTTCATGTGAGGTGAAATTACTACTGTATATAAAATTAGCTATATGTGAAAAAGTCTGCTGATTTGGGATAGGAGAATAGGTATATTTCCTGTTCTCCTAAGTTGTCATACATGTTGCTTAAGCTATTTAGACCCTACAAGTTTTTCTAAGCGTTTTTTTACAAAATGTTAACCATAAATTATTATGCAGGCCTATTAACATCAACCTAAAAATATCGCAGAAATGATCTGCTCTTTACAGCTACAGCCGAAATCTATAGATTAAGAGAGTGAAATTGCTTGTCTTGTAAGAGTGTTTCTGGTGTTAGTACWTAATGCTTTTCCTTTAAAATAAATCAAATAGAACATTTTTGACTTGTCTTTAGGCTGTGATATATTAGACAATGTGTGTGTGTATATATATATATACACACATATTCATATACATATACACACAATACCAATATATAACAACTTCAGAAAAATGAAGCTTTTCCAGAAAAATCATTCAGGGAGGTGATTAAATCTGTTTTGTTTCATAAAAAATGAATATTAATTTCACAGTTTGGGGGAGAGGAACCCTTACCTTGTATTGATTCACATTATTGTAATGGTATGTTTTTCTGCAAGGGTAATCATGGATGCTGAAATGTTGATTAGCTTTTAATGAGATTTAGATATCAAGCTACTTATTGGCAATGAGCTGAGATTCCTGCAGCCTGGCTGTGAAGCAATTATAAAAAAATTAATCTGTGTGTATTTTTTTATGTGGAATGATTGAATAAGCCTAACAAGGCTTAGRGAAAGAGAAAGCCTTTTGTGAGGGCAGATATTCCACTTTCCAGCATATCAAGAACAGGTCAACGTTTGAAGTACCACATCCATGACTCTGAAACTCAAGGCATACTTGGTTTCTACTCTGAGGAATGCAAATACCTCCAGTATTTCATTTAGCATAAAGGAAAAATTACTCATAAGCAGGACAAAAAGCTTTTACTTTCATCTTCCTGAGAACTGTAGCAGTACTAATTCTGAGAATTACTTTGCTTTAATAAATATCATAATAGTAACCAATTTAGATGAACATTAGAATTCATATAGGCATAACTTTATTTTATGGACTAGTTATCACTAGTGAAGTGATGAGAGGTAAATAAAATGCTAATAATCAGTTTTGTACTGCCCAATGCTGCCACTTTATAAATCAGACTATCTCCTCTTTGATAGCAGTGCTTTGTATAACTATAGCATCACTGGTTAGCTGAAATAGCTGCTCTTCAAAAATGAACAAGGCAACTCCATGTTCCCCAAAGCATTTGACAATACCATAGCATAAATAGGGCTGACATTACATATGAAAGCTTAATTTCACCAATAAATGAACCTAAATTCTTGACAAATTCCCTATGGCAAAAGTAAAAATGAAGATATTTATCAGAATTGGACAAATGGCTCTTTGTGTAGCTACATATTCTGCATAACTTTATGAAATTTCTATGTATGGTCAATGTTGCACAGTCTTTCTCCTTTTTATTTATTTAATAAAACTTCTATATTCCCTGGTATTCTTTTTGTGTAAGAATTACGTTAATGCTAGGGATATATATTTTTCTGGTGKCAGAGGATCTCTATCAGATCATTTTTGCTGTTCCATAGGATACTAGATGATTATTAACTAAAGCAAGGTTACGCAGACTCAGAGAGAGAACCAAGATTTCTTTGTCTTTTATCACCTTAAATATGCTAATGCCTAAGAATTTATCAGGAAAGGGACTTCATTCTGATAAGTGTTGTAAAAACTCTAGCTATTAGATAATTTCTCCCGTGAATGCATTACAGKTGGCTGAAGCCCAACTCTATTAAGCCACCTTTGACATAGTCTTGAGTACTAATGAACTAGTGATATGACACATAGATACTATCTTCATTGCCAGGAGAGATGCTGATTCTCTTTCCTAAAATGATCCAGAAAACTGTACTTTCTGACATACTTTGGCTTACAGGTCTTCAGTATTACAGATCTTGGCAGAGAAGATGGTCTCTTTTATCATAGAGAAAGGCAGAATGTAATCATGAAGTCTTATCACAGTAGTAATTCAAGGAAAAAAGTAATATGATTCATCAAAAATGCATATTAAATTCAGTAAACTGGATGGATACAAATATGACACAGTAAAACATCACCAGCAGTAACATAATATATCACAGTGAGACCAGCGGCTTAACCCAATCAAAATCTGAATGAGGTTAGGTAAAATATAATGCATCAGATTTGGTTTAAAATGTGATTAAAAAGTTGTATTAGTTTTTATCTACTTACTGATCACATTTCAAAATACATTACTGGGAGTTGGCCTCTGTGAAACAAGGATAGGGGATAACAAATTTTGCCCTGTATCAAGACCTCTGATTACAGTGCCAATGAGGTCAACACACAAGATCAAGTCCAAGCCTAGTCTCTATAAGGCAATGGAAGAAAATGCATATCTCATGGAATATTTTGCTCAATTTATGAAGATATTTCTGTCTTGCTCTGAACTTCTTTCATATTATTACTTTTTTAATGTATGATCACTTTCACTTCAATCTCTGTATTGTCTTTATTTCTGGATAWAGACAGCCTCCTTCCCATCAGCCTCCTTCTGACCTGTGAGGCTCTGGCCAATGTTAAACATTCCACATTCTTCTCTTCATCTGTTGATTTTTCTGCTGAATTCATTATCTAGGTGTCACAGGATGAAAGCATAATAGACTTTGCTACAGCCAGCTTTATGTATGTGCATAGTTTTTGAGAAAATAAACCAACACAGCTGCTGTTCGCTGCTCATCTCCTAGGTGAACACTGATGGAGTGGGCCAGAGTGGGCCCTGGACTGTAGGTTCCTGAGGTTTGAAGGGAAACTGGAGAGGATTCTCTCGAGGAGATCACCTCTCCTGCTGGCTCCTGAGATCTCCAAAAATTCAAGCTGCATGCTTTAGGTTGCTTGTGCAACCCATGGGCACAGTTAGGACCACTTAGGGGGATGAATCTTAGAGCTCAGTAGTCTATCAGTAATTGTGTTTTCGCAGTGACATTTTGGTGTAATTTATCTGTCATGGCAGACCTAACAGAACCTATTATTTCTGTTTAATGATGCATCATTATGAGAACATAATGGGAACAAATTAACTGAAATACCAGCTGAGTATTTATTTGGTTGTTTCTCATTCTCTTAGAGGAGATTTTTTTCTCCTCCACAAAATTAATATCTGTAGAAATGTTTTAATGAAGTACCAAGTATTTGAATTAAAAGCTACTTTTTATTTTAATGTTGTCATAAAACATTATGTTATGGAGCTGTTGTATGACACTCAAGAATGAAAACTGCTCCATAGAGAGAAAGGTGACTAGCCCTTTTTAGAGCAAATCTGTACATCTGCTTCTTCTGGGAAATGGGAAAGTGAGAAAGAAAGAGAGGCAATTTCAGACACTCAGGTTTCTCTGCTTTAGAGGCAATTGAAATTGCCAAGGCTGAAGGAACAGGGCCAGAGGTATGCTTGCTATGTTCAGGGGAAGGAGAAAGAAAAGAAAGCACAGCATTATTACCTCACAAGCAAGAAAGCAATGTTACTTTCTAGGGCTCTGGTGTTGATGAAAAGGCAATTTGGATTCATGGTACCAGGCCAGATGCTTGTGCGTGTGCCACCTTCTGACAAGGTCTGAGCTCCTCTGTTTGAGTGAGGAAAGGGGTGTCAGGGATTAGTGGAAAATACACTTCATAGGAAAGGAGGAAGGTAGGAAAATCAGAGTTAAACTTATAAAGTAGAAATAGCAAGTGCTACTATTGAATTATCAATAGATTTTTGTATGCTGTAAAGATGTTAGAAAAAGGCAAAGTAGCTTATAGTCAATGTTTTCATGCATATTTTGTCTGCCATGCAATATGTGGTTCATTCTGTCATATTTTACTGGTAAATTATTTCTGCTTTGTAGTTCATAAATTAGCAGGGAGACAAAGCTGTTAAAAATTAAGCCTGAAGACTTGACATCTCAGCATCCTCTAAGAAGAGCACTAAAATGTCAAATGATTTTTCTAGCTGTTAGTACACAATTCCAGATTTCTATTAACACATTGAGTGACTACTGCTATAGTAGATAAGATGAAAAAAGTCTCCTTCAGAAGAAGAAAGGAAAACTCTAGAGTAGGTCAGTGCCCAAAGAGAAGGAATTAAATTAACTGAAGAAAAAAGTATTCACATCTTTTTAGAGAAAACTTGCTGCTCTCCTTCAGACATTTTATTCAAACAGGATGGGTCTTCATCCCAAATATTTCTTAGTTTCTTGCTGTTTTCTCTACTTTGTCTTRAAGTTATGTTGTTGTATGAGCTGTCAGCCTGTGACAAGGAAACTTCTTTTGCTGCAGATGTAGAGGGTAACAAATAAAACAGAAGTAACTTAATGATTAGATTTTAAAATTATTAAAAAATAAATGAATTGTATAAATTTACCTTTGTATGCTGAGTTATTTAACCCTACACAAATATATGTAATAACAGTGGTAGCCTCAAAATTGATTCAGATTGAATTCAAAACAATTTGGAAAAAAAAAAAAAAAAAAGATCTTCACACATTTTGAAAGAATTTGACTTAAAGCCTTTGGATATAGATTGGGCCTTTGCTTTTAYGCTCTGGAAAGCTCCAAGGCAGCTTCCTGCTTCAAGTGCATAGTAGTGGCAATAACTGTTGTTATTGGGCTTCACGAAATGAGGATATATCTGGGATTGCATAACATCTCTAGAGCTGCTGCAGAGCTGTCCCCAGCAGCTCCTGTCCTTTTCCCAGCTCCATACATTTTCTGCCTGTTTTCCTCAGCTTGGTGCGGGTGATGGAGTTGACCCGAGACAGTGATGCAATTTCAGTGTTGAATTGGTGTACAGCAGAGCTTGTGGCTTAGAGATGTAAGCCCTCTAGCTGGTCACAAAACCCACGCACCATTTGGCAATGTGTTTCCAAACAACAGCTTGCCACAGAAGAAGCATGTGCTTCTCTGTCACTAAATAWGATGTAGCTCTAAGACAAGAAGAATGAATTTCACTGAGTCTTCTCGGCTTTATTTTTCACTACTGTTTATTTTTTCTGTATAGAATATTACTGGTAAATCTAGAATTTACATTGTATGCTGATGTGAAAATGTGTTATATGTGTGTGAAAATGTGAAACATACTGTTTTTAAAAACAGTAAGGATAAAATCTGTTCAAAGTTCAAAATCTGTAAAGACAAAGTTATTTACATGATAGTGGTTTATCTGGATTTGCTTAAGGATGGGTATAAATGCAAGATTTCAAATGCAAAAATTGTATGATACAGTATCAGCCTTCTGAAATTTCAAGCTTACAGGCTGTAAAAGGATAGAATTTGTTGGCTTATATTCAGTCTTAATAGTGTTTAGTAGTTCTTATTGCTTAAGTATTTTCCAGTATTTCTTACTCAGCAAAACAATTTTCTTGAAAACATAATTTTCTTCTCCAATGATAAAATTGCATAACAAAAAAATTGATCTTTTCAAAAGGATGGTTACATACCATCCACATACATTTTTAGAACTCTGCAGGCCCTTTGCCATCTTCCCCACAAACATAATGGAGCTCAGTAGATAAATGAATTCACTTAACTTTGAGTGTGGGGTGAATAGTGCTTCTCAATGTCATATGTCATGAAGAAACTGCTGACTTCTTGCCACTAAAAGTCAAGAATTTGAAACCCTTTGTCTTGATCAGTCAAGTACATTTTTGCTGCTTATCTAACAGAAATAGTTTCCACTAGTATGAAAAGTTTGAAGGATATTTTCCATAGTAAGTCCTAGCTTTAACCAAGGAGTCCAATGGTATCGTCATTAAGTAGAGATCATTTTTTTCCATAAGTCAGTGGGAGTCCTCAGTATTTTGGAGTATTTTACAGACATTGGAAGAAAGCCCTCTGTTCCTGTGAACTGTATGATATTTGCAAACCTTTGCAAATTTWGACTAAGGTTTTTAGTTGTGTTAACTCTATCAGTATCAGTCTTTTCAGGTAGAGTGAAAAGCTCTGCAGCACTGAATTTATGCTGTGTTATATTTTTTTCTTCAGTTGTGATATTCATTAACATACTCTAAACAGTCTCATACTTGTACTTTTCAGGTCAGAAAGTGTGCTATGGTGACCTCAAGCATTCGTGTTACAAGATAGCGTATTTCCAGGACTTGTCGAGACGTGTGGGCTTTCAGGAGGCTCGCCAAGCTTGTGAAATTGATGGTGGGGCTTTACTGAGTTTGGAAAGTGAAGCTGAACAGCAGCTAATAGAAAACATGTTACAAAACCTCACTAAATCAGGCTCTGGGATTTCTGATGGTGATTTCTGGATTGGGTTGTGGAGAAGTGGTGAAGATCTCGCTACAACTGCTTGCCCTGACCTTTACAAATGGGCTGATGGAAGCATTTCACCATTCAGGTAAGTTTATGAAATCAGTCATTGAGAAATAGAGTGCAAAGCTTAGTAAGCCAAGTTTATATAAACAAACAATAAAAGACTTTCTGCCCATGAAATTAATATCATACCTTATAAAATATTTCAGCTGGCAGTCAAGATTTTGAATATGAAGTTATAGACAGATGACATAATGTGGTTTCACTCTGCAATTTTTTTTACTCTTATCTCATGAATTTGCTTTTGTATGTTTTTCAGAGATCTTCTCCCCCACATTTAGGTGTGAGTTAGGATGTGATGTGGAAGCAGACAAATTCTGAAAGATTCTGGTCACCTCAAATCAGAAGGCCAGACAGCAAGGAAACTAATGCATAATTCTTTTGTTTCTAYCCCAACTTTTGAAAAGTCTTGGGACAGAATCATAGGCTTGTTAAAGGCCAGAAGATAGCTTAAAGTAGAAAGCTTAAAGAAAGAACTTAAAGTATGAAGGGACAGGTAAGGGTCAGATAAGAAAGAAATTGTGTAGCAGAATGTCAGAGAGTGACTTCTGCAAAGGTACTTTGGTTGTTCAGAGTTTTTTTAGAACCAGAGATTTGGAGCCTAGGCCTCAAGCCTAAATTTCCMGGAGGAGTTATGGGAAATGCAGCTTATCTTGAAAGAGAATGAGACCACTGGGTTTGACATTTTGTCATGCATGTAAATTGTTTTCCTAGATGTTTTGATGAATCTTTAATCTTCAACACTTGAATGTTTTTATGTGCRTGACTAGGAATTGGTATACAGATGAGCCTTCCTGTGGAAGTGAAGCCTGTGTTGTGATGTATCATCAGCCAACTGCAAACCCTGGTCTAGGAGGGCCATATCTTTATCAGTGGAATGATGATAGGTGCAATATGAAGCACAATTTTATCTGCAAGTATGGCCCAGGTAGGTAGAACTGAAGTCACATTTCATAGATGGAAAATGTTAGAAAAACCTGTACACACCTCCTGTGTGAAGGAACCTGTAGATATCTTGTGGCCACACTATCACACCTGAATAATATAGTGATTCTTTTAGTGTGTRAGCCAACTGAACATTAATAGGAGATGTAATAAATGAAATCTAGTGAAAATTGTACTTATTTGTCTGTGTCCAGTATTTTTCTCCATTAAACTGGGGTCTTATAATAAAGAATATTTTCATAGTTAGTTTCATTCTTATGTATTCTCAGTTTAATTTTAATTTAACTCATTCACTAATTTTAATTTAACTCATTCACTACTTACTCTAGACTCCCCAAAGCACTATGCATAGCCATATACCACTTCCCCTGCTCTTTGTGATGAAGGATGACCAAGGCATATCTTGGTCATACTGTGAATAGTGTTCTGCCCTTGCAATCTTTGAAAATTTATTTGAACGTATGTGTAACAGCTGTCTAGAAGTTTGGCTTAAAGAAAGTTCTGCATGTGTACACGTAGATCTCTGCATATGAAAAGCAGATGTATACTAGCTCAGATGGTGACAGAAAAATCCAGATTTTATGCAATTTGGCTGTACTTCCAGACATGACATAGATTCTGCATATGCCAGYAAGGGAAACATGACTATAAGCTAGAATTTTGTGCAAACAGAAAAAAGACATGAAAGGCAAACTTAAAGTTGAGTCTGTTACTGCTTCTCCTTTTGGTAGTATTTACAGTGAATGAAAAACATATTTTTCAACAAGATTATGCAAATATTTTCAAAGAGCTTTCAAAAAGTAGACACATCACAAATTTGGCTGAACAGAATCAAAATGCATATGAAATCCTACYCTTAGCATCCATTTGAGCTGTCTAAGTCTCCAGAGTTTCCTACCTGCTATCTTCGTACTCATGATCTAGCAGTGAACACAAGGCACATCTACAAGTAGAGGCACATCTACTGGTAGAGATCCAAAATATTTCTTCTATTAGTTTTTTTGTTTAGGTAATTTGCTTACTGTATCTTAATGAGAAGGATATCTAGCTAGTAAATACTGAATAATAATTATAAGGATTGAAATGTCCAAGTATTTCTCTCTCTCAAGTATTATTGACTAATAATATCTGCTCAGTCTCCTGCAGATCTTGGTCACACATGCCATACAGGGCAATTACCTATACAACTGACCAATATTTGTTATGAATTGTCACAATTATTTCTAAATGGAAGAATAAAATTTTAAGTTATAATATTGCAACATAATTTCACATTTTCATTTTGGAAAATATACTTGAAAAAAGAGGCTAATTTTCAAGTGCATTTTATACCTTTAAAAGCAAAGGTAAGTAAAATAATTATTCTTTAGTAGTGAGCTATTTACCCATTACAGTTGTGATCCGATACAGAATTATTAATTCCCATTGTTTCACCATCAAAAATTGCTCTTTTTGAGGGGATTGGCAGAAAACATAGCAGTAGCAGTGGAAACAAATCTATATTTCTTTTACCATATAGAAAGCATTACTAGCGTATAATGAGGAATGTTATATCAGTAAGGCAAACAACATATGTTGTTAAGATTGACATTGCTATTCAGCTAAATGCAGCACTGCTGAATTGTAGCTACTTACTTTTCAAAGCATTTAGAATTGTGCTCTTTAGAGAAGCAGACTATTTGCCAGAAGAGTGGATGTTTGAATGCATATAAATAGGTATATGACATTTCTTTCACTACCTAAAGAAAGTATCACAAAGTAAGAAGATTGCATTTGCTATCCAAAACTTAGTGAGACATACAAAAGACTTTTTTTTCTCTCCAAATTACTGTAATAGCTTTAGTTATTTGTAATACAAAACACATCCATTTTGCCAGCAGGATTTTTTTGCTGTTTTGAGTACATGGTGTACAGTACCTGGGTCCTACTAAGAATTATAGGTGGCAAAAATAAGAGTTGCATCTACTTGTATTCAGTGTTATGCAGAAATAGGCTGTCATAAGCAAACAACCACCTTTTTCCTGGTATTTATTTCCATTTTGCTTTAAGTTCTTTTTATAGTACCTCCCTTGACAATATTTAGTGTTGCAATGTTTTGTCTGGCTTTAAATCATATTGATTGTTTCAGGATCTTAAATTTAATTATAGGTCGGCAATTGCAACCACATTTAGTTCCTGACCAGCTCCTAGAGGTTTGAATATGCAATCAAATTAAAAACTCAACCCTCTCCAACCATCTAGAGCCAGCAACTCAGTTTTGTAGTATTATGGCATTTTCTTTAGATCATGGCCAAATACGGCCAGCTTTTACTAGAGTAGAAGAAATAACTGCTTTTGTTCTAGTAGGCTTTATTGCCTCTCTGGTTTCTCATTCCTGCCTTCTGCATTTATCAGTACACTTGTAAACTGAAGGTTATTATGACATTATAATCTTATACTAAAAGAATGATATTCAAACAATTACACATCTGTGGGCATCCTTTAWTAAGAGGGAATTCCTTCTGTCGTATGAGTAATCTTTTAATTATATCAGTGGCCCCAAGTAAACCTGTAAACCTCTGCTATATGGCTTGGGTATGAATTAATTGTCCAATTTATTATGCATTATAAGAACTACAATGCTGTCATTCCTCTTTTGGTAATTTTATTTCTTTACTGTTTGGTATATTATAATTCACTGCTGATTGTTTGCATTTTAGGGCTGCCTATTCCAAAACCAAACCAAATAACATAATTGACTGTCTATTTCTATCATACTGCGTGCAAACTAATGTAGAAAAAAATCTGTTTTATTACATATTTTTTCATTGTTCAACTATTGATTTAACAGATAAAGTCCTGGAAAAAGAATTAAGAGACAGAGCAGAGGTAGAATACGGTAAGATATTTTGAAACACTAATTGAGTTGCAATTGCAATGGTAAATACATAATCATAGGATAATTTGTAAGAACCAAAAAAATGTATAAATTGGAAAAACAGAGATTAGTACTGGAATAAATGAGAAATGAATCCTATAGAGAGTGTACAATAGTTACAGAAACATGAATATAGTTCAGAATACTGTTCCGGATGTAATCCCAATTTTGCAGTAATTAACATTGACATAGTTATATCATTGAATGAACAGTGTTCATTTATATGAACCTGGAAATTTTCATCCTTCCAAATGTAATTACTATTTATTTAACAATGTAGCTTCTATATTTTTTACTTACTGTTTTSCTAAAATGTCTAATATCTTTCTCAGGTATATTTCCAACAGTGCCAGCTGGGAATCCTTATGATGCAAACAAACCAGAAGATCAGTATCATGTTATTGCTACTGAAACAGGTAATGTAGTCATACGAATTCAGTGTTCTGGTAGAAACGTTAGCAGTAGACTTGGTTATATTAATTATGAACTATTTCCATTATTGTCAATGCTATCAATTGGCCCAGGAAATCAGGAAATGTCCTGAAAAAATATACCCTTGAATAACATTTCCAGAGTTTGAATTGGTCCCTTTTTTGGTTTGTTTATTTGTTTTTTGCTATTGTAACTGTGGAGACCAAATATTACCTGTATCACCGCACACTTTGTTCCAGGTCTGTGGTGATGTGGTGGTCCTTGAAATTTGTACAATGCTCCTGTGAACTTGGTTGATCTCTGTTAAGGCACAAGATTTTCTTAGTGATCACCCAGCTATGGGACATCTTCTTCTAGCCTGTGATAGCCAACACCTTGATCTCTGCCATCTGTGAGGTTTTCCTCACCTCACTCATAATCCTGTAGTATTCCAGCACTGGATTATGGAAAGTTGTCATTCCTTTTCCACCTCAATCATCTTGTTTTGAGAAATTTTCCTAGCTGATCTTCTAACTGTTTTTTTTGTAACATCAGAGGAATAGATATGCTGATATTTTGAAATAAGTACTACAAGTTTTATGAACCATAAGAAGACTCAATATCCTAACACTACTGCACACAAATSCAACAAACAAACAGGTGTAGTATCTGCATATTCACAAATATGCTTGCTAATGAAAATATATTGAAAAAAAAAGGATGATGAGTAGGAAATGATATTTACAATATGTACCTTAAATGCATACTTATATAAAACATGAACATATAATAAATGAAAAATGTTTCAGTTCGCTGTGGAAACCAAACCCAGTCAGCTATTCTAGACAGTGACTAGTTATTCCTTATAGAATAAATGCAGAAATATTATTTTATTTAAGCTAATGTATGTTGCTTGTTTTACTCTAGATCCTTTTATTGACATAGTCAGGAATATTTCAATACAGAAAGCATTAATGAAAAACATTTGCCTTGTAGGTATAATTCCAAATCTAATATATGTCGTAATACCCACTATACCGCTATTGCTGTTGATATTGGTGGCTTTTGGGACTTGCTGTTTCCAGATGCTTCATAAAAGGTAAAATTTTGACCTGAACTGCTTTTATAATGCAGAATTCATATTTTCATTGGCCAGCTATCCATCCTGAAAGACTATTTACATCYGTTGCCAAGTATGCAAATGAGTATATTTTCATGTCTAAAAATTCAAGCAGTTTACAGCTGTTACTCCTTTGGTTCTATAACAGTYACAGGTCTCAAAGTATATTTGTCCTTAGGTTTACCCACTTCGGAAAAATGCTGTCTTTGACTATTCAATATTCTGAGCCACTCTCAGCATTGTTACTTCACCTCTTCCAACATGATTGCCACCTCTACAACATCTGGGCTTTAGTGTGGATATAGTCACTGACAGAGGAGAAGAAAAAGGACTCACCACTTTTTCTGACCAAAGGTCACTTTTTCTGACCTTGCAATTTCTTATTACTTCTTGTATGTTCTTAGACAGATAGATTGTTAAACAGTTTTGTTATTACACAAATAAGAAGGGTATATGTTTCAGTTTATGCCTTAAAGTTTTTGGGTTTTTTTTTTACAGTTTACTTTTCTCAAAATATGCTAATACAAGAAGTTTCTTTCCTTTTTTTTCTTCCTTCTGGAATAATCTTTCTGAGAGGAGTTTTAATTCGTGAGTGTTCTCATGTTATGGACCTCAGAAAAAAAATAGTTAACTTTTTTTATGGCTAAAAACTGTTTTGGTAAAATAACAACAACAGTAATAATTTGGGAAGCTCTCTTATCCCTCATGAAAATGTGGGACTACTATTAAGAAGTTTGTGATATGACTAGCTTAAGAAATTGGAAAAATATTTGTCCTTGCTTTAAGCCTTTATTTTCCATCTTTGTGGCTTGAATTTTCTGTAAATATTTAAAATCATTATTTTAAGAATGAAAACACTTTATATATCAATCTTCTCATTTTATATCTACATACACTGTGGTGTTCGTGATACTCCTTAGTTGTGTGTCCCACTGAGAAAAAAGTCAACATAGAGAAAAGATATTCAGATATCTGCATTAGAAAATAAATTGTGTCCTAATGGCATGCTCTTTTATATATATATAAAAAAGCACTTTCAACCTCAGTTACTGCAGGCAAATTCATGCTAATGAAAGTTTGTGTAGTCCCAGTGCTGAGGTTTGGATAAAAGGATGGAAACTCAAAGCAAAACAGTAATAAAGGAATCCTATGTTTAACAACAGAACTTAGTTAAATATAAATATGAAACACAATACAGAAGACCTGGATTTCTTGGTAAGTACAATGATGTATACTTTAATACCTCTCCTAGCAATTTTTTTCCTCCCTCAAAAGGAAGGTTTTTGAGGCTGAAGTAAAGATCAGTTCAGCTCTCAAATAGTGTTGGCAAAAAGATGGAATTCATAGTCCACTGAAATCAATAGCAACAGCAGTGTCAATTTCAGTGGGCTTAGATCAGGCCTTTGCTATAGCAGTCCATCCTGAAATAATTCATCTGGTGTGATAATAATTCATGTCTGTGCATGACAGATACTGGAAATCAGCTTAGAAAATTTTATTTTTCTGTTTGGCTAATTGATTTGGTAGATGAACTGATACAAAAAAAGAAAAAATAAAGAAGGAAGAATATGAACTAAAATAACCTATTTTGTCCTTTTACTTTTTTACTGTTTACTTTCAAAATATTCATTTTTTATTACCCTAAAACTTCCATTTAAAGAAAATAAAATGGAGTTTTCTTTCAAATTTATTTAAGTCAAAAG
This sequence comes from Nothoprocta perdicaria, assembly GCF_003342845.1. Taxonomy (NCBI): domain Eukaryota; kingdom Metazoa; phylum Chordata; class Aves; order Tinamiformes; family Tinamidae; genus Nothoprocta; species Nothoprocta perdicaria. The sequence continues at coordinate 548,914 of NW_020454483.1, forward strand.
AAAATACAGTGGCACCTCAAAAATGAAATATTTTCTTTTTTATCTGCCAAAACAAAGATTTTAGTTCTAAAACAAACAAAAAAAAAATCTTTTTTTTTTCATCCAAATTCACCAAATATTTTGCCACTTACTTTTGTTCATCACAGATACACAATTTTGGCACAAAATGCAAATCTAAAGAAAGAAGCAATTACTTTCATTGGTCAGCTGGTCACTGCAAAGCTTTRGAGAAGGTATTCTGTCCTACTGGGGAAAGAGGGATTTCCAACTTTCCAAATGAACTTGACTTCTCATTCTTTTTTAGGCTGCCACAACACCGTGACCTTTCCTCTGAAAGCCACAATCCATGGGCAACCAGGACATGCCTAGCTTGAAAGGTCATGACTAATTTTGCCTGGCGTGGGCTCTTAAAGGGTAGTAGTAAGGCAAAACAAAACATCTTCCTCATAGTTAGTAGAAATGATCAGCTCATTCATGCTTAGATGGTCTCCCTTTCATTTCTTCCAGGGAAGCAAGGAGAAACTGCTTCAAAGACCCATCTCCATTATCATCTGAATGCCTTGCAGAAAGTTTAAATTCCAACCTGGTATATTTCTCAGTTTCTACAATACATTTCATAGTAAAAACAATAATATCCTCAAGCTATTTATGGCACCTTATTACCTTTCTAACTAAAACCTATTTTCTAAACTAATGTATAGCTGGTGAAAATCAGCATAGGTTAGCTGAACATATGTCATTTGGTGACAGCTAAAGTTCTGATCCAAAGTATTTAGAAATTTCTTCTTGCTCTGAGGCAAGGACTCTTTATTCAAGGCATTTCATTACAGTTTTCAAAATATGCCTAATTTTACCATTATTAATCTGGAAGGCATTAGTGAACCTCCTACAGAAAGAATATTGGAACTGTTTGATCCATTGAAATTGCTTTGTTTATAGCATTGTTGCCTGATCTAAAGTCCACTGAAATCAATAGGAGTCTTTTTAATTACTTCAATGGGCTCAGGTACATAATGCATTATTTTGTAAGACTTCAGAGGTAAGTCTGGAGGGACTAAAAATTACAATACAATATGCTCCCTCAAGGTACATTTTAAATCAGGTTAAACTCACATTACTCACTGAAACTTACTTACATCTGAAAATATAGGACTGCTGGGATCTTCACTCCCAGGCTTCCAAATGACAGAAGTATGTAGGAGCAGAAAGTTTACTCCTCCTTTTGTTTTTTGTTTAATTGTAAAAAAAATAGCAAAGTGGAAATTATTCTGGCCAGGGTCTAAAACCTTTTGGTCTAAATGCAGCTGTAGTGACTCATTAAGTGCCAATGTTTTCATTAGACTACAGTGCAGCGTTTTCTGCCATCTAAGTGAAGGAAGGTGGTGCACTGTGGTAGTAGTACCAGCCAAGACGTTAGTCATGAGGAAAGACAGACTTCAATTTAAAGAGTACCTCAGGACTTCTTGTTCACACTAGAGACTGAAGATTGTACAGTGTTGCAGAGCAAGTGTTTTTGGAAATGGTTTTATCTTCTTTATTGAAAAAAAAAAAACAAACTAACACCACTTTTAAGTGAAAACTAATCTTAAGGAAGCTTTCTACTAGAGACATTCATCACTAGGAGTCTGATTCATATCTCATTATTTCATTAGAAATAAGGTCAAGTGCTGGAGGGAAGAAACTTCTGGCTCACCTGCACGGGGCAGACCTGCATCACAGTCACGCGGGTGCAGCTCCAGCATGAGCATGGGCAGGGTTGCAGTGGATTTCCTGGGTGGGTGGGCTACAGCCTGGGCATGCTGGACACATGCTCCAGGGCACGCGCTCCCGTCCTCCTCATAGTACTGGTCTGTGGTGAGGAAAGCATGCGGCCAAGTCAAACAGTGTCCACATGTATCTYTGGAAAAGACTGCTTGATATGAGTAGATGTGGATGTCTGTGAACTGAAAACAATTTCAGTTCTTCGGAGGAGATCTCCTAAACACTGTGGTCTTTGATAACAGTTGCTTGCCTTGACTGACCACTGTTGTAATATTGTCAGTGCACCATAGGCGTGACCTTTTCGTAGAAGGAAAATCTGTACTATGTATGCAATAAAGATGACTTCAAGGAGGTCTGAAAGAACCAGATCTGATCACAAACCTGAATCAGGACCGCAGAGGAACATGCATACTGAAAATCATTTATATTTTTATTTTTCAGTAAAGGAAGAACAAAAACCAGTCCAAACCAGTCCACACTATGGATTTCAAAGACACCTAGGAAGGACAGCAGCATGGAGGTATAACGATTTAATGACTGAAAATGAAGCAAAAAATAATGTTTTTGCAGTTAGGCTGTATTATAGTGTCATCTCAGAACATTAGCTTGGAATGGCTTGAAAATTGCAAAGGATCTGATGAAAAGATGAACTGTAAGCTCCCTCTTGAGGCAAATGTTTGGATTTTTTTTATATGCAATGTTTGATTATTAATTCAGTAACAAAATATGCTGTGCTAAATAAAGGATAAGTGTTTATTTTGCTAAGAGACATAAGTCAGCTAGTAGTAATCAATGAAAAGAATGGTGCATTTGAAGTTTTTATGGGAAAATATCTACAATGTATATCAGTTTTAAGATTCTTTGTAGCAAACACAGCTTGTTTCCTTTAATCTTTCCTGCATTGTAACTTAGTTGATGTACTGTAAATTGAATCAACAGTTTTACAGTGTAACAAAATTATTTATCTTTGCATAAATGTTTGATACAAAACTTTTGTTCAGTATTTATTTGTATACTTTTAAGACAGTTCTTGATCCTCAGATTTTATTTTATCTTACATAAATTTTGCTCATTATTAGAAACAACTACTATGTTGTGATAATACTCATCTACTGTGGCATGTTTTGAGGATTCATAAAAGTCATTTGACATTATGAGTTCACTTTGCCAGTATATGACCATATCTTTGGGCCATGTTTATTGGTCCAGAGTCAACATAAATCGTTTGGTCAGTGATACAACCTTAATGAGGTGTGCTTTGATTACAGCTTTTGTTAGCTGTTTTTTAAATGCAATGTTATTTACTCCTCTCTCAGAGGAAAAAGATAAAAGGCAATTATCACAATGGGTGAGAATTTAAGATTATAATTACTTGTTTAGGTAAATACATAAAAAATATACTGAATATGATTTAAATATAATATTATATTTAAATATAAAGTTTGTTAGGAATAATGTAACATTTCATCAAAGGAGAGAAGATAAATGACTTTTCTTGCACTAATCATTCATATCAATAGCACTCAAACTGATAGCCAGAAAAAGATTAATTAGGATAATTGGAAACGAGATTTAAGAGTTAGTTCTGATGCATTTAAAGTTATTTAAAGGAATTTTTAATATCAATAATGTTCATTCTTTTTTGGTTCCATAAAATCTTTGTTACCAAAATGATCTTACCATTTACTAAGATGAGATCGTGGGCTGGCAGCACCACTCAGTCTTGTCTGATGATGAAAGTCTGGTGCTGTAGCAGAATGGCTGAGGCTTCTTGCTTCATTTGTAGTATGAGCTCAAGCACCTGAGTTTAAGCTGAATTCACCTTCAGTTAACATGGATGTAAAACTACCACTGGGTCGAAGTCGGGGAGAGCTGAATGGATGTGTTAACATATTACTCTTGGGAATGCCTAAACTGCACGAGCTGATGCTGAACTCAGCTTTTGAAGTTCAGATGTATGTATCGGCTGTTACGAGTAAAAATAGTTCAGTCCCACAAACAGTAATTGTGCAGCACTATTGCTAAAGAATTTTTGAAAGCATCATGAAGTTGCTGTTATGCCAAGCTTTTGCTTCTTCTTTGAGAAAAAAATATCCATGCTCCGTAACCCAGGTATGTATTGTTTTTCTTACTTAAAATATCCTGTAGTTTCTCTAATTCGTCACAGGTCCTTCCTTTGCTCAATCGCTTATTTCAATATCCTCTTTAGTGATTACAAATATAGAAAAAATACTATAATTTGACATTATCACCAAGATGAAATTAGTTTGTCCTTCTTAACCTAAAGATTGCTTAACTTTATTGAGGGAAAGAGAGAATGATGATTGAACAGCATTACAAAATTGTCACCTTATTATACTTTCTGCTTCAAATAATCATGTAAAGACACAACAGTCTATATTACAATTAGTGCAAGTGACAAAGTCACAGAGAAGTGACAGATTTTATCTTCAAGCAGCTATTAGGACAATGAAAACATTTTTCCCTTGYAAGTGTTATGGGGTGAAGGGGTTGCTGGAGAACTATCGACACTCTCTGAAGGAGAGATGGAAACTGGCAAATAAAGCTTTATATGTTATCAACTCATGTATTCCATATGGAAGCAAGAAATATAGATAATATGAAAGTATTTATTTCTAATAATTTTACCTGCTTAGGGGAAGGAAATACATTTCTATGAACTTTTTCTGAACCTCTACTTACGTTCCAGATAAAATCTAGGAAAATAAAAAGTATCTTTATACTTTTTAAGGGAGTTAATAGGTAAGAAGAAAAGGGAGAAAGTTTGTCCTGCTTCACAACTGAAAACAATACAATGAGATTGTATTCTGGTCCTTCTTCTGATGGATTTTGTTGATGGATTTTCTGAGCCTCAACAAATGTGACTTTGTCCATTAGTGTTAATGGAATTACTGTTTAAGGAAGTTAACTCTTCACTTACTTTAAACCTATCACAGTGGAAAAACAGCTATTACAAGTAACAGGCTTCAACTGGTGCTCCTTAGAAGAAGCTAAGCCTTCCTTCCTTAGCCCTTTGTCAGTAAGTGTCTTAAAGAGAAGACCAAGGATTTGCTTGTGTTTCTTTCTTTAGCCTTTAACTTTCATCCAGTGCAAGGGAGTGTTGATTAGCATGAAGTTTGCTTCCCCTGTTTCAGAGCATCTTGAGCTCTGTACACTGAGTTGTGACTCAAATCAAAAATCATCCATGCTGTTTGCAGCATGTTTTATGTTGGCTGATGACAGAATGGTGATCATTGGTTTCATCAGACTATTACAGGCAACTAAAATAATGGTGAATTAATGGAAACGGGAACATTTGTGACTCAGAATTTATGCTGAATTTATCTAGACATAAATTTATTGATATAAAGTATTTAGTTTTAATTCTACTATTCTATATTTCATATCATAGAATCACAGAATCCTTAAGGTTGGAAGAGACCTCTAGGGTTCATCTAGTCCAACCCCCCTGCATATGAAGGGTCACCCAGAGCATGTGGCACAGGACTGCATCCAAAGGGACCTTGAAGATCTCCAGAGGGGACTCYACAACCTCTCTGGGGAGCCTGTTCCAGGGCTCTGTCACCCTCACTGTTAAGAAATTTTTCCTTAAGTTCCTGTGGAACTTTTGGTGCTTCAATTTGTGGCCATTTCCTCTAGTTCTATCAGTGGCCACCACTGAAAAGAGGCCAGCTCCATTCTCTCTGCCTCCCATCCTCCCTCATATGTATTTCCTTATTTGAGATTTAAAGAGGAAATTTTTCAGACTAATGGTATCGCTTACTATTTAGCTTAAAATAAATCTGTAGCTTTTACCTGGGGAAACAAAGAATGCACATGAAAGTATATTACTATATTTCTAGGAAGCACATTTTTTAGTAACTGGGAGACACTTTGAGTTGGCTCTCATATTCATTAATGTAAGAATTGGCCAAAGATCCAGCACTTAGGATAGTTAGAGTAACATCCTGGGCTATTAGAATGTTTCTGCACATTCATTCTACCAGCAAAAGAATCCAGAGCAAGAAATGAATCTTTTTCAGTAATTCTGTATTTCACCTCTAAGTTAAGGATTTTAACTTGTTTCATCCACATCATTTTATATTTGATTGTGGAATGCACTTTATTCTCAGTAGCTGTTTTTCAATAGAAAATGGAGAATAGTGAGAAAATGGAAAATAGGAGAAATAGCATAGTCAACTACTAAAGATAGGATTTGCAAACTTGATATTTTTCTCCTTTTTTTTTTTTTTAATAGACAGCCTTTTTTTAGTAGAAATACCCAGTTTTAGATAATTAATTTACAATGGTAAAAATAAAATTTCCTTTTAAATCTATTCATGCTTTCTGTGGACAACAATAAGCATCTATCAGTGTTGAAGGTAATATTACTGGAGAAGAGTTTCTTCATCCTGTCATAAGTTGATTAACAAATTTATCTGTTCCTTTGGAGAATTAAACATTTATGTAGGATGGAAAAGCTGAACAAGCAAAAGTCATTGCCTGTATTTTATTCAGTAAGAAATTGTAAATAGCTGCCTCCTGACCTAGACAGGTTATTTCTATACAGTTTTCCTATTGTTAAAAAAAAAAATAAAAGGTAGGTCAGGAGGGTAAACAGCTACCACGCATGATCAGGGAGAATTTGTAACTACTGGAATCTTCAGGAATCTAATTAGAGACTCATGTAACTGATGCTGTCTGGATTTTTGTTCCTTTGTTTTCTTTTGTTTTATTTTTTATGGTCTTGAGCTTTTCCCCTAATTCTTATGAAGACCTCATGGCAGCTTGGGACTTCAGAATTGTTTCCAGTAACACAAAACCTTTAAAGGAGTGCTGGTTTGGCATTTATTCAAAAAACCCTTCTTGTTTCCTCATCTTTATCCTATTTCTATTTACTTCAGAGGTAAGGTAAAACTTGTTGGAAAACAATATTGGGGTCAACTCACTCATGAACTCAGAAATTGATCTGGCATTGCCAGATTGTTTGTTGAGAGATTTATTTGAGATAAGCTCATTTAAAAACTCAGCTATGCTACTGCTAGTAACTTAAGCCATATGTGTATTAAATATACTCCATCACTTCATTCTGATCATCTTCTGAGAGGGCACAAAGCTTAGCAGTGTCTGCTTTCCCCTTTTTTCACACAGTCCTCAAACATAACATTSTAAAACATTTGACTTGGACACACACTTTTATTAAATAAATAAGACCAGGAAAGAGAAGCATCGAGATGTGTTTAAAAAAAAWAACGTTGAGAAGCAGCAGGCAGGTTGAGGAATCACTAGTATCATGTTCTTTAGAACTGTGTTTTAACTTAGCTTCATATTCCGAGCACTTCATATCTTCATTTAGTATTGTAAGCACCAAGTGAGGAGCCTTCTTACAAAATTATTACATATGTAGATAAACAGGCACAGTAAATAAAATGCATTTTTGTATTTTGAGACAAGAAATTAAGAAGACTTTAGGTTCCTATACTAAGCTATAAAGAAAAAATAAATGACATGCATCATATTACACTGACAGAATCTTACACTTGAAGAAAAGCCTCTTTCTAAAGGAGCTCAAGAAGTAAAAACAGAATTTTCTGRTATCTTTTGTCATTTGGAAAGTTTAAGTGCTACCACACTATTTTCTTTAGTCTAAACATATTTAATATTAAAGAACAGTACAGAAGTACTAATTTCTACTATCAAAAGACAAAAACATATATCAAAGGAAATCTACTACCCATTTAGTCACCCTTGAATGTGTATTGTTAGATATTTTAATTTCCATTTTATAAGAAGAAAGTTGTAGTGTGAGTCTGGTCTTGCATGTGTATAATTACTTGAGTAATTGCCAAAACGTTTACCTAAAAAGACTTAAATGCTATATTTAGTCCTTATATAATTCCATTAATTACAAACAAATTACACTAGAGAGAACTTTTGGCTTACATTCAATTTATTCATTAAAAAGCAGTATGATACATGATCAACCTTCACACACAATTTATAAAGCTCATTAAAGAGCTTTTTCTAAGAGACAAGATAGAAGCATTCTCATGAGCTCCCAGACTAAACAGAGTACATATACCTTCATTTTGATATGTGATGATTACTGAACTAATTCACCTTGCATTGAAATGAGAATGTACTTTGAGAAATGCAGCATTAAGCTTAAAAGTAGTTAACATATTTGACCTGAAATGGATAATTTAAAACATTTTTTTCAATAAAGCACTTGTAGCTTACAAATATGTATATATGTTTTTTATACTGCCAACACTTTGAAGCCTTCTACTATAAATTTTGTGTACTGAGGCTGAAAGAAACTAATGTTTCCTCTCTATGGACAAATAACAGAATCACATCTCATATTAACAAAAAATTAAAGGATTAAACTATTAATTAAAAAAAAAGTTCTCAATTGAGGACAGGGAAAGGTGTAATAACTAACATTTTCTTCCCTAAAATTTAAATCTAGACTGCATTTTGAGAGATATTTAGCCAGTTTCTGTTAACTGTGAATTTTGAATTTTACTCTGTTTTACATAATTTTATGCTGGCTTATTTTCAACCTTTAAATATTGTTTGTTTCCTTAAAAAATAAGCTAATGGATGATTTTTCTGATCCAATTCACAAACTTTGTGACTCGAGCATACACGCCTGGTCGTTGGGGAAGTGCACACTGATAACCAAATGATGTTACACCGGCCAAAAACCACTTGTCACCATCTTCACACGTCAGAGGGCCACCTGAGTCTCCCTGCAATATGCAAGTCAAATATTAAATGTGGACAGTGTCAATTTTGAAAAAAAAATCAAATAATTTCAAATAATTTTGTCTATGATGTTTTGTTCTTGCTTTATCTTCCTCACTGCAACCTGGTATGCCTTGAACATTGTAAGTGAGATCAGTATAGATTCTTTGAGAATAAAGGAATAACTAGTATTCCTTGTCACTTCAGGAGTGAGTTAATATAACTGATACTATTTGTGTCTTCATTCAGCCCCATTAATGGAACTTTGAAGAGTTCTGTTGGGACCCAGCCATCAAAATGTTTCTGCCTGTGGCTCAAGGCAGAACTATCCATAATAGTTTAAAGACTGCAAAAGCAGCCTGAAGGCTGAAGTACTGTCAGGATTCACTTGTTCCTCTTTGCACACAGGTGAATGGTCATTGATCACAATTCTGGTCACTCGTACTCTATCAGCCTATCATACTTTGCATATTTTTTTTTTAGTTTGAAGGGCAAGTTGGAAAAAGCAAAGTCATTGTAGCTGAAGAAATGGCAAGGGTAAGTAGCCTTGCACACACTGTTTCTGGACTGTGGATTAAACTAGCCAAAGTCATTGCTCTTGGTGAAGGCTTAGGGTTGTTGTGGGGGTAAGGCAAAAGCAACTACCAAAGAATGCTCCTCATCAGACTTTGGGAGAACCAGTCAGTCTCTGTACCATAGACGCTACACTGCTGAAAGCAAAATTACGTGGGCACCGACAGTGACTGCGTCTTCATGGAGACACTAATAGCATAGCTAGAGTAGACACAAACTATATTCCCAAGGAAGCAGCCTGTGGGAGTAATACAGAAAACCTTTCCAAAATATTGTGGTATCTACTCAGAAAAGAAGTTTACAAATTTCGGGAAAAAGCATCATTGCTCTCTCTTTTTCCCTGCCTGAGGTATTTCTGAGATTTGGATCTGCTTATAATGCTATGTCCCTCTTTTCTATAAACCTATTCCTGTTTTCCCCATGGATTTCTTCAAAGCTTAGTGCAGAAAGTTTCCATACTCTCATTTCTATCCCTCTCTTGTTACTGTCAAGAAGATACAAAATAGATTTTTATATTTTACAGCATGTATCCTGAAAAAGCATAAAATAGGCAAAACATTTTGAGTAGAAATTATATTCAGGGAGTGAATGCCTCAGTTTTAATGATCAAAAGACAGGGATCAGTTATTCAGTAATTAGATGTGTTATATGCTGGCAGTAGAAATGATCTGCCTATATTTACCTTACAGGAATCTACTCCTCCTTTGTCATAGCCTGCACACATCATGTTCTCAGTAATATTATATTCTGGCATCCATTGCTGGCATTTTTCATTTGTAATGAGAGGGACTTCTGCTTCTTGCAATATATTTGATGTGGGACCTGGTGAAAATACAGAGTAAATTTGACCACTGTAGTAAATATGTACAACATGCTCAGAACATGAATAACTTTGTTCGTATCCCAAAATTCTAGGGACACTGTAGAACAGCAGGAAGCCCTATCTCATTCCTGTATTCTTCTGGTTTATACTGCTGTAATAAAATCACTGATTAAATCACATTTATTGACTGAATCCTGTCTTTCACTTCTGTAATGGAATTTAATCTAGTTATACATAAATTATGGTCAGCAAAATCAATGACTCTGAACTTACTCTGGTGAGATCTAAGGGTTAAATAATGGGATAGGGATTTGAATTGTCCAGTATTTCATTGTGGAACTTTAGGTAATTCATTTTTTTATAAAAACTTCTATTATTAATTCCCACCCGAAGTTCCGAATATGATTTTACTCAGAAAGCGTGAGTAGAAGTTAAATGGACATGTTTATTGGAAGCTATTCCATTATTAATGACAGTTAAATGACATGTTTATTATTTAGCAATGACTCCAAATCCCAAGTACATGATACATGAACAGGGCATGCACTTCACAGTACTATCAGTATGCTGACTTTTCTGGGAAATCATTTGTAAATAGAAACATTAATCTCCCATCTCCTTATCTCAGAACTAGACATAAGATCTACATATTTCATGTTAAGAAAAACAGTCATCCTAAGAAATTAAAAGGGGATGGAGAGATTTTTTTTTTCATAATTTAATGACCTCAAATACTTTTTTTTTTTTTTTTTATAATAAATATGTTAGAATTCCAATACCCAGCTTTAGGGCAGAAAGGTGGCAGTGTTTGATTACCTAACTTCCATATGTGGGAGGACAACCCTAACCTATTTGACCGTAGCAACCCCTGTGGAACCAGGAGCAGGTTTTTGCTTTGCTTCATGCCTGTCATAACCTGCCAAGTAAATTACCCACCTTGGTTCAGAATTCTACCCCAGCCAGCAATGGAGCAATTACTTCCTGGTAAAAACTCTTGACTTTTTTCTGGCAAGCAGATAGGTTGTATGTAGTCTGTGAATGGGAAATAAGCAATCAGTGTCAACCTCGTTTCTGTATTCAGGTTTTATGAAGTCATAAAGGAAAATGTGCATTGATTCAACCCCACTTCTCATGCAAAATATTCAGAAAGTACTGGACTGGGTCCCGAATGATTAGGTTCTAAAAGTATAGCCATCCCATCACCCTTGTGTGCTTAAAGATAGTATTTTGTACAATAGAGTAGGTCTGTTATATATAAGAATACCAAATATTGGTATATATAAGAATACCAAAGAATACCTGTATATTGTACTTTGTGTCGAAGATGCATCATCGCAATATCATTGTCTTTTGTGCGAGTATTATAATGAGGGTTTATAATTATTTGATCAATTTCCAGACGTACTGTTAAAGGATATGTTGTATTCCTTTGGTCATGCAAACCAAGAACCGCTTTCCATTGAAATAATTGTAAATTCCTCCTGGAAGTTCAAAAAATATTTACAATTATCAATTATTAATGAAAAAATTCAGAAATATGTTAGGTAAAATGTTAATCTTTAACCTTATGGTAAGGTATAGCATTTGCAAATTCTGTTGTAATAACTAGGAGAAGATAGTGGAATTACTTACAGATCAGTCATAAAATACTGTATTAAGTCATTAAAGATTGTAGAAATCTGGGGTTGGATTTTGATGTTAAGCTTGTAATGCATTATTTGTAAAGAATTAATCAGGCAGTAGTGCAGCGGAGGAAAAGACATTAGCTAAATTACTGTGGCTTTTTAAACACTGGAGAGAATACTTTTGAACACCTACAACACAATTAATATTGGCCCCAGTCTGAAAATTATCATGGACTCAGAAAAGAGTAAAGAGTAAAGGCTAAAGAGTAATCAATCTACAATGCAAATGTTGTGGCTCATAGTCTCAGAAARTCAGTTTCTTTATATTTAGCTAAATTGAAAAAGAGATATTAAAATGAATTATGGAATATTATTCCATATTTATCGCTGAGCTATGTATGCTGGTTAGAGGCTATATTTAAATTAGAGAACTTAGAATTTGCCAATTTTTGATAACAAAGTTCAGGGTTTCAAAAATTTCTCTTCACCTGGATTGTTGTACTGAATCAATTTCTACTGATCTTTTAGTTTGACTTCAGGAGGTTATCTTGGTATAAGATAGGAACATTTAAAATTAATGCTCCAAATTAAGTGAAAGCTCCAAGCCCTTACTTAGAMAATTTGCAAAGTTAGGATTAAAAAAAATTAAGTAAAAATAGTACAGAAAAAAATTGAAATACCAAGACAGTTGTGGATTTATATAGCTTGATATGGAATATAGTTCCTACCATGAAGTAAGGGAGCATTCACATATCAGCATTAGCTCCATTGCATTATACTATGTAGTTATTTATAATGAAAATTGTTCTGTAATTATCAATATTAACCTTTCATTTTTGCCTTTTTGACCGCATATATAGTATCATATAGTATTCTGGGTATTGTGTAGAATATATGTTTAAAAATATGCATCACTTGTTTGAATGGGGCAGGTAACACCATCATCTGTATTTCCTAGTCAATGCAAATAAATCAAGATTCACTTCAATTACGCTCAATAAATCTTGATCAATCCTTCAGAGTGGAAAGAAAGAACTTTGAGGGATGAGGTCCCCTTTTGCATCATTGGCAGAAATTCAACTAAATAATAGAGGCTCACATTAATTATATGTAATGTGCAAATGCTCAGTATCGATACATATATTTAAAGTGTAATTCTTTATTGACAGAAAATCCTTCTTGGTTTCCATAAATCTGTACTATAAATTATGGAATAAGAGGTTAACAGAAAGTAAAGAGCATTTAGCTGGGCTCCACCCATGATTCGAACTGCAGTAATTAAGTATGGTGAGTTAGTGGTGAACTTATATCAGTATCACAAATTACACATAATCTGACGTCTTCTTAGCTTGTGTATAAAACAAAAGTTTCATCATCATTCTTAAAGTCAGAAAGCAAAGACATGGCATGAAAGTTATATGACTATCTCAGCTASTTTGCAAGGCTCCCTGTGGTCAGTGGAGATTAACAAGTGCTTATAAAATTATACTAATTTTATTCTAAATTAAATATTTTAAAAAATTTCTAAAACATTCCATTTTACTTCGTTTATTTTTAAACATATTCATTACTTTGGTTGTTTTTCCTCTGTAGTGCCTTCCAGAATGGTGCTCTGAAAATTGTTAGTCATTTAGCTTTACTTTTTTGAACCATTAAGWAATTCATTTTCAAACCTGAAACATTTTTTTTTCTGATGATTGAGAACTACCATTATTTTAACTTGAAAATCAAATATACCACAGCTTGACTTGTGCTGTTTGAAGTGCAAGCCTAGTGCTGCATCCATGCAGATAGAAAAGAACAAACTTGGTGAATGTGTGGTTCGCGATGGACTTCTGTATGAATCTGCAGTGTTTTACCCTACAGAGAACTGACTGATGGCTCAGGGTTGTACTCTAACCCAACTATACTGACAAACATCCATCATTCAGATAGTTCTATTTTTTGGGAATAGCTTAAAAAGAAATTAACTTTTAAAAAGAAATTAACATTACCCATATACACAGTGTGCTGCTGTCACCAGCCATTCATCACTAACAAGGGAAGCTCCACAAACAGGTGCTAAGTTATGAAGAAGTGAGACTATCCAAGGCCAAGCACCAGTTTTGGCATCACTTCCACCTACAATCCTCATTCCGCTGTTCTGCGTTACAAGACGTTTTCCACAAGCTAAAGTAAAATAAATAAATAAAAATCAATATTTATGTATTGGCACAGAGAGTTAATATGTTTAAAATAAATAATTCTTGTGAAAATACTTTGAAATTCCTAACCCACTTTTCACAAATATTGCTATTATGGAGAAAAGATTGGCATTTTATAGGTAAAATACAGAACTTCATAAATATGTAACTTGGATTTAGATGAATTATTCCTTAGACTTCCTGGATTTTGGATATATATTTTCATTGTAGATCCATCTCTACCATATATTCAAGACTAGAAACAAGAAAGATTATAATTTTTCCTGTATTTATATTATTTTGAGTATAGTTGTTATGATTGGTTCCCTAATCTTTCAATTCAAATAGTAATATTAGACCTTATTGAATGAACAATTTGATTACTGTGTGAAGTGGACTTGTACTTACATTTCAAGTTACATTGTAGATGAATGACCAGATTGTTCAAACAATACTCTCTAAAATGAAAGAACAATTAAATCATAAGTATCTGACATCAAGTAACATTAAACATCAGTMATATATACATGTATACACATTTATGTATATATATTTATGTATGTATAATTTCATCATTTTACTCCAGCAAAATGTTAAATATTGCATTTGGGTTATAGTCCTCGATGCTAGAGTTACGGTTTTTAAAAATTTTTCATTAATTTTTAAACAAATACTTAATAGCATATATAACAGCAATAAAAGTAAACTTGTATTTTAGAGAAAAGAGTCATCTGCATACAAGAGATTCTCAGGAAAATTGTAAATGGATATGGCATTTTTTCTAACTTTTAAGATGTTTTCTGTATCTTACCACTAGATATCAGTGTAAGTTTTTTTTTTTTTTTTTTTTTTTTTTTTTTTTTTTTTAAGAAAAAGGATAGTTTGGTATCAGTGTATCTTTTCACCAAGATTTGCCAAGATTTTCACCAACTGCATTGTAAAATAAGTAGCTTAATATAGAGGTATGGGAGTTAGTTAGGAAAGATATAAAATCAGAGTCTGAAAAACCAAGAGAACATACGTGAAAACTACTAAGCATTTCTGATATCCAGAGGTTTTAAGATTATCCTCATACCTTGTAATGAATCTGAACACTTGGGTCAGTGAAGGTACTTGCAGTTTAAATTTACTACATACAAAAGTATACCAGAGGAAAGAAATTCTGCCATGGAGTAGTTTTTAATATGTGTTTTTGCATTAATTTTGAGCAGAGAAAGAGAATGGGTACATAATACATTTWTATTACTAAATATATACTAGTATATATGTTATATATATTATTGTAAATATATTATACATAGAGAATAAATTATTTAATATAGTAAAAGCTTTCCTCATTATTTTCACACCAGAATTTGATGTCTCTTTTGGCAGAAATAATGTGATGTGATCCAACATTTTCACAATATCATAATGGTGATAGAAGAAGGGCAAGGGAGAACTGCATCCACCCCAATTAAAAGGGAATTGTTATGGGGGAAAGATGGTAGGGCATGCCTCCATCCCTGCAGGGTGTTACAGAGCCATTCTCCATTTCAAGATAGAGGCATAATTATAAGTGTGCAATTTACAAAGTGAAAACCAAATTTGGTAATTTCCATTGAAGTCTGAAGACTTCATAATGATGTGCCCATTTGACAYTGAATCATTAAGGAGGACAACCAGAAATGCATAAAGCCACAGAAAGTCAATACCATCTTCTGCACAAAATTCGCAGTGACTAATTCTTCCCCAAGCCTTCTATCTTGGATTAAAAAGGGTGGTTGGCAGTACACTACATTTGCTCCTTTATTTGGTCCTAACTTTTCTCTTATACAGGTGTATCAAATAGCCAGTGTAATATCCAACATGTCCTATTGTTCCCCAATTTTTTACCTTGAAGCAGAAAGTCATATGTAATGACATTACACATATGTAATGACATTACACATATGTAATGACCATCAGCATCTACTAATTGTTTCAGTAGAAGTTACTTTGTCAAGTTTAATATTTTATGGGCATCAGAGAACAGTTATGCTCTCTATGCACCACAATTTTAAAATCATATTACCTGTGCTGTTGTTTTCTTCGCTTTTAGCTGTGTTTGAATATAAACCAAAGGCATCTTGAGAAACACTTCATACAGTTTGATTTTTTTAATTTTTTTTTGCAATTAACAAATCTGTATGAACTTCCTCTCAATCAGTATATAAACAACAAATGTTTGAAGCTGTAGTTGTATCACCCTGTAAAAATCAACTGTCCACATGAAAAATGAGGCAAGAAATCTATTTCTACAACCGAAATACAACTAAGATGAATGAACTACCATTTCCTCTTGRATTAATCACTTTTTAGTATTTAAAAGATATGAAGAGAAGACATCTTTAAATCATAGCTGTTCTTTAAGATCTCTTGGAGCAATCCTTGCTTAGACAGCTATTTAAAAAAGAAAAATAGCTTACAAAGTCTTCCATTACTCTAAGACCCTTAACCACCAGTGAGAATGATAAATGTTTGGGATTAACATTGTATAATTAGAACATAAAAGGGCTCAATCTTACTGTAGATAAAATAGAGCACAGCAGTTTAAAAATCTTCTCCTGCTTTGCTACTGTGTGGTATTTGTCACAAAGCAAAACAAAAAGAAATTGAACTCCTGCCATCTTCATAAGATTTCAGCATTTTAGTAACTGCACAGTGATTTTCTGAATTAGTGCTTTTGGTAGGATTCCAGGAAAACATTTACAATAAGTATAAGAAGAAAGGCAGTAATTTAAAACATTATATATTGTTTTATTTAATGATGGCAAGGCTTTCTCCTGTTAGAGATACACTGTAAATCTCAAGATTTCATATGAATATAGAGCTGTGAAAATATTACATTTACAGTTAATCTACAAGACATACTGACGGTTTGTATGCTGCTTCAGAATCACTTCTAATAGTGTTTGGACTCAGAAAGATCAAAATATAATCTAATGCATTCTAAAGATCATCTAATGATTAAATTCTAAGTGGGGAAACATTTCTAGAAGATTTATGCAGGTGGGATTCATTTGTCTAAATAGACCTTAGGCTCCTTTTATGGAACGTTTTATGGAGCTTTTATGTGTATCAATAAAATCAATGGATTATACAGTATTGTTTATCTCATTCAAGAGTACAATAGAGAAAAGAGTTGAAAAGTTGAAATAAATCACAATTTGGAAGTGCCAATTCTTCTCTATTGACTGTACAGGGAAACTAGGGTGGTGATTCTAATTTATATCTATCTGTCTAYGTCATATATAGATATATTTTCTTTATGTAAATGTGTCTGTAACATATAAACTGAAGTCAATTTATTAAATTTATGCCAAAAGTTTGTTTACATATAAATTTCATTAAAAACGTCAACATAGACAAAACATATAAAAGAAATATCAGTAAATGTTAACATTGAAATTATAAAATAAATTATAAAATCAAATATTATGAAGTTATAAAATAAATGTTACAGAACAAAAATAAGAAAAAGATATTTTTCACTGCAAGAGAAAGAAACATGTTCCTTAATTTTTATTTTTCCTTTTCTGTCTTTCCTTATTTTGGATTGATTCTAGCTCAGATGCTTTCATTATTTTTGTGAAGTATTTACATTGAATCTGAGACACGCTACTGACAGAAGATTTTTTCCTCTCATTTCTCCATCTTCAATGTGGACATAACTTAGAGATCTCCAGATAGAAATGCTTTGTAAAAATAACAATGTTTCTCTTTTACACAGTAAATGTGTTAAGACTTTACAAAATATCATGCTTTCAAATTTAAAGTAGACAAAATGGACAATATCAGAGGAGGAAAACTGAGATGCACAAAGTTGTATAAATTTCAGCAGTAGACTGAAAATAAAATCCAGGTACATAAACAGTTTAGACCTTGCATACTGGATACTACCTCTCAAATGAACATGAGCAGGAAACTGCTATCACCATGCWTTAATATATCCATAGTTTGAGGAACAAATGTTACTCTACCTACCTTTCTGTAAATATTAGGCTCTGGTTAACTGCTTTGGTAACACTGACAAATGGTCCATCACCGGTGAATTGTATAGCTGATGATATATTTGCATTCCTGGAAGGAAGAGACACATATACATATTTTAGAAAATTATTGGAAGTTCCACTGTATTGGTGGAAGTATATTTTAGAAATGTTTGTGTTGTAGAATAAATGACAAACTTCCATACTGAAGTCAAAGTTCCCRGTGACCTCCGAACATTTATGAAAATCTCCCTTTTTATTGCAGTGCCTTTCATGGTCTTTTTCAGGCAAGATTGAACAAAATATTTCTTTTTCTTCTCCTTTTTTATAAATAAATTGAAATAAATTCATTTGCTTTCTTAGTTTGACTTGCTGAGGCATACAGAAATGGAGATTCCAAAAATGCTTGTGTGACTGCAAAATCAATCTGCTAATCTTTTATTTAATACATTGTTAAATGATGAGGGGTAAGCATTTCTATAAGTAGAAGAAATCATGTGCTTTCTGGGAGAAAGTCAATTTGTTAATAACTATATAATGTATACTGTATGTCCAGAAATTCGGTGTTGCATTATTTTATTTTCATTGAATAAGAGGTAAGAGGGACAGTCAACACATAAATAAAGCATACCTATAATAAAAATGTTCTGATAGGACCATTTTGAAAAAAAAAAAAGTGTTTGATCATATTTGTAAATGATTTGACTAATTTTCATTTTGGAACTGAGCACATCCTACTAGATAATCTCCCTTTTTGGCAATATCACAAATGCGGCAGTGGCATGTTTGATAAATGAAAGCAAAGGATTCAGATGTATGACTTACTGTTTGTGTGGAACATTACACTTTCTAACCCAGCTACATAAATAATACAGATAGCTACAGGATCTATCATTTCAGCATTTTTCAAAAACTGAGCAGTAAACAGAACTAGCAAATGTATAAGATAGTAGCAGCAAAAAGAAAATAATCCTAGGTGAACCTTAGCCTCTTTAATAAGGCATGATTTTAGATAATTATTCAGTGACACAATGTGAGCTACAGCCTACCCAAGACCCATTATTACAAATACCCATTGAGTAAAAAAATATGCTGCCATTTAGTAGCAAATATGATGCTACAGATGGAGTCATAGAAGGCAGAAATGGAGTGATGCTCAAGGATACTAAGCGTAAAACAACCCTTCTTGTCTTCCTCACTGTCAACTGCAAAGTCACTTCTACCTTGGAGATAAGCACAGAACAATGACATGGATACGAAAATTACGTTGACAGACTATATAGGTCCGATTGCTAATTGTTTAGGCAGACTTGAAATTCTGTGTGAATACATAAGTATGAATACATAAAAATKAATAAATAAATATAAATCTTTACTGTATTGTACCTCACTAATAGCTTTTATAAAAAGCTATGTTTCTTGAATCATACAATACATGTACAATACATAATTGACATGTAATCTAGTAAAGTTATCTCTAGCGAATTTATAGTATTCTGCAAAAAATAGCAATTTTACCCAGGATAACAGTGTGTGACACATTTTAGGTTTAGAAATACTTCTAACTTACAATGAGAAAATATAATACACTAAAAAATGGAATCAGAAAGAATCAATACAGAAAACATATCTTAATGGAAGTTTATTTATTTATTTATCTATTAGATGTGTGTATTTGACTAGTTTATAGAAACAAACTCTGAAACATATGGCTACAGAATGTTTTGGAGACAAAGGCATAAGTAAGTCAAAAATAACAGAAAACATCATGAAAGTCAAAGCTCATTGAGGCCCATGAGATACAAAAATGTGATTTAAAAAATCAGACCAAGAAATGAGCTACACCTTTCCAGAAGGTGTAGAGGAAAGAGGGGTGGAGATAAGAGGAGAAGGTGGGGTAAAGAGTAAAGATAGGGTAAAGGATATTTAGAGAATAAAGGATATTTAAGTAAAGATATATATAAATATATATTATATTTTTATCTATAATATATATAAATATATATGTATATATTTATATATTCTATATAAATATATAAATGAAGATAAAGATAATTATGTTTGTCACCTTTGACATAGCCTCATATATAAATTATAAATAGGATTTTACGCAGATGCATGCAGGTATCTGAAATCTGCACTAATACAACACCTACCTGAAAATAACAAAATAAAACATCATGCAATCTATCATCTATTGATTAAAAATAATTTTAAATAACATTTGAATGTTTTTCTAAGTCCTTTTAACTGTGTTTATTTCTTTCATTACTTTATCAGAAAAACATTTGCAGACATGCTGTATTCATTAGTGATCAACATAATAAATTCCAAACTAAGGCTTTCATTTAATTATTACTTGGATGTATGTCATTCCCTAAAGACCTCAGCACTGCAGGAAAGCCATTTTTTTCTTCAGTGAATGGCAGGGAAGTTACATTCAGTCTAAGTGAGGTCAGGATTTGGGTTGTTAATTTTACCATAGATGTACAGATGTTAAAACACAACACTTCTTCATCCACTTTTTACCTGGAAATCTTGTTAAATACAGTCTAAGATTTTTTTTTTTTTTGGTTATTATTTTTAACTTCCTTTCTTCCTTCAATCAATCTATCTTCCTGATAGAAGAGTCCTCCCACCACATCTCAAGAGAAAAGTAGCTTCTTATGTCTAAGGACAGATATGAAATGTATTAGGAGCCCCAGTGCTGAATACTCAAATGCTTAACTTAAATTTACATGAAATGAACTTCAATGTAATAGTAGAGCAGCCAAGGTTACTCTCTGCTCCAGCTTTAATCTTAGGCAGTTCAGGCACTTCACTCTACCATGGAGAAATATTTATGTGCCTTTCTGATTGCTAGAGACACTAGTGACATGGTGAGGAAAACACAAATGCACAAACAAACGACCAGAGTTACAAACGAGTGACAAAAAGAAAGAGCACGCTCACCTTTGCCCCAGCAGCTGGCAAAAACTGTCTGAAATCTGGTCATTCCAGTTATCTGCACATACCAGGTTCCATCCCTTCCCAGTCCTGATCTGTATCAGTCCTTGTGTGCTTACAGAACCATTAAACAATCTCACTGCAGACCAAAGTGGACATAAGTATTTAAGCAGACAGTGTAAAACATCAATGAACAAGAAACCTTCTTCCTTCCCCTTCCCCTAACACACATAATTATAATATAGACAGATTTATCACTGCCAGCAAAGAACAAAACAAGTTAAGATATGTTACAGCAGTAAGAAAATCAGCATCTCATCCCTAGATCATCCCTCTAGGAAGGAAATACTATGGTTCTATGATGCTATATTTCTGCTACAAGGGAACTTTATAGCCAGTATTTTGGAAGTGTCTTACAAACAGACAGTCTTCAGGTGATAATTGTATTTCTTATTTACTCTAACCAGTATTTTACCATGGTAAACATTATCTTATATCCATCTACTATGTGAAGATTTAGTTACATGAAATTTCATAACATAGATTGAAGATGAAGTAAAAAGCAGACCAAGAAAAAGAGGAAGTTGGCATAGTTCAAATTGTCACATCTAATGAGAAACTGAAATGGGTTTCAGGAAAATAAGTAATAATTCTGGACCCTGAAAAGACTCATTGTGAGGATGTATAATTAATTTTTCATTTCATTTTGAGATTGATTCAGCAAAATTTTTAGTTTAACTGGATTTTTGAAAGCAATTCAGAACCTATMTGAAACAAAACAGCTAACTAAACTMAATGGAAAAATGAAGCTGTGCCTTCCTATATACATGTACTTGTTTGTGTGAGCACGTGTGTGTGTGTAAAAGATGTTGAAGTCAATAAGCACTGCCAGAACACTTCCAAGAACATAATTGATATTCCATATGTCCTCTTKAAAATAAAAGAATGTAATTTTTTATCTAATCTTAAAAGCCTGTTTTAAACTCTCCTATTAGAGCTCTATAACACATTGTCAGAAAAGCACTTTATCAGAACCAGGAGTTTAATTTCTCTGCTAGGGTCAACATGATATTAACACTGGTTTCATATTTAAATTATTGGTTAGGGGGTCATTGTTTCTAYGTGAAATAAAGTCATGCACTTAAATTTTGGCAAGAACCATTCTCCAGATGGCTAAGCAACAACAGCTGTTGCTCTCCTTGTCATAGGAACCTGAACATCCACTGTGAGCAGCAGATGATGATTTTGCAGCTGTGCCATCCCTTTGCTCTACATCAGTGCCTGTGTGAGACAAAATCCAGACTGGCTGGAGGGTTGTCAAGTGTTGCAGTTTGGCCTGGGATCAGTTGGGAGGATCTTACTCTCTGTCATCTGTAGAATTTATATTGCTGTGAAACTCGAATAAAATATATGCAAAAGATGATAGAATTTGGSGGTATGGAAAGGACACAGACAGAGAACATTAATGAGTTTTTATTTAACATTGAAGTTTGGAYAGGCCATTATAGGGCACCATAGTTTTAACCACAGAGGAACTTCCTACTTCATTGACAGAGATCCCCACTAGTTTTCATGCATGTTGTTAAAGAACTGACTTTTTTTGTCCCAAAGTCAACCAGACACTTCTGTCTAAATTAGTATAACTTGCATGCAGGTTCAGTAGTTTACACTGGCTGAGGTTGCATGCCTATTTTCCCATGTAATTTCCATGAAGTATGCATGTATTCCTTTAGGTAAAGGAAATCTTACCACACTCTTCTTCATCAGACCCATCTTCACATTGAAGGAGATTATCACAAAGGTTATGCAATGGTATGCACTCTCCACTACCACAGTGAAACTCCTCAGGTTCACAAGCTCCTGAAACAAAACAAAACAAAATTGGWAATGAAGTTGAAACTGTAACTATTGTTCAAGGTTCCTGTTCTCTGGAGATTTACTATTTCACCTGAAGGAAAAATTCGGTGGATGGCATCCAGAACCT
>NW_020454483.1:571631-695793 GCF_003342845.1 Nothoprocta perdicaria
CCTTCCCTTCCCTTCCCTTCCCTTCCCTTCCCTTCCCCCTTCTCTTTCCTTTCCTTTTTCAAAAATAAATATTATTTTTCAGATAAATAGCAATTTATTATATAGTAACTATATATTAGTTATTTTTATAATTAACATTGCCCAGTTACTAGCACTCTTAACTGTTATGTATTATGGAGGGATAAGAAAAGTCAAATCCTGAATAAATCCTATCTCCTCTGAAATCAAAGGCAAGCATCCTATTAACATTTGCTAATGTCAAAATTTCTGTAGAACTTAGTTCCTACTTAGACAGCTAGATGAAGATAAGATGTTTTGAATATGTTATTTTACTATAACACAAAATGTCAAAAATATTCCCTGCCAAATTATGCTTGGAATCTCAACATTCCATGGAAAAATAAAATATGGAGAAAAAATTATTGTACAATTCACTTATCTACTGACAATCCTGTCAACCTTGGGCCAGCAAGCTAATAGTATTAGCCCATGTCGTATGTCTGCAAAGAAAATTAATAAGCGCAATTCTTCTGTAAATGGAACCTTTTTAACTATATTTAACCAGAATTGGCAATTGTCAAGTTAAGAAGTTAAATTAATTTTCATTTTACAGCAAATATGARCAAAGATGCTGAACCAGCTAAAAAAATGATGTACTGTTCCTGGACTGAAAAAACGTGATAGAGACAGCAGAATAAAAAGCATAGAAATAGCCATATTAACCTACCTCTCAGTCTTGCACAAGGGACTAAATTAAAGTTGATTTTATGACAGTAAATCAATGGTCAAGATTTTTAAGATATTAAGAAATTAATATTACAATTAACCTMTGAAAGAACTAGAACTAGCATTTCATGCCAAGAAAAGTGTGCCTTTCCTGACATTTAAAGAGAAAAAAAAAGAGGATATACTCATGTTAACTTTGTGTTCATATAGCTGAAAGGTACTTTACATTATCTAAGAACATATACTGCTTTTTCTTGATCTTCTTCCCACTTTCAGATTTTTGTCAAAGTAAAACAAAGTCTTTAATTAATTTCATCAAGGAGAGGATCTCATGAGAGGATTTTTCTTGGTAAGCATATTGCTCTTGCTCATATCTGCATCTTGGCTCTATTTTGTCTGCTTTTGTAGATCCAATTACAGAATTGCTAGTACCAGTGAAAGGTCTAATTGCAGGACCTCATTGCATTCACAGTGTTCTTTATGCAGGGAAACGATTGGAACTGAAACTTTGCTGCCCAAGTATTTTAAACAGTAGGTTTTTCTAGACACTTCACAAATTAAAGGCTAAAATTTAAAAAATGCAGGATRGACCATATTACAAACATTGATCAGTTATCATATACAGTACTCCCTTCTATGGGATGTGATCTATAATAAACATTAAAATAATATTTAAATACATATTCATGACACTGTCAAATAAGTTAAAAGAGGTGTTCTTTTGGGAGAGTTGTACAGAGAATATTTTATATTTGCCCTCATYATAGAGATGCTTTATAGGTCAAAATAATGAGTCAATTTTTTGGGGTACTGAGTGGTATCACACAGAGTTGCAGACAGTACAGCCTTTGTTCTATTACAATAAAGTAAAAAAAAAAAAAATCACTTTTCACTCCAGAAACAGAGAAAAGCAGATGTGTGTTCCACTAGATTTTGTCTTTAGTTGTTTTATATTTATGTTACTTGAGGACTGAGATCCAGCTTCCACTCTCCACCTTTTATCAAATGTGTTTTACATTTGATACAAACCTCTTAAATATTAAATAAAAGAGTTCATACACTTACCTAGATGGTAGCCAGAGGTAAAATTTGCGTGAAAACCCTTCTTAGTTAAAGAGTTATCTGTGAAGAAGAGTACCGTCATCTGGTTTGTTGTAGAGAAGACATCTGGTACTGGACTTTGCCCTGTATAAACAGCTATTCCGCAGGAGAATATTTATTTCTAAATGTTTTAGATCAAAAGGAAACCTAAGTGCTATGAGAAAACATGAAACAAAGTTCAGCTCCAAATCTGACATCCCAGTACAAGATGATAACAAGATATAAGATTTGACTACGATATGACTATACTTGTGTTTGTCCACACATATTAGCAGTTTCATTGATCGTCAACTTTTTTCGATTGTATGGAAAGCTGAGCAGGTGRAAACATTTGGGAAAGTAATGCCACATACAATAAATTTTGTCAAATTTTCTTGATTTCTGAGACCCAGAAAGATGAAGAAAAAATAGAGGATTCATTTCTTGGAGAGAAATAATTCCTTATAAGATCCATTAGTTGGCTCCATCTGTCTGATTCATCTTAAACTCATTGGTTTTACTTGCCCAAAAGCAAGGAATCTGCTCCTCTGCCATCTCTGACTTCAACTACATCGTAAATATTTTCCAGGTCAAAAAACTGAAAATGAAGTTGAATGTTTTTCCCCATCTCAGCATTTAAATACCATATACCTAGAAAACAACAACACACACACACATACATAACATTTACCATTTGATTTTTCCATTTTCACTATATCATCCTCATGTTGAAAGATTTTGGGAAAAAAATCTATTCTAAAATRTTTAAGGTCATCCAAGAGGCTTAGAAGTCTAAATCTAACCTTTGTAAGAGTTATGGGCTGTCTGGATCCCAAATTGCATTAACTGAATAACTTTCATGTATATGTGCATTTATTACTATTCATCACAACTGTGATTTTCCATAAAGTGACTAAACTAGCCTTATTCTATTTGATAGTAAGATAATTTTAAATAGAATAATTCACATTAAGTCTTTCAAGTTAGACTTCYTAAGGAAGTCTATTTGTATATATTTAATATTATTAGTATTTGCATATATTTAATCCACTTTTTATTGAATTTAATTTATGAATATATCCTTCATGGATACATACCATGTATTAAGAATTAATTAAGAAAGAAGATTCTTTTTAATATTCCACAAGTTTTTCTGATAGTGAGAAGATTCTTTTCTCTCTATGAAAAACAGGAAAAAGAATCTTCTCACTATCAGAAAAACTTGTGGAATATTAATACCTTGAAATGAGAGCTCTATTCCCAGAGTGACAAAAACAAAAAATTACAACTCTTGTGATTAGCATATCAGTACAATCTCTGGTGAAATGTGGAGTAATAAATAACCGAAATTTCATTAAGAAACAATGGCAAGGTTCATCTTGCTTTCAGCCATTATCATAAAGTAGTGTTGAACCATGAYACATTGTAAGTCTAAGTTCCTTCTCCTTTTTGTCAGATGTAGATAAATGTAACTCAAGTAACGTCAGTAGAAAAATGTTGTTTTTCCATTGGTATATAAGGAAAAATATTATATAGGCAGGATCATTTGCAAAATGCATACATAGAGTCTTCCATCTTAAAAAGATAATAGAGTAGGTGATTAATCCCCCAAATTTCACTGAGAAGAAATYGAAACCTTCAGCATTTTCTCTATTGCTGTATTGATATAAACATTTCACATAAAGGCGTCACGGAATTGACTTGCCTGAATCCATTTCAAGGGATTGTGCTTATCTTCATTATTTTTCAATCGACACCTGATTTCATAGCTTCTGTTAAGTTGCCAGATAGACTTCAGTTAGAAGAGCTCACTGTTTATAACATAGATCATTTTTGATTGACAATGTATTAGGGAAGCAGATTTATAACCTCTGTTTCTATGCAACCAATCTTTTTCTGGACATTTAGAGAAGAGTGACTTACAAGAAGCTTGATTAGGATAATTAYTTGGAAAATTTTCAGAGCTGAATGTATTGTTTGGCTCCCAAAGTTCAACTGGCCCTCCACAGTCAGCTGAAAAAGCAAACATATCAAAAATAAAATTAATCAACTGCTTTGCTTTTGCAAYCAGTTATCTACAAAGATCAAAAGTTACAGACAGAATATTCAACTTAAAATTATCGCTACACATGCTAATTAACATCCTGCTTAAATTTTAGGTTAAAGGAAGTCATTACTCCCATGAGGCTCCTGAGCACTGGAGAAGCAAGGTATGAAAGAACTTCACTGTCTTTGTTGGTTAGAGCATCTAAGTCAGATCTGTTGACCCAATCAATGCCATGGTGTTATCTACAGCTACAGTTAGATATTATTGTCTGTGAAATTCTAGTGTCTCTGAGCACAACTGCATTTGTGATGAGGTTATGAGAAGCCTTCCCCATGTAGTTAGTTGAAGGACACTGTCCCTCATTTGCCGACTATTGGACTGCAAGCCGTGCAAGTTGTGCACATGAGAGAAAATGTGAAATATGCTAACTATAGCATTTACTAGTATATTAACATAAGAGTCAGAATATGYCAAAGACAGGAGAATGCTCCTTCCTCACATATAATCTATTTATGAAGTATATATACACCTTTCCTATTATCTAATTGTTCTTATTGTAGAAATACCCTTAAGTAGAAAGCCCTTTCCCTCATTGAGCAAATAAATTCYATGTAGAACTATAATGGCAATCAATATAATTTATCTGAAAGCTTACTAGTAGCAAAATTTTAGCTGAAAAATATCTTCCTTAAAAATAACTGCTCAGGTGAAACTTTCATACTACTGAAGTTAAGCTTAGTTAAGAAATAGACAGCAATATCTTTTTTTAAATACAGGGAGGAAGTGAGGATGAGGGGGYGGCCTCTCTTCAGTGGTGGACTAGAGGAAACGGCCACAAGCTGAGGCACCAAAAGTTCCACAGGAAACATTTCTTGACAGTGAGGGAGACARAGCCCTGGAACAGGCTGCCCAGGGAGGTTGTGGAGTCTCCTTCTTTGGAGATCTTTAAAACCCGCTTGGATGCAGCCCTGTGCCACGTGCTCTAGGTGACCCTGYKKGAGCAGRGGGGTTGGACTMGATGACCTCTGAGGTCCCTTCCAACCTTAAGCATTCTATGATTCTATGATTTTGGTTTCTTAAATTTAGCTAATATATTATTATTTAATTATTGTTATTACTGCAACTAATGTTTCTTTACTCATCTATTAAAGATGAAATTTTCAATTTAAACTTTTACTTAAGGAGGTTCAAAACCTATTATAGTTCAAAACAATATGTCTATTGGTGTTTAGGTAAATATTAGCCTGTCTGTTACATTGGTGGAAAGGTGCTAATACTTTTTGGTCCCCATTTGTGAAAATATTTTGAACTTTTCTAAGGCAAATTGGAATGTAAGATTCCRAAATATCTTTAGAATACAAAATAATGAAACAGAATTCTAAATCTGGGATTGATTTGTTTTGAAAAGAGGGTACATTGAGGAACTCTGAAGAGATCTGCACCTCCATTCAGGCTTCTCCAAATATATTTAAATGCTATATGTGAAGATGAGATTAATAGAGTTATAAGGATGTATGCTAATGTTATGTGGCATTAGTGAGATGGGCAGCTCTTAACTAGTACTTCTAGTGAGCATACAACTTAGGAAATTTTAAGTATTTAAGATCAATTAATTTTCAGTGCTACTTTATTTTTTATAGATGTTATCTCCTGTGCATGGCCTATCGAGATACATTAATAGAAGTCTAGTTATAAATGACAATCACATTGCTGTTTTGACCTTATCAAGACCCKAAAAGTTCTTTCAGTTAAACCCTTTAAATAATAGAAGTAGCTATTTGCCTCTTCCTCAAAACAACTGCTCCAATTAACAGGTATATGCAATTATATATAAACATTAATTAAATTTAAAGTTATAATTAAATGCATATTTTTCCTTTAAATTGATGGTTCTATTTGTATATAATCAATCTAACAGCATAAAAAGGATATACTTGTTTTCTCTTCGATATTATAAAAGGTTTCCACTGAGATATTCCATTGATGATAACTTTGTAATGCAAACATTAGATTACTGTGGTCTGTAATTTGTGACAACTGAGGACAACTTACCTGTCATTACTCTTAAATGTTTAGATTAGGGTTTTGGAGAAATAAAACGTATGCATTTTCTGTTTGTGCTGAATGTAAACAGTGGAACAATATACTAAGTCAAATTTTGCCATTAACATTAGCCTCCAAAAACATTTGASAGATCCTGTGTTTTAAATTGGGAGTATCATTTTCTATTATATGAACAATTTAAAAGGACTATCAGAAATGCCTGGGAGTAATCCTCCATTTGTGATTCATATCCTCAAAAGGTGTGAGAATTAGAGCTTCAGATCTGTGTCTTGAAATAATCTAATCTCATCTTTTTGCACAAAAAGAACTCAACAATTTATAGAGATTTTTTCCAGTTGAGTTAATTATTTTGCATTTCAATCAAAATACAGGTTCTTTTTATGCATTTTTAAAAAAATATTATGCTATCATGGGCTAGTTTATATATGGCATGAATTCATGACAATCATACATGGAATATTTTGAGAGACTGAGATAAAGTATGCTTGGGTTTAAACCAGTATATTTTGAGTTTTGGAAATTTTGCTTGCCTGATATTTAAAAGATAATACTAAAAACATTTATGTACACACATGCATACAGTCATASACATTATTGTGCTTTCTATATTCAACATTCTCTTTAAGTATGTAGTAGTAGAAGATAGGTTATATCTGAAATATATTTCAGTTCCATGTGCCAAAATTTTACTTCATATTGAGGAACGTCAGCTTTACCATCATGAGAGATAAATTGTTTTTCACTTGTTGCTCTGAATTACTGTTYTTTTCCAGGAAACAGAACTTAAGGCAGAAAAGAAACCAAGAAATCTACCTTTTTTGATGAAAAATAATTTTTGTCAGCTTTTAAACTTTGGCTAAACATTATCTCCAGTTATGCTTTAAAATTTGCTTTTAGATAAGTATGCCAGTTACATATTAAAAATCAGTTGTTTAAGGCCCATATAATGCACAAATCCTTCTAAGGCACAAATCCTTCTAAGGCAGTCAATCCTACTGCCAGAAACACCACTAAATACAGGAAAGTTTTGAACTTTCTGATGACAGCCATCTTATAAATCTTCTGTTTGACCAAATCAGTACTGGCAAGAAACACTGAATTCTCTGAAATGAAAAAGAACTTTAACAATTACACACTTCGACTAACCAGTTTATTATATTTCAGCTGTATCTCTTAGAATGACAATTACATCTGCAAATGCCATTAACAAAAAATAAAGATAACTTTGGCATTTGTTCTGGATTATGATTGTGCACAGAAATGCATAACATAACTATTCAAGAACTGCATATAATGAATATATATTTCTGAGCTAGGATCCTTTAATAACATGAGCAGGGCAAAATCATCTTTCTCAACATTAACACAATTTGGGTAATTTCTAATGAAATCTGATGTGATATTGACTACATACAAGGCACACCAATAATGATTCTTCTTTCTCTTGCATGGAGAGAAGTATTACAGGAAATTGATTTTATTCATGCCTGAGTATTTTTTTCTTCAATTGCCAGAGAACTTTAAAAATAAAGATTAATTGAGTTATTCTGGATTGTATGCCTAACGCGTTTTAGAGACCCAAGCAGCAATCAGCACCTAAAAAGTAGTCTCTTTCAAGGAGCATAATGGGAGATTTTCTTAGCACTGCAAATATTTACCTTATAATGGAAAAATTATACCTGCTGGTATGATTAAAAATAAAATCAAAACTAAATTAAAAAAAAAAAACCTCCCCCATCCTTTTTCCAAAACCTTAATTTATAGACACATCCACATTATAATTTTCATAGGGTTTTGTGTCAACAGAGAGCTTGTGGATGGGTATGAAGATGAAAGCAATGCTTCCTTTGGATGATAGTGTAGACTGTCAGTCTTGTGCAAAAGAAAAATCGAAACTAACCCCCCATCTCACCTTCACAGAAAATACTCTGACTTTTCATGAGCTTCCCTGGCACTGTGAATGACACCAGGTCCTCTCAGTGAAACTCTACGTCTAGCAAAGGAAATTGGCTCAGATCAAATTCTTTCATCTTGTGTTTATAATCACAACATTTGTAGTGAAACCATTAGCATTAGTAAATTTACACCAGATGCATCAAAGTAATGCCACACATCTTTGAAGATGATTGATAATATTAATATTTTTCAACAGATTACAGATATCATATACTTAGCATGCTTCAACAATATGATAATGCAGTCAAGTTAGGTTTTCCCCAGCAGTGGCTTTTGTATCATACTGAAGGACAAAATGGACTTCTCTTTAAACTTTATCACCACATTTTGTGAAGAGATCTATAGTTCGAATGACATTTCCATGGGGTTCTTACAGCAGCACTCAGTCAATATTTAATTTCAGTGTTTATTGAAAATTAATTTTGATGACAGGGACTCTTTGTTGGAACTCAGAATGAAGCTCTAAAGCTGAGTTTTGCTCTTGCATTTAGAAAGTTTGGTATTCTGGTCTGTCCTAATGCATTAGATTTAGATGTGATGATASTATCACATCTATTAGTACACTGCGCTCCCACATCAATACATAGCAAATAGTCTTTCCTCATTATTTAATCTCTTATTTAAATGTATGATTTAAATATTTAATTTAATAACCACTGCTATTTACTATATGAAAGAAAGCAACTAGGTGTGCTTTGTAAATGACAATAAACATAATAGAATGTGGTACTAAAAAATACTCAATGTTTTAATGATTTCAAAACATCTGTGTAAAGGTACTTTATTAATAAAGTATTAATTAAAATATGTATTTAATTTATTATTAACTAATAAAAAAATTATAAAACCCTGTGAAATATTTTAATGATTTTTCCACAAGCTTTATTGATGTTTGTACCATTTTTTTCTTTCATTGTGAGTGACCTGTTTCATAACAGTATTAAACATTCTTTATTGTTTTGTAGAAATTTTCAAGTTGCGCAATTATGGCCATCTGTATTTCTTCATTTTTTTTCTAAGCAATAAAACTAGTCCTATGAATGTTTTGAAGAAATTTAAATTTCTGTTTCTTCCTTTCCTTTGCAAATCCTGTTATTTGAACACAAATACACTAATAGGAAATGGTAATCAACTGTAATTTAATATTTACTTACTGGGAAGTGAAGGCACAGTAGGAGATGTTGGAACCACAGTTGGCTCTGGATAAATACTTTCATTACACCTCCCCTTTGTCAAGCCAATATCATCCAAGGCAATATCACTTTGACCTGGCTTTTTAAAGGCATCAAAAATTACCTGAAGGTCATGAAAAAAAATAAAAATAAAAGAAATATTTTTCAAATTCATAAATGATTAACATACCTTTAAAGTATTCAACTTCATTTTTTATATAGATATATATATATCATTTTTAACAGACAATATCCTGTATCCCTGTCATSTTATCAGTTCAAATTCTTTCTGGGTTAGTGATACAGCTCTATAAATAACTGTAATTAATCTGATTTACCTACATTTTTTTTTTATTTTGTGCTTTAACATCCAC
Organism: Nothoprocta perdicaria; assembly: GCF_003342845.1. Lineage (NCBI taxonomy): Eukaryota > Metazoa > Chordata > Aves > Tinamiformes > Tinamidae > Nothoprocta > Nothoprocta perdicaria. The sequence goes on from NW_020454483.1 coordinate 581,051, forward strand.
ATATTTTAAGTAACCCCATTACCATGGCATCTGTGGTGTCAAGATACACACTTAAATATGATATTCTTCCTGAGATCATATAACGTACATTTCCTAGAAATCTGACATAATCATGTCATGAATGCATTTGCATTTGCATGCATTTGCATGACAGTGAAATGAGGAATACCTCTCTGGCGGTACTTTGCATTTATAAAAAAACAGGACAACAAGACAAGCCACTTCAAATACCTATAAAAATAATTTAGATTTGGAATAGAGTTGCTGAAGTAATAGTCTCATGTAAGTCTGCTAAAGGATATTTTCTTCAATTTACAGATACTTCAGGTCAGTTTATACCTCTTTGGTGTCAAATATACTTCACTCTAAACACATTTTCTGAGAGCTCTTCTCTAATTAGTGCAAATATTGTTTCAGAATGTAAAGTTCCTATTCAAGTCTTGGCATGGCTAAGTGTTTCATACTTCACTCACTGTTAAGACTTTCAGATCCAATCAGATTTTGTTAGGTTTTGAATACATTTTTCTTCTGTGGAAAGCTCTCTTCAGTGATAACTAATATTAGAGTTTTCTATATGTTACAATGGCAATAGAAATATTCCTAATCCAAGGGAAAAAAAAAATCAAATGGAGACCCTAGTCTTACACATATTAATATGTATTTGATAGCAATACATATTAGTGTATTGCATATGTACAATATATATTACTAAGCAATACTAAATACTGTTTTGGAGCTGTGACCACTGCACTCATTCAACAGAAAACCCTGATATTGATATAAATAATAAAAAGAAGATTAGTAGCTTGACAAACCTTAAAATCAGATGAATCGTTTAAAGTTACTTGTCCATAATTCCAGTTGTTTCCGTAGTTTCCTTCTTTCTGGAAAACTATCTTTTCCATGCCGTATTTATTAATTATGCTAATACTCAAACGGTAAACATGAGCACCATACATGTGATACCTACAAGGATGACAGTAAAATTTTGTTTTATTAGATCAAAGTGAAATTCCTCAAACTTCAGGAAGAATATCAAATTATTAATTTTGGAAAATCATTATGAAACAATATGTGCTGAGCAAGAAAATAAAATGAATCATCTGTTTAGATTTTTATTTAGTCTATTGCTAAAATTTTGGTAAAGGTCTAGTTAAGCTTCCTGGACAAAACATTTAACAAATTTTTAATGCAATTGCTCTATATAAATGAACAGTGAAGCATAGTTAGGTGAAAGGTGAAGGTGAAAGCATAGCTAAATTAAGACTCAAACTGATAACGGAATCAGGGTATGAGGCTTGAAGTCTCAATAGGGTCGTAGAAATCAAAATAGGAGGAGGTATGTACTCAGACTTTGATTAATAATACATTTGAAATAAAATTATTTGTTTTTAGTCTTAAAAAAGTATATAATTAAGAATTATTTAATCCTTACCAAAAGCTTAGACAAGATGGATCAGAAGAGACCATGGGTAAACTCACAATCCTGACTTTAGATTCTCCAAATAAACCAAATTTCCTTGGTGTTGAAATATAAAATCCTGTAAATTAATGAACGTATTAGTGGACATACTGGTGGACAGGTCCTTGAAAAAAGTGGAACTGTCCTTGAAAAAAAAAAAAGGTGAGAACAAGTATTTGTTGTTAAAAGTAGAATCAAATGGAAAAGCACAGACAGACAAATGCTTTGAAMGATTCCTGACCCAATAAAAGTCAATGATAATCCCAAATTATGTTTATTAGTCAAAAACACATTAAAATGAACTTTCAGGCTTGCAGGACATTGCTCACAATGAAACATGAAATTGGAAAATAGGCTCCTTGAAATAATTTTTTGATTTTGCATTTTATTCAGCAAAATTCATATGAGTTATTTCTACCTTAATAAAGACATATTCCTGATTGACAATTGATTGTGGCTTAGTAGAAGGATTTCCTGACACTTTATAATTTTTATCATATTATAATAAGAAATGCAGTGTGGTAAGGGAAAAAGGAGTTGAGCATTTGGTGAATATTCTATAGCAGTGGAAAGGAACATTGGAACATCGACATGAAAAAATACATTATTTCAGGAATCTAAGTGTCAGCCAGTTCTGAATTTATTACTTGCTTTGCCATGTGCAAATATAGTGTGACACTAGAGTACAAACGTACTGTAATTCCTCATAAGAAAAACAAAATTAGCTCTTTACTGAAATCACATCTGTAATCATGTCTGTATATTTCATATAATCTACAAACCTATATTTTATATATATACACATATATACTTCAAAATATCAAAAGTTTTAAAATAAGTTATTAGAAATATGAATATTCAGAACAATAGCAACATTACATATGGAACTGTCAGCTTAGATCCAGCATAGTGAAAAATTCTTTATCCAGAATAAATTATCAAGAGAGCTAGAAATCAGCTGAGTAATTTATTGAATAAATTTCATGTTTTTTCAGCTGATTTGTATTCTAGGAACTGAGTATGAAGATAAAAGTGCTCTGAACACTGATTAGACAATTTGTATTTACTCAGCATGGTGAATAATTTACATTAAAAAATACATGATTTTTTTTTCCTTTTCCTGATTGTAGGACCTACTAGAATAATTAGCATTATTCCCTAGTTATTTAATTGTCACTGAATAAAATCTAAGTCTTGCAAAGAATAAATATGATCATACAAAAATTCAGATGATATTAGTTATAGTTAAACCAACAAATTAGCTCAGAAAGAAATATATTTCTTTTCCTATTGAATCTGAAACAAATTTTTAGAATCAAATTCTGGGGTGAGCATTTATGATCACAGAATCACAGAATGGTTGGGGTTGGAAGGGACCTTTAAGGATCATCTAGTCCACGCTCCCTGCTCCAGCAGGGACACCCAGAGTATGGGGCACAGGGTGGCATCCAGGTGGGTTTGAAAGGTCTCCAGAAAAGACTTCACAACCTCCCTAGGCAGCATGTTTCATGGCTGTTACCCTCACAGTGAAGAACATGATACATATTCTAAATCTGATTTTTATTAGTATTGTCACTTTAATTAAAGCTCACATTTAATGTGATAACTCTTCCAAATAAGACATTGGTGCTCTGTGCAACATATAGGTCAACTTTTCAATCTTTCAATCAGAATTATTCTGTGATAACCAAGAGGTTGTCATGAGCAGGTACATATGACATTGAAGTAATCCCCTGAATATAAATATGCTTTTTTTATGCTTTTTTTTTTTTACATTTATTTGACCTGTAATACTGCTTCATATTAGGAAGATCTTTCTCAGGTAAGGCTCTTTGGAGTCCTAAGAGCACTGAAACACTTCAGTACCTCACACTTTATCACTTAACATGTTCCTTTAGTTCAACTTTTAATTTTGGTATATGTACACAAGATGGCAGTGAGTTGTATAAAGATTTTGTCTGGGAGCCCTAATTCAACGTTTTCTTCAACATCATATCTCTTCACGCTAGATAAAAATMTATCCCAAAAATGTCATTATGTTGAATCTGTCATATAGTGACATAAGTTAAAGGACGCTTTTACTTCAATCTACAAGAAATTAATAGTTCTTTAATCTACAAGCAATTTATGGTTGACTTTACCTGATACGTTGCCAAATGTATGATCAAAATCAGGACCAGTCAAAGGGGGAAAAGTAGGGCCCTGAAGTCTTTCCCAGTCAGAATCATCTTCTAAATCCTGACTCCAGTAACAAAAGCCACCTTCAAAAGTGCAACTGACTTTCTCATCATCTGTGAATAAAAGCCTTTAGTGAATAAGAATGACAAAAATATTGTGTTTGCTCAGAATTATCTAAGAAAGCATAAGTAACGTACAAAAATGCTTACAAGTGTTTGAAAATTGGATACCACAATGGCTTTCACCCTGTTCTTTTAAGTGACTACATCACTCACATCAAAGCAAAATTTGTACCTCTCAATACATGATCATCAATGATGCAATAATACCAGCAGGAATGGCCCTATCTATTCTTGCACTTGTTAATTGACCTTATTTTTGATTCATTGCTTGCAGCCTGGTGGGGTATAAGAGAGGTTYTTTTGCACAGCTAACACTAATGGCCGATACCTTTCTTTTCACCTTTTCTTAGCCAAGGCTCCCAGGTTGCTCCAGGTGAAAGGACTCCCACTCAGAGCTACCACCTGAATGATCAGCACAAAAATGTGCTCTATGCACCAGTAATATCCTTGTCCTTCACCTTTACTACTTCTCTTTGATCTTTATTGTGGCATCCTCACCACTTTCCTTCCTATAGTACTTTCTCAGCCCACAACAAGAGCTTCCACAAGAGGAGAATCTGCTGGTCCTTTACTGATAGCATACTGGTATCAGGGATTTGATCTTTGTCAGGAAGAAGTTTTTCAGAATTAATCTATTTACAGGACTGAGGTCAGAAATGATTCTTCCTTTTCCATCTCCAATCTTATCAATTTGAAAAAGTACATTCATCAAGCATTTGCAATAACAAATAAATGAACAAATCAACCCACTTACTGTTTAGCTCATTTGTATTAAATGCAGTATACGATGCGTTAAAACCATCATGATTTTCAGAAAAATCTGATTCAAATTTTACTGTGGCCTCATTAGAAAAAATGTAAACTGTTTCAGGATTAGTCCCTGAGAGAGAAGCTGAGAAAATTAAAGAAAAAAATATATAAAAGAATTAGCACTGAAATGCACAATCAAATCCTCATTAATGTTACAAAAATAAAGTAGAATGATTTTTGGGGTCTTAAAGAATGTTTCCTCTATTGTACTGTACATCTTGCCTAAAACACCTCCAAAACTCAAAACCACATTTCCATGTTTGCACACCATAATTATTCTATATCTAGCAAAAGCAAATCCTGAATTCTTTCCTGTTCAGTGAAAAKAGTTTCTTCCACTCTTTTTCTACAGCAATTCTTCCCCAGTTTCAGATACATAGTGTTTCTTTTTCTTTTTCTGAGTGTTTTTCAAAATTTTTATCTGCATGGAATATTATAAATTTAACATAATGACAAGTTATTAAGGAAAGTCAGTGGGCATCACCTTGTGCAACTCAATATGCACTCTTCTTCCTTCTCCTACATAAGTTATTTTCATTTACYTTTTAGACCACTGATGGGCATCTTTAGCTTTGCTTTTATATATTTGTAACATCACCAGTCATTTCCATAGCATTGCTCAAAATTATGAGACTTAGTGGTTGTTCCAGAGAAAATTACTGAAACAATGTTTCACATGCAATGTAAAAGCCTGAAAGGGATTAAGTCTGGAGCATCAGAAAAGAGACTGGTATTGTCCCTCTGTATCTTAAGATTTTTTTCTGTCCCTCATTCACACTTTACTCCTGCTTCCAAAAGTATCTGAAAAATCTCTACATATCTGTGTAGAGTCCTCATATGAGATAGAATTCAGTTGAAAAAATATCAATCCAGTGGAAAGTAGACAAAATTTCAGCTCTATAAAATAGGATTGGGTAGGGTAGGCTAGGCTAGGGTTGGGTAGGGTAGGGTAGGCTAGGGTAGGGTAGGCTAGGGTAGGGTAGAAGAGGGAAGGGATCATCAATATATTCAGGCTCAAGCAAAGCAACACTATGTAAATAATGAACATGACAGCATTGCTGTACTTCTCCCATTGGTTTCAGTTTAAATGCTTTCATTTTACATCCCTGGGAATAATGTTGAAGGATCTTTTGGCAACATATTTTCAATGAAGTATAGGCCTCACAGACATGGCAACAGTTAATTAACTAAGATTGTTTAGGATAGATCTTAAAAATAGATTTATTTATACATTAGGTAAGCATCTATCTATCTCATCACTTCATAAGAGAAAACAAGTATTTMCAATTAGATTATCTATAAGGAAAACTGTACAGAGACACATTSTTTCACTTAAAAATATGGATACACACACAAACTCTTTTTTTTTTCCATCTAAAAACCTTATTTTACTACTTATATTTTATTAGTGGAAAAGTAAAATTCRTTGAAAAACAAGCTTACCTCTTAATATCTTGTTTTGTCCTTTGCCTTCAAAAATATTTAGCATATCTGAATACAATTGTGTATCAAAAGAAGTAAAGTTCAGTTTAATGGATAATCCTTGAGGCACTCTAAGATAACAGGAAAACAAACTTCAGAATTCTATGTTCTTCAATAATCTGCCTTTCTCTGGCTTAGCAAACTAATTGTTTGCTGGAATGTTGAACTTCAGTTCATGGAGAAAAAAGTGAAATTACATTAAAAGTGTACTAATGAAAATGAACTATTTTAAGAATAAATGAATAAAAATAATAATAAACCCCCCATATTTTGTGTTATTACTTCAAATGATACACACGTACTTTTTAATATATTTCTAAATAACATAAAAATGCAAATATCATTGATTTCCAAAAGAAATGGAAATTCCTAAATAAAATCACAAGGGAAACCTTGAAAATTACCCTTAATAGTAAGAGTGATTTCTTATGTAAGATCATTATCGTTATGTTTATGTTGAAATGCACATCTTGCAGTTATTTACAMAGATAGCTGTATGATTTATTGCAACCTTACAAATGCATTCCTGTGTATGCATTTATATACTTAAGATTTCTGAAAACCACACAAAAATTTTTGTTTTAAATTTACTGATATGGTTATGACATTTAGGAATGCAAGGATTTAAAATTGTCCAAACATAAGTGAGAAAGTGCTATTACAGATTAGTCAAGATGGGGTATTTGGGAATGAATGAGGCATACTGTTGACATGAAGTAAATAATATTATCGAATAAATGATAGAAAATTGTTGGAAAATGGCTTACTGTATAATCCATTGGCAAACAATATTTGCATTGTATGGTTTTGGATAATTCATAGAGTGAAAAGACCCAGAGGAATCAGTCAATATAAATTTTCCATCACAAACTGCAGCTGTGAAAGAAATTATTATAAACATTTGTCAAAATGCCATTTGAAAAACAGAAGTAGAGCCCACATGAGAGTAACCTGAGCTAGTGACTTAGATCTTAGGTCTTACCTAGCAAATACTTTATAAGCTGTAATGGAGAGATAAACTAAACACACTACCAAATGGGCTTACTCTCGTTTCTAATTAAATTCTATTTGATCTAAGAGCACTATATATTAAAAAAGCAGAAAAGATAATTCACTTTTAAGTTAAAGATCCAGCTATTTGCATACTTACTTTCCTTTATTTTTATTTTTTACATTTGTAAAAACAGGATCTTGTCTCAACAGTTCTTATCTACTGCCACTTTAAATCAAGAAGCTGTCCTTGCACTACCAAAAGCAATTGGAATGATTTTTGAATGAATAAAAGCAAGGAGGGATATGGAGGGATACAATTGCTAACTCTACTTTTTCAAACTTCTTAATTCCTTGTATTACATATTGCTGCATATGACTAAGTATAAATATTCCTCTCCTGCCAGCTACTGAGTTCATTCATCTAAAGGAAATCTCATATTTCATTTTGTATTTTTAAGGATTATTACTATTTTTCTTTTTTTGTCAGCATGTTACTAGTATAGTGTGCAAAGGAGTGGTGTTCTTAATAAGTGTTAACAAGGCTTGTCTTACAAAAAATTTTGTGCTATAAGCAGTTGAGTTGACTGTACTGACAACAATAAAAAAAGATATATCATATGGTTCTAATGAAATTAATGGCGAAAGTTCGAAAGTTTACTCTCACCCACAATTTATTTCTATTCTTATTTTGATTGTTTCTTCTTATTATTTCTCATAAGACATCGAGTGACTTGAAAATAGACAAAAGCATTGAAGCAAAAATGTGTTCATCTCTGGCTTAAAAGCTTAGCATCTCAGGAATTGGCATGAAGAATTGATCATATTTCCCTGAAGAACTTGATGTTGCTCACAATGCTTCCTTGTCTCAGCAAGGAGGCAGCTGTGGTCAGAGCCTGGGAGCCTCAGAGGTATGAGCACAATTCTGCCTCCCGCTGTCAGAAAAGAAGTTTCACTTGCTCTCCACATGAGACAGGATAAATCTTCTGTAGGATCACTTTCATGACTTTCCCAAAAKGTTTTCCCTGACCATTCCTACTTAACTAAACTGTATGCAGTGAATATTTACATGATGTAATCTTATTATCACTGAATTCAAGGGGGGTGCTTCCTGAACTAGAAAATCAGATCAAGCCTACACATTTCAGCTGACATGTCCTTTCTCTGCCAATGGCAATATATTACTTCCCAGTTTATATATAGTTAATCTCTCTCAGTAYTGTAGTGATGCTGTGAGATATTTAATCACAAAATGCAACTCTAGACATATAATAGCTGCAGCTGTAATAGAAATACCTCCTGGGCTCAGACTCCAGCCTSCCTTTGCTCGCACTTCTACATGGCTGCTTTTCAGCAATATTGGCCATTATTAATAGAAGCTGTTAAGACTTTCCACATTTCTCTGGAGACTCTTTCACTGAAGTTGCTAACCGTACTGCTGTAATGGCTTTGTGTTGCTGCATTCCATCACAGATCCAGAGAGAAACCTTTCAAGGTAGTTTTAATCGATAAAAGCAGAGTATAAGTTCCTTGGTTACCTGAACCTCTGCTGAGAATCTTATAAATATCATCGAACTGTACTTAAGGCTGAAATAGTTAAAAAATAATTAAAATAATTAAAAGTTCATATTTCTATCCTGTATTTTAAACCACTAACATATGCAAAATTCAGAAATACTAGAGGAAATAATAATCAAGATAGAAAAAACAGAGTTGTTTAGAGAGCAGCACCTCTGTTGTGTGCAGGAGTGCGTGTAACAGGAATTAGAATTTGTATGTAAATCTCACTGAAAAATTCTTACACACTTGTGTAAATCTAGACATTTTCAGCTATTACATGTCTGTATTAAGTCACTCTAGGGATAAGACATAAGTGAGAAATCAAGGAGGTGAAAAAACTGGCAGGTATCCCAGACATGCATATGCCTTATTGACATTTGCTCTACTGTTTTTGCAAAGTCTGTTAGGAAACCTAAACATATATGTTTGGAGAAGCTATGAGGACGGAAAATTTCAAGATGTAAAATATAAAATAAAGGTGACAGCCTGAGCAATAACTTTTCCTCCAGGCAGAATTCTGGTATTTCCGTAAGTTTATGAACTGAAACTGCAAAACTAATAACTGAATGAATTTCTTGTGAATGCTAGGCATCAGTGAAAATGAACAGGGGCAAGTCATCCAACTCCCTAGAGCAGACTGTAACCACTACTAGTGCCTTTTTGATATTCTGCCTATTTTCAGATGCATGTACATTTCAGAATTTTCGCCTCAGTTGTCCGTATTTTTTTCACTGTTTGATGAAATGTGGCTATGATCAAGAAATAATATGCTGACTTCCAGAGAATCCTGGCAGTGATGCCAGGCGAGATGCGAAGCAGATCCAAAAGTCATGTGTGTGAGAAGCTGTGCTTCAGCTCAATAGCTCTGCTAAAATGCTCAAGCACAATTCCTGCCTCAAAACACACTGTCTTCCGGGGCAGAACTGAGTTATGTCTACATAGCTTTGACTGTGGGTAGATGAACTGATTTTTGTATCAACCGATGTAGAAAAGACAATTAAATTCTCTCCTACAAAATTGGTGTAATTGTATTATATGTATGTTGATATTAAACAAAATAAGAGCAAACCTACAAACTCATACCTGATCATTCAAAGTGAACAAAAAGTGTTCATTTTGACGAGATGCATAGTAGTGCTTTTTTAAAGATGTGCACTTCTTTTTAGCTATGTACACAAAAAGTACCCCCCTAAAAAAAAAGATCCCAAAACAAAACCCACCTCCCATAGCAATAGTATGATGGTAGACAAGAGTGATTGAATAATTCTTTGGGAATGTGTTGCCTCAACAATTACAGCAGAACAGACATRTAGCTGAGGCTATTTTAGGAACTTCTGATTCCCTGAACTGTGCAGTGAACTGCGGAGAGTCCGCTGTTGTTAAGATATGTCAGGATGTAGCCACTAATAGATATGTTTCCAAGGATATTCTACCTACTACCCTACTTTGAGGGGTGTTTTATCCAAAAGATTAGGCTGTTAGATTCTCTCTTCTCTTCTGAGGAGTTGGCTCCATTTCTTTCTTTTTTTTTTTTTTTTTTTTTTTTTTTTTTTTTTTAAAAGACAATGAGCAGATCTGCAATGCACCTTCTTTCTCAATAAAAATCAGTTTCTGGCAGAAAATGACAGAATATCACCCCCTTCAGTACAAGGCTGGAAATACTTACTTTAAAAAAAAAATTAATCTTTTATTTGCTTGCTTTCAAATCACAGCCCATCATTTTAAATCTTTTAGCAAGCTCAGACCAATCCTTCCCCACCATTATTCTCAGGAAAGCTTAGAAGGAAATTCTTAGAGAATGTAAATAATCTTTCCAGCTTCCTCATAACCCTCTGGTGACAAAGGATATAAAATTACTTGGTTAAAAAACAAAATCTGAAGCTTGTATGATTTTCTCATCATCCTCTTACACTCTTCACTGTGGTACCGGCAACTCAATTGTTCATGTCACAATTGTTTTCAGAAATGTGCCATACTGACCTAAATTTATTCCCAAATGTTTTGTGAAAAAAAGAAACTCTCCTTATTGCCTTCAGCATGTACTATTTTAAGCTCTCTTTTAAATCCTCACCATTGTCTGTTTCTATAAGGGCAAATATTGACTATCATTTACTTTATATTGTTAATTACAATATTTTAAGAAATTATATAACCCTATCTAAAAGGAAAAGTGCAGTCAATATACCCTCATTTTAGAAAGCGTATTTTTTAATTAAAGCATGGGGAATTTTAGCAGCAGATTCTAAGCAGGTGTTTAAAATTAAATGCAACATTACAGTAGGCTCAAGTAYGTTATCTTATTCCCTGCCTAATTTTTCTCTATATGAAGCTAAGAATTATTAATCTGATATCTTTACTTATGATGGATTAACAAGAATACTGGTCTCTTTATGAAAATAAGTCAGATATAGTATTTATATATTTAAATATATATATATCTTGGGAAATTTGTGTTTTGTATGATGATATTCTTAATGACAGCACAGCTTAGAGCTGAGAATTTCAGTGCAGGAAGGCTATCAAGAGAAAACTGATTTTCCTTTGWTTTATAACAATATTCCCAACTCAATGCTGTTTGCAAAAGCAGAAGATAGTACATTCACAAAAAAGTAACAACTATTGCAGTAAAGCAAATACGATACCTTCAATATTCTAAAATGCTGGAGATCATATGTGATGTTACAAATAACTATTTGTATCATTTGACCAACTCTAACAGACTTGAGGAAGATAGAAGAGAGGCCTGTATTTTTGTAAACCCTCTCTAAATTTTCCAAACATGGCAAAACATTCTGATCATATGGCTATAATAAATGCTATAAATAGCATCACCTTAATGTTACAATTCATTCCTAATAATCCATAGATAAACTTATCTCCTGGCTCCAAATAGGACTTTAGCTGATTTCTGATGCTCAGTAATGTGATTTCATACCTATGTAGGGTCGTATTTTCATATACTTGGACAGAACATTATTTGATATTACTGGCATATGGATTCATTAAGAGTTTCTATATTTACATATTATTTTATATTAATATAGTCAAATTCTTTTATTATTTAAGCTTATTTATGAATATGGATTTTTTAAGAAAATTGTTTCCRTTTACAGGATAAAGATAACACTATTCTTAACCATTCGTTTTCCAAGACACCAATTTCTTTGTGCAGTTTAGTCTACCAAAAAGAATAAGTATGTTTAGAGAACTGCATGATGGTGCTTTACATTCTTACCACATCTTTTTTCAGATTCATCTGAGCCATCCGGGCAGTGCAGGACTCCATCACAAAATAAATCTTTTTCTATACAGGTTACACCATCGGCACAAAGTTCAGCAAGAGGCAGGCACTCAACTGAAATATAGACAACAGCAATGACAACACACAGTAATGTAGTTATGCTACAATGGGAAATGTACTTACATTTGGATACTCTGGCAAAAATCAAATTAACCACTCTATTGTCTTTTATAAAATTGCATTTTTAGAAGCCTTGAGTGAAATATCAGTAAAGATAACCTGGCATAGAACTGAGAAAGTTAGGAGAAGTGACGTTTTTGAAACTAAATTTGAAGTAGGTTTATAAGAAAATTTCCATTAATTCCCATCTCTTCCCACTGCTCCAATATACCATTTTACACATAAAAGAAAGAAAATTTCCAAWTTCTTACACTGACCAGTGTGAGAAAACTGCACTTTGATTTAATTAACAGTGAAAAAACAGTGGGTTTAGTTAAACAAAATGCTATTCAATTTTTAATTTCAATACATATATCAAAATATCAAACTTTGCCATGATWAATAATCCCATTTTTAATCAAACTTTTTGAAAAATGAACATTTTCAAAATGTTAGAAATCTCCAGGGATTAATACCAAATTTTTCAGATTTATTAAACTTCAGAATAAATTCTAAARATCAAATTTTGCTAGAGTATGCATGGGCAGAATCTTAAATTTGTGAAATCTCAATAACAAMATTTCCAAGAGCATAAACACATATTCACATAGAATATGCTATAGATTAGTTTTTTACATATGTGTAGAACATATTAAATATGTGTAAGTTGTATTAAAGTTAACAAAGCTACTCAGCTAAAATAAGCTTTGGAGAAGAAAGAAAAATCTTGAATGTTTCATTAACTTCTAGGAAAACTATTCACATTGCTCTTGTAGCTTCCTCTATTTGCTTTCATTATTTCCTTTTCATGATATCATATATATTGCATACATATATGTCTCAATATGTATAATATTATATATATTATTTCCTTTTCATATATTATAAATATATATACGGGGCTTCTCCCCATATGAAAGTTACCTACCTAAAGTTGTTATGGACTTGCTTGTAGTGAGTTGTCCTGAACCTGGGTAAACAAGTCCAGGATTAGAACATTACTGCTTTCCCTCTAGAATCCCCTTAATGCACATGCTGGGGCAGAACTACGCAGTAGCTAGTGTGCTGCTACAAGACATACATTGTTAGATGTACCCAAACATCCCTTGTATAAATAATGAGTAAATTGATTCTGAAGGTCAAATTTCAAGACAAACATGGGAAAAATAACAACAACAAAACATCTAGAGTAGTTTAAATTTCATTATTTTAGATTTAATCTATTTCTAAATGAAATGCTCTCATTTTGTCCCAAAAGTCACATTTTCTTTAACAAGAAGCAAAATATTTATTTTGTAAAACCGATCTTTTAGTCTCTTTATTTTATTTATTTTATTTTCCATAAAGTTTTTATTTCTATAATCAGATTGAATAATTCCGTTCACCTCAATATAACTGCAGGTGAAGGCTGCAATTTATTTGAATGTATTGCAGTATTTCTTAAGACTTTATAAAACACTTTCACTATTTGCAACATGGTTTAAATAAAAGGAAATGCAATTTTGCACTGAGATGATAGCTGGACCTAACCAAAAACTTTTTAATGAAGTGTTGGAGGTATAGCAAGTGAGTTGCCAAYGATAAACAAAATGAGTGGCCACAGATAAACAAAGATGTGACTATGCGTTCTAGATTCAGAACAAACACTCTACTCATCATCTATGAATATATTTAGAAGAAGCTCAGTAAGCGAGGAAACGTTTGAGGCGGACATGATCTAGTCTAGTTTTAGTCTTTCGCTCAGAAAAAATAAGCAGCAGTGCCATCTACTGGTTCTAGAGATATTAACATTTTTCTACTGAAACGTTGACTTTCTTTCAAAAAAGCAAATTACAGTAGAATGCAGTATTAACAGTGGTGTTCATACTTAAAAATGGTATTAAATACATTGCAGGCATTTGGAAATGCTTATTAATATCTTATATATTTCACTATTTAAAACAGCTTTCAAATATACAAAGAGGTTTTTTCATTTTTTTTTTCATCCATTCTAGCTCAAATGAAAATTTATTTTCTTTGTTATGTTTTCCAAATCCCTCCAGAAATAACAGGAAGCAAAAAAGACCTCTCACTCTGATCATCTCCATATATCAGCATGTATATCCCATATATATCTTGTTTGTAGATGGCATGTGCTTAAGACTCCTTTGTCTTTGAAGGGATTTGTTTGCCAAATCTAAGCAACATCTATGTATTAGATATTCACAGGAAGAGGAGACAGAACTGATATAAGAACAGCATGACTATAAATGGTGAAAGACTGAAATTTGWTTGTTTCGTATAAACTCCCAACTTCTCCTCATACGAAAGTTACCTACCCAACGTTGTTATGGACTTGCTTGTAGTGAGTTGTCCTGAATCTGAGTAAACAAAGTACGGGGTTAGAACATTACTGCTTGCTCTCTAGGATCCCCTTAATGCACATGCTAGGGCAGAACTATGCAGTAGCTAGTGTTCTGCTACAAAACACGCATTATTAGATGTATCCAAAAATGCTTTGTTTAGATAATAAGTAAAATGATCCTGTAGTTCAAATTTCAAGACGAACATGAGAAAAGTAATGAAAAAAATCTAGAGTASTTTAAATTTCATTATTTTAGATCTAATCTAACTCTTTTAGATCTAGCTTTATTTAGTCTTTTTTAGTAACTTTAATAGACATTTTTTTCCCTTTAAATGATATGAAAAAGTTCGGACCTCAACTTGGTGTCAGGGAGTTTGTAATTAGATTTATGGGATCTGTTGAAAAAAGAAGTGATGAGGACTTCAGCATTAGAACTAAAATTTTTAAGTACATATATATATATATATAATATTGCTCAACCATATATATATAATATTGCTCAACCAATCTGTTATTGTAGTAACAGAAGAGCCTCAAACTTAGGTATATATATATACAAATATATGTACACATGTTTGTATCTATAGTTATACATATACAAATACATAGATATATGGGTAGATTTGCATTACTCATTATTAAATAGTAAAAGTACTTGAAAAAAAGGGATGCTTGTTTGTGACTTCTACCTTACCTTGCTTTTAGTGGCATTTTTAATAACAATCTTGATATTGAAGATGACCGTGAGGTTTCATCTCCCCCAAAATCTCCATCTTGCATTTTGCATTAGCATGCGTTTGCACTATTTTTATTTCCTATATGCACTATTTTTATTTCCTATATTATATGAATAGTATATGTAGTACACTACATAAATGCATAGTGTAATACAGTACATAAATACATAGTATACTAGATATATATAGTATATATAGTATAGTACTTGAATATGATGTTGTCCACAGCTGAAATTTATTCCTATGTTATTAGAATTAACGGAGCTTCTCCTTCAGCCTAAGTCATTTTATACTAAATGGATTAATGAGCATTCTGTGTTGTTACATGTTATGTGTTAGCATATTTGAAAGACAATTCCTCTCACAGAAAGGTAGGGGAGCCCAGCCAAATGTACAGGAAGGTAATAGTGCTCAATAGATCACTCTCACAAAGCTCTATTCAAAAAAAAGATATAATTGACAAACTCTGAGTAGTTACCATAGCACTTTATCCACACCTATCCACCTATCTATCTGTCTATATACATTCTAGTGGATCATATCTTAGAGAACAAATCATTCAATGACCCTAGAGATAGGATGTATGCTAGACTATAGTGTGCGAATATAACAATTATGTTGGAAGGAAGATACATCTTGAAGGCTACTGAAGAAAAACAGGGCTGTTACAGGGGCTCCTAAAAGTGCACACACAGATTGATAGCAGAAACCAGTACAGCATAACAGCAGAAACAATAGGGCTATAAAACAAACCACAAATGGTCAGTTACTGGAAATAATCACTAAAAGGACTTGTGAGACGGATGAAGCTGAAAAGACATATCCAGCATATGTAAATCTATCATACTTTAGACTGATAAAGAAAAAATAAATAAGCAATGATAACATACATATCAAAAAGACTCCAAGCACACTCAAGTGCAAGGAGGAGGGAATCCCCACCAATATTACTCCCAAATATGCTGAAAACTCCCTTCCYGTGCCCTCATATGCCCCACCCTGCCCCATTTCTTTAAAACTATTAGCAATATTGACCTCAAGATACTGAGACTCATTGAAAGGACGTGCATGTTACCAGGGAAATAGAGAGGAATGGGAAAAGTGTGTGTGATTAGTTTTAATTGTATCATTATTGGCAGCAAGGTGTCATAATTGGATACTTTAGAGTCCACATGTTAGTATTCCTGTAATTGGTCTAATAATTCTTTCACTGTTAAAACTATAAATCAAGGATCAAGAAATATATTCTTCTATATCCATACAGGGTGTATTTCTTCACCTACATAATTTGCATGAGGTGTCTGATATGGTGCACACCCTTAAGAATAATTTTAATATGTATGTGGTAATTGTATTTTGACTTAGCTCTACAAAGCATCTACTGAATTTTCAGTTGTCTGACCCACTCTCATCAGGTTTGTATTTCAGTGAATTTGTGAGACTAGGAAACTATGTCTGCATCCTATTCTACTGTTTAAGACTACTGTTTATCCAGTGATACTGGAATGAAAATCTATCAACCTTGCTCAGAATAAAACTTCAAATTACAGTTACAAGCTGCTCACAGAGTCTCTTGTTTTGAATCTTTTACTAAGCTTTTAAAGATTTCACTTTAGACTTCAGACTTCAGGTTTCTCAAATGGCCAGAGATGATGAAGTGYGGCTTGAGATGTCACTTACTGGACCTCTAGCAGTCAAATCCCAACAGTCCAGGCAGCTAAACTAAATTACACAACTTGAATAGGAAGTCTTATRTTTTTCATGTTTTATGAGTAACAGAAAAACTTCTATTTTATTAAGATACTATCCCAATTAAGTTAAATGCRGCTTTGTAGTAATATTCTCAGCAGCAATGAAAAAAAAAGTTCATTGTAAATCCTCTTTATAAGGCAGTCTGGAGTCTTGCACTACTGAGAGAAAGAAAAATAAATAYATAAAAAAAGACAAAATTCACTATTAAATACCCAACCTTTTAAAAAACTCCTCATAATTTTATTTAATAGCATTTTGAAGGTATAATGAGCAATCACTTGTCATAGTGATGTGCAGTTATTTAGAAGAACTTATTAGATAGTTAGGATAGTTAGGATAGTTTAGGATAAATTAAATTAGTTATTTAGATAGTGTAAGTAGTGAAGACAAATAAACACTCTGCATTTAGCCTTTGAATATCTAAAGTACTTAGCAAGAAATGCACCTTTTAGAATAGAGCGAGACATGCCAGCAGATGTCCCACTCCTCTTAAGGCAATCAGTAGTTACTTAATATTATCTCCAGCAGGTCTTCAAATGTCAGCTAATCAATTTCCACTTCAAAGGATTCAAATTACTTTTTATTTTCTTCCTCAGTGAAGGCTTGTTTTGAAACTTACTGAAGGCAAAAAAAAAGTGCCCATTGATTTTGCTAGGCTTCCATTAAGCCTTGATAAATTTTCCAGTACTTGCATATCATCATCACATTTTTATATTTACTGGAATTAAAAAACACCTAGTCTTAAAAACCACATTATCTGCTTCACTATATTGCTAACTATTAGAGAAATAGAAACTCAGTTCCTTGGGTCTAATTCTCCTGAGGCCACACTCCTTTATTCAGTTTGTTCTTAATCATTCCTCCCATAAATGTATCCTCACTCACTGTAACGTGAAGYATTTTTCCGTATTCTTTAGCAAAACAGAAAGGTAATTACCTTTACCTAGGAAACAAGATGGTTGGCTTAATTCTATCAATTGAAGGGACAACGAAATTAAAAATGTTAAGCTTCATGAGAGAGGAGAAAATAGATTGTTTCTACTGGGAAATAACTACTCTGTCCTTTTATTCCTTCAGTGGACATATTGCTAGGCTGTCTCATACTTCTAGTTGAGTAGTTTGTAATTGGTTTTCCTCTGTAGATTTTGAAAGTTCTTCTGCATTGGCYAAAACAGCACCCATGAATGGAAGTAACAAGTACTTTTCTGGTTGTGAGCTGAAGTTTTCTTTCATCCTAACTAGATCTCAAGGATTTAAAGAGAGAAAAATGTTAATTAGCATTACCTGTGATTTGTATGCTGTTTATATCAATTTTCAAAGTCTGGGTAAGGCTAGTTCTATTTGCTTCTATTCCCCAAGCAAGTTCATTTTTTGTTTCCTCAGCTGATATCCAATGGGTAAAATAAAGGTTGAAGACCACAACAGCACTGAGAACATAGAACATGAGAGAAGATGGTTATTTAAACAAGTATATTTGTACTAAGTACAAACACAGCTAAGTACTTTTGATATTTAGCTTTACTATCTASACAGAATTTTGGAAAAGCTTCAAGTATTGTGACATGTTACCTGACACCATGACACATAGAAATACCTCTTAATTTTCAGGAAGATTTGAGCCTGGAAGAAACATTTTYTTTTTCTTTCTTTTTTACCTCTTACTTTAGTTAAAAAAAAAAAAATCTAAAACACATTGATATGAGTGATGTGGAGCTAGATTTGAATAAAAAGAAATGAAAGAAATAAGTTTATTGATTATTGAGGAGGTCTTCTAGCTTTAGTTTTAAATATTGATGAAATATTCATGCCATTAAAGTATTGTAAAAGTAYTTTGGCAAGCCAAACATCTGTAACAATTCATGGAAGCTACATTTGTGAGAATCTCTTGTGCAGCTACTCAGATTCTAATAAGGAAACTGTAAGGGTTGAACCCGTCGATTCAAATTAGTGATTAAACTGTTTTTAACTTCTATAGGACCTCAGAGTATTGTCTCCACTATTTTCTAGATCCAATTGAGCTCTCCACTCTTTTCAAGATCCAATTGTCATATTTATATCTCTAGCTAGATATATTCGTTGTGACAAGTATGAGTTATGTTTGCTAAAGAAGAGTGGTTTTCTCCATTTACTTTAATTCGCATGCAATCTTTTCTTTATTCTTAAGCACTTACACTACCTAATTCTAAGTAACTCAACAGTGCTTTATGATAAGGTGTGATTAATCCTCCCATTACGCCGAGCATAATTCCTTTACATTCTCACATGATTTTGATAATTTCTAGGCCATGCTGAGTAAATAGAAGATTTTATTGCTGTCTTTATTAATCAGGGGAGTTTCACGGGTGAAATAGACAAGTAGATTGCCCAAATAGATAAGCACCTTTTTAATGAAAAGATTCAACTATAAAATAATTCTGAGAGAAAGTAATATTTGAAGTAGTACGGTAGAAAGACATATGCTTTCTGATATACTAAAAGTTACATCCAACACTCATTGACATTAGATTTTCTGTAACTTCTATATTTTTTTGTCTCAAGATGTAGCAATTGTATTGATCTGACTAAATATAGGGTTTTTTCAGTACAGTTATCTGCATCCTATCCTTTCCCCTTTTTGATAGGAAGAAATGTTGCTTTCTAACATAATTGATCTTCTCCTAAGAAAGACATCCAAAATGGATAAGATGAAAAAACCCAAAATAACTGTTTTCCTCCATTTTTTTTTTTTTTTTTTTAATGAATAGAGGCTGGAGCATCTAGCAGCACAGACATTTTTACACTTTTGATGAGAAATTTTAAATTTTGGTGAGATAAATGMCATTTTATTTGCAGAAAACAAATCTCTGCATCCATTTCACAGGGAGAGAAGACTGGAAAGAACTTATTCCCATAGTCTATTCTATTCTTGTCAAGCTAAAAAGTCCTTCACAAAGTGACCATTCTCCCTCTTTCTAACTAATTAGCTTTTTTCCCTTCTAATTCAATCAAAAGAMTACTCTAATTCAAATCTTCTTATTTTTAGCACATATGAATTCCTACTTTGATTTTATCTGATATTCCTTTGCTAGTATTCTCAATTAAAACTGAGAATTGACAATCTCTATCTATCCACTCAATGTTTTTATAGAAAACTTTCATTTTTTTTTTCACACTTCTCTTTCCAGATTTAACAAATCAATGTCTTTCAGATTGTTCTCAATTCCTTGGTCATCCTAGCAGCCCCCTTTGCACCTCTTCTGTCTGGAACAAATCATTCTTTCTTGAACAGGGCATTTCAAATTTGTATACAGTAATTCTGTTTTTTAATTTTCCCTCAAAGATATTTATCATTAATAAATATATTTGTAATGTAGCATTAATGTTTTAATTCTTTTATCTTTTTCCAGATTGTTCATATTAGTGAATCACAGTTATATAGAAGGGATAGCTAGTACATGTAAGTTATACAGAAAGGATAGCTAGTACGTATTTCTACAGCTAAGCTGTTTACTCTCATCATCAGTTGTCATGTAATTAGGTCTTTAAAGACTTATGTCTATGTATAGGGCAACTAATTTTATAATTCATTTCTCAATGTCTTTCAATTGTTTCAGAGTCCTGATATTTCCCTTGTTTACTATTGCCATCCGTATTATGTCATCAGATTCTTCTTTAATATATGTACTTTAAAAACCTTAAGTTACAAGCAAGRATACTGAGATCAGTCCCAAGCCTGAGCAACTTTTCACATACAAATTTAGCACATCTCCTTTCCTTTTAACTAGTCTATTTTTAATATCACTATCCTTGTCCCTTCTCATTTTTCTTTCTAAATTGACAGTACCAGTCACTATTACTTTTTCTTTTCTGCTAATTTTAAATGATGCTTTTGTAGAAAAGGTATGCTTTGAAGCAAGTATGCTTTGCATGCTCTTCAGAGGGACCTATCCAATCCCTAAGTCGTATCTCTCTGTCCTTTCATTGTCTCATAGCAGAAGTTTCTAAATTAAGAAAATAATTGTCTCTTTGTCCATGTACAAATAAACATGTAAATACCTAATTGCAGACTTCTTGGAGCTTTCAGGGTCTCCTTCATACTCCCTTTAATGAAAAAAAAATAGCTTTCAGTTTAGCATTCATGATTTGCATYCAATTTACAGTCACAGGGATTGGTTGGAAGTGTATCCTGAAACTTTTTAACAACGGAAGACTGTACTACACGCTTGATTTGCTGAATCTGGATCTTATCTACAGCARTGTAGAAGGGATTAATATCATGTCACTTACTGTATTTATTACACTTTTTGTCATCTACTCTTCATTAAGGCAACTGACAATGGGATGCTGAAAATAAGGTCAAACAAGCTTTAACAATGGAAGATTATCTACTGTGACTTGTTWGGACATGTAGGAAGCAGCTTTACCTGGTGTCAAATGACAGCCCCACTTGCCAAGACCTCAAAGGATATGAATTCATTGGGATATTTGTCTGTACGGATGTATCATCCTCAATTTATGCCAGACTAAAATTTAGACCTGTGTTCTGAACATTCTTCTAGCTGGAAAAAAATGATAGCCCTGTAGATATAGCACAACTAAGAAACTTTTTTTTTTTTTAATAAAAAGAAAAAAGATTTTTTATTATTTCTTTCCAATGTGGATGTTTTTTGATCAGCTTTAGTGGCTTATCAGACTTAGTGACCTGATGAAGGAATAGTCATATAAATTCTGAAATGGAAGTTTACTYCATGTGGTGTAATGGAAGTGGTGTCAAACTTCTGACAGAAGTTCTTGAAGGAATTAGAATGAATAATGCAGGAATTTCCAAATGGAATTTCCAAATTTTAAAAGCAAGGTATTCACAAATATTTWAAAAAATCATTAAATGGAATATATYTTAAATTTATTTGAAAAGTTTAATTAAAGGGCACCTACTTGAAGTGCAAAACTTCACATCTCTCAAAATCATTTTTCAGATGACTTGTTTGAAAGATTTCTTCTATCTATAGAGAAAAAAAAATCTTAGACCAACACAAGAATTAAAAATATACTTAGTTGCATATTGCAATCATGACTAAGACTCAATTTTTCTTCCTTATCAAATATACACTACAGAAAACAATGTTTTTTTCTTTGATAATTCACTGATCTTCACATAAAAAAATATACTGAGTTTCAGTAAAGTTTARTCATTAAAATATCTCTATCTGGAAAGAGAAAAAAAAAGGTATCAACAGCAGATTATGCTAAAAAATTAATATAGCTAATGGACACCTATCTCATACTCTAGAATTAGTTAGACCGGTAGGTTCTTACCAGTTGTTCAACATCAAAGGCAAGGATCTTGAAATCAGCTGATGATTTGTCCTGCAATACTGGACTGAATGATGTCCCAGATAGTATCTTAAATGTCCCCATGTAGCTATGAGTATTTCCATCTGCTTCAGCTGGATTATTAAAAATAAATTATTTTACTTAYGTAAAAAAATAGAAAATATAATGTATTAGATTTTATTACACACAGATCATTGCTACAATAACTGTTATCCTTGCTAGTCAGAGCTGCTTTGCACAGTGCTTATTTAAAAAAAAGTATCTGATCATTTTCATCTGCAGAAAAGATGATATTTCTTAGTAGAAACATATTCTTATGAATGCTATTTGTCCTTGATTCTCATTATTTTCAGATTAAACACTGGACTTGTCAGGAGCACTGTGAGGGAGAAAATTGCTAATGGAGAAAATGATGTAAAGGAGACAATGGGTAACACACAGGGGACAAATGCATATGGGAAGAGTGATTTTTTTCCTGTGTTCTGGATTTAAACTGTTTATAATTACTATGTTGACTTTCTACATTAAAAGCTATGCATCTTTTAAATAAATGTATATGATCTTTGAAGGCAGCATTGAAAATTCTGCTTCTGTCAGACTAGTTAAAACTATTTTTCTTTTATCAATGTATGCATTAAAACACATATACATCTGTAAGCACATACATGAGAATTTATGAGTTAACTAGATAATTGGACCCTACAACAAATATAATCTTACCTTTTAACAAACTATAGTGTATAAGATACACTTAAAACAATTCATTATACAACAGAAGTAATTCCCCACAGTATAACACTTTTGAAATGTTCAGACGGAACCTAAATTAATACRGTTGTTAGAAAATGCCCATTGCTAACCAATTTTTTTTAGGTTGTGATTGAAATCACTTAGAGCTAAAATGAGTTTTAGTACAAAAGCAGGTAACTAAAAAGCAATATAATAAACACCTTATGAATGAAGGCTTGTCAGCATAGTGGTATGACCTTTCTAACCGGTAAGTCTAAGTTTTAAGTTCCTCAAAGATCATCTCATCCTATGACAACTGCAAATCTATTTAAACAAAGATTTTTAAGTATGAAGTATTTTGTATGCCAAATATAATTATTTTTAAAGGGTGCTTTAAAATTATTATTTGTACAAGAGGAAATTTCTGCCTATTCCTACCTTCCAAAGCCAAATAAGTCTTTCAATTCAAAACTTAGGTGCAATGATACACCATCATTACAGATAGGCTTATTTTATTTTACTAGAACATGTTTGTGTTCTGGTGACAGGAGTATAAAGTAAATAAGGAGAAYAGTTTTAAAATCCAGTTAAAATAGTTTTTAAATTCAGAAACAACAGCAACTAAAAGACCAAATAGCAATATTCTGATAAAGCAGCATTATCTGGAAGGAAAATTTATATTTTGAAAAATGCTGATATGCTGATATCTGTAGAACATAGACAAATGATATTATGTACCATCAAGATGTCAGCTGTTGATTATGTAAACAACATTTAGTCATGACTTCTTTAAACCACTGAAACTGAAAATTTTATTTTCAGTTTAAATCACTCTACATATATTTAAATTTAGTTTACTTCCAAAACAATATTTGATTGCATATRAGAATTAACTTTAATTAAGGGTGGCATCTGTCTGTACAATCTAAGATATCTCCAACACTAATATTTTACTTAAAAAATATATCTTGATACAGAAAAATTCCAAAAGATGCAACACTCCCCACAGACTTCAGTAGATTATCAATATCTTTTTGCATTGAACCTTACATGTGAATTAAAAGGTCCAATTTAGAAACAATTCAGAATATTATGTTCTCCATTCAATTGACTAGCCAAATTGACTCATCAGCCAAACTGAATTGACTCAAAACCCAAAACTATTAAACCTTGGATTATATGACAAGGATGTCTCCCAAAGTGTAAGACACAAATATATTTTCTTTAACCTCAGCCAACTTTAGACTTTGTTTTAAGTGTTTATATTTTTGATTATTTTATTTACATCTGTTTCCATGCAAAAAGAGAAGGAGGACAATGTATAAATCAACAAAAACAAAACAAGTCTTAAGCATTAAATGCATAGCATAAACTCTGAAAACTATATTGACAACATCTGAAAAAGTCTTAACTTCTACTGAAAACTCCAGAAAGGGTCCAAATGTGAGTGCTTACCTCGTTTTAGCTCATGGATTAGTAGCCATGAAAATACGATCAGTCCAACACAAAGACACACAAAAACTGTAAGCAGAGAGGCAAATAAAATTTCATAGTAACTGAGAGGAACAGATTTCTTATTGAACAATTTTCGTAGATCCATTTCTGTCTTAAAAGCTGGTATTAAATAAGAATGGACAAAAATACTCAATAAAAATAACCTGAGAAATGAGGGTAATAATCCACATGACCTGWTATTTATAGGAGACGTCTGTAAATTAATAACACCATAAATCTTCATTGACGTTGTTTTTTATAGCATTCCTTAAACAGTCATATTCACGCACAAGATATGAAAGTATGATGAAAAACAAATCTCTTCTGAAAGGAGAACCGAAGTTTAAGTCCTAGACTGAAAAAAAAAAAAAGAAGAGGAGAGAAAAAATTGGGCTGCCCTGGGTTTTACCTCTGACTCAGATCAGCTGAAAGTTGAATGTGTCCTTAAAATAAAAAAGCACAATCCTGGAGCACCTCATTAAATTTGCTTTTAGGTAAATCATTAGCTATTGACAATAATAGGCAACATGATTAAATTTCTTTAATTGTGTTACAAAAACAGATTTGACTGAGGATACTACTGTCAGACCAAGATTTTTGAATGTGATTTACAGTACTTTAAACTTAAATTTCATGAGTTCTTTGAGAGATGTCTTCAGAAGTTCCAGTTAGTTCTCAAACGCCAGACAAAGAACCATAACCATCTCTAAGATTATTACTTGGGCTTTCCTTGTTTCTTTCCAATATCTGTACTTTCTGTCTCCATCAATTTTGCAGGAGTTGGAGCCTCTCTTTCTGAAATGCTGACTCAGACAAGTTTCCCTGTCCATTTATAGGCATAAATGCTAAAATTCTCCATTTCAAAAGCAAGGGCTGAGGGATGTGATGAAGTAAACTTGCCTTTAGGACTTCTGGCCCAGAGACAGAAGAATAACTGAAACATAAATTGATTACAATTTTTGTCTTCTGGATTTGATTTGTTCAGAAACAAATTTTTAACAGATTAAATTTGTACCAAAAGACTTTGGACTGGAAGACATATTTTCTGTTCATGTTTCTTTTAATTTATTAAGGATGCAGCAYTGGCCATCCACATGACTATCTTTATCAGTCTTCCCATGGCATTCTCATTGCCATGGCACGGCCTGGCAAGAAAATACGAAACAGGTATATATTTCATAATGTATTCTCTAATTTGTTCTCTATATACATGATGAAAGGCCCACATCTTATCCAGATTAAATTTTTTACTGCTGAACACTTTGCTGAACTATGGTACAGTAAACTCTAATCTTAAGTGATTATTCAGCAATAACTTGAATACACCCTCCTTCCAAGCAATTTAAGTTTCTGGATTTCTTTAGCCATTCACTTTTTTTCACACAAGTTTAGAAAACATCTGATATCTCATTTTGGTCTTACAGGATAAAAACGGTGGGTAGTTCTGTGTCCAGTCCATGCTGCATGAGACAATGCTAGAACCTATTTCGTTCCTAATCAGACATTCTATCACAAAGCTCAGTTCTGTGTAAATAAGCAAAGACTTTGGATTCCTCTGACATGCTTTTCATGCTGTAACTATTCATATCATTAACATTGTATATTGTCAGTGAAAAGCAAACACTAGAGATGTTACTACATCTTAAATTCTGAATTTATTTYGTGATAGTGATCCAAAGCAATGGCCATGATGGCAAGAAAAAGAAGTTGCAGTGATGTTCAGTTCAATTCTATTACTAGCACATGACATATGATAGTCAAATTGTATGAGCTCACATTCACTTCAGTTTGGCCAAGGACACTGCCTTGGTGTACAGTAGTCTCCAGTTCCAGTTATGATTACTATAATACAAGTAATCTGTTAAACAAATATGCATCTTTCTAGCTTATAACAAGGTCATGGTAGCAGCAATTAGTAGATAAGCCCTGCTGCCTGAACTACTAATAAGAAAGAATGAGATCTCTTTTATTAATTTGTTTGTAATACGTTATAATCTGTGCTACTGTTAAAAAAAAAAAAAAAAAAAACAAGAAACAAGAAAAAATGATACAAAATCCCATAATCTCATAAATTCATTTGTAAATCGTAAACCTAGAGGGCAGACATTGGTATTGTGGTTGATGATAAATTACCATTAATAATGAATCATTGAAAAAAAATAATTCAAGCTGGAAGTGTCCTCAGAAGCTGATCTGATCCAACCTCCTGCTCAAGCCTGGGATAACTGAATTCAGATGAAGCTGCTCAGGTCTTTATCCAATGGATTCCYAATACTATAAAGAATGAAAATCCTCAGCCTCTCTGGGTGCCTCTGCCAGTCCTTGACAGAGGCCACCCAGATGGTGATTTTTTGTTTCCTCTATGTCTTTCTAGAATTTTCGTGGCTGAAACTTGTTTCTCTTGCGTCTTGGCTTTTACCACTCATTTCTGAAGAGACTGTGGCTCCAGATTCCTTACAGTCACATACCAAAGAGAGCTATTATACACCCGAACATTCTGGCCAGCTCCCAGACTAAACTGGAGCTTGACATTAATCTGTCCCAGACTCAGCCTTTGAACTTGCCTTTGTTGAGCTTTATGTGGTTTCTGTCAACCCATTTTCCATCCTGTCATGATCATTCTATTTGATAACCATGCTCTCTAGCAGARTGACTGCTCCTCTTACCTTCTTGTGAAATGCAAACTTGCTAAGGGGGCACTCTCTACAATCAAATAGATTGTTAAAGAAAACGTTAAAGAAAATCTGTTCCTCGTTACAGCCCCCAAAGAAAATGACTAGTAGCTAGCCATCAGATGGGCTTCAAAATTTACTCACTGACTCTGATGGTTTGGCCAGGTTTCCACCCACCTTGTAGTTCATCCAGTACTCTCATTCAGTTTGGCTACAAGAATGTTAAAACTGTGTCAAAATGTCAAAAGCCTCATCCAAGTAAAGGTAAACCCCTCTCATTCACAGAACTAATCATTCAATCATTTAAGGCAACCAGACTGAATAGGCAGAATTTGTCCTTGATAAATCAATGCTGGCTGCTTCCATTTACCTTCTTGCTCTTCCACTGTATTAGAGGGCTTCCAAAAAGACTTTTTCTACAGTAYTATAGCTTAGAAATTGAATCATGATTTAACAGAGGATTACAGTGTTYGTAGGTATACTCTTTTCACCTATTTAGAAGACATATTTGAGTTTATGTATGAAGGAACAATGACATCATTTCCCCACTGAAGCCATACATTTTGGACAAAGCATTCACAAGAAGAAAATACTGTTTTAGAGGCATGCAACCAGTATAACTGCTCCAGAGCCTAGGTCATTGGGKTCTCCTTTAGGCTAAGGTGGGAGGATACAGAAGGAGGTTGTGCACTGGAATCTCCTTTCAGTCCCTAACTATTGCTGAGATTGGATCTCTATGTTACTCTCTTAGAGTAAMAACTGTTGAAAATCTGAATTGGGATGCGGTTTGTCTCTAAACGCTGGAGAATACATTGGAAGATCTACTCATGGAATTATCTGAAAAGTGGTGTTTGTTTTAATAYACTATCCAAGAGCTCTCACAGTTGACAAGAATTAGAAAGATTGCTGAATAGGTAGACTGTGTAATACACAAAACAATACAGCAATATGTAACAACTGAATTAACTTCTATATTTACTTTATAAGGAAAACRTGATGAGATTTTGATAAACGGTTTGAGGAGTTTTAGATTTGTATCACATGAAATAAAATCCATGCTTAGGTTTTATGCATTCACAATTTAATTAAATTCTGATTTCCAATAAGCTTAACACAAATAAACCCCACAGGTTTCATGCAATTTTTGAAGAGAGTTCACAAATAAGGCTAAAATTAACTGTTCAATGAAATGATCTAAATAGATTGTTGAGAAAGAATCTGTCTCTACGTGTATTGATCCACAGGCGCTGTTGTTATAAGCAGCTGTAATTTTTCAGACTGGTAGAGTGAAAAACTTTTGCACAGAAAACAAACCTAGAATATATTTTGCAGATTTTTTTAATATTGAAAAAAAAAGCCACACCATAATCTCTCTTGCTTGAGTAGGTCCAGAAAGATTTTGCAGGCTATTTTCATGACAATCAGTATCAACCTTGTCTGACTTCCAAGGATTCACCATTCAAAATTCGCTTACTTTACCAATAATTCCCAATAYAAAATTGGGAAATCCTACTTTAGATGAGCTGAATCTGACATGGCTGCTTCCATATAAACAAAACACTGGATACTGCAGGCAGAMAATATATGAAAATACCATAAAATATAAACTAGGCAATGAAAAGAACACACCAGGGCAAAGTTCTTTCGGACAGGTAAATAGCGCAAGGCAGGAAAAGATATGACACACATAAAAAATGTCTTATCTCCACTGATAATGTAGAATGGCAAAATAAGCAGGTAAAAGAGAAAGGTCAAAAGGAAGTAGCAACATTACTGCTGCTCTGATTGAATTAGTATGAAAGTTAATGTATTAAAAATGAAGCACTGAAAACAGCAGAAAATTTATAATATAAAAATTTCTATGAATAAAAATAGAGTACACTGTGCACATAATACATAATAATTACTGTGCACATAGCTGTGTCTTACAGGCTGATATGCTAGCCTTGAAAACAAAATGAAATACTGTGGATATGGTTCCACGCTGTCTTACTTTGCTTTTATTCAGAGTATTAAAACATATACAATCTATTTTTCCTATACTAGCCATAGAGAATTTTGTSAGTATGGCTTTATTTGAATTCTAAATAGGCTATGGAATAGAAAAGMTTGCTTCTGTTTGTATGTTAAGGAGTCACAAAACACAGAAAAGAGAAGTATCTGAAATAGTAGATTAGAAACAGGCCYGCCTAATGTTTATCCCTCCTTTGCAAACCTTTTGAATATTTACTCATGAACTCATGAATATTTACTCATGAACATATTTAAGACTGATATCTCTTCTTATTACTCTAGTAAACACTAGCCATAAATGTCTACACAGTAGAAAGAGTCAGAAATGCCTTAAAAAGCAATAACTGTGTCTACTTTAAAATTATATAATAAGCACTAAAWGACTAAGAGAGTTTGTCCATATTGATTTTATGAACTGTTTGTATTCCATCTTCTGTGGTTAATTCAGGTAACTTCTGGCACATATTAGCTTTTCACAAAGGGCATTTGACAACTTGATAGAGAAATAAAATAATTAAAAGCATATATAATGGGTCTCATTTCTCTTATAAGGATTATTTCAACAGTAGCTGACAAATAACATAAAAAAGTGAGTAAAATGCTTTTGATTTTGAAAATCAGATATTGACCCTTTGAAAAAGTCAACAAAGTAAGTAAATACTTTCTTAAGGATTCATATAATTGGGCTAGACTACTAGTATACCAGTTCAAGTTTTGATTATTATCTTTAAATGTTTATCCATCTTGAGTTCCACAGAAAAAAAAATACTTTTGAAATATTTTAAAAACTCCTACAATGTCRAAAAGTAAAAAGCTTTATAACTTTGTTTTATTACAGTCACAGATTATTTCCTCTCTGTCTCTATCTGGTGATATCTGTCCAAAATGGGGGAAAATACACAATGCCAAATAAAACAGAACCTATAAAACACTAGCAGTTATATTCAGAAGCTGTGAATGCTGAAGTAGTTCTGTTCTCTGCGTTTTATAATAAATACTAAGTCCAAGTGATTTTTTTGTCCAGAATTAAAAAGAACAATCATGATGATAGATGATTTCTTCTAAGAGAACAGTTTTGGTTTATATAGTTTTGTTTTTGCTCATTTGTTAWATAAAATACTTGCCGGTGTTATATTCAAAATCTGCCTTTCTTTAGAAAACTCCTGGTTTTACTGGGGGGTGTCTTAAGATACTGCGTATGCCACTAGGCATCATGTGCCTGAAATCAGTTTAAAAATACTGGAAATACTGGCAAATTGAAAAAAAAAACAGTAAAAGCAAAATTATATGCATCAAGAATTTTGAAAAGCAACAAAATGCACAGAGTAAGATGAAAACATACAAAAATAATATATGCTAAGACTAATTCAAACATTAAATAATAAAAATATGTATTGTTCTCTTCTGAAGTTAACATTTTTGTCTGCTTCATTTTTCTCTTTTAAAGAAACACGGAAGTTTATCTATATTTTGAACAACAGAACATGTACCTATGACTATCTCCATTTCCACTCAACTATTCATACAAGTCAAAAATATGTTAGAAATATATTTGAAGTGGTGCAAGAGTATCAGTAAGCCTACAGATAAAAGAATCTCGTGATATAGATGAACTTTCAAAAATCCTTTGTCAAAATACCACATAAAAACTATTAAAGAAATTAAGTTACTGCAAAAGTGGTGGATTTGGCTCAGAAGGGACTGAATACTGTTTTATGTACATAATTTTGAGTGCTTAATCCTTGCTTTTCAGGGTGAGAAAAGTGCATAATGAAGTCGCTCAAAAAGTGTGACTGTGACTGGATTTAGCTAACTTCCTCAGCAATGAGCTAATGAAAGGAATATATAATGAAATATCCAGTGCCACCGAAKTTAAGCTTGGCAGTAACTGATAGCTTCACTAATGACAAGAATCTCCAAAAGGATCTCTCAAACTTGAGGTAATTGGCAAAACAGATGACCTTCATGCAAATAAACACAAGATCATACAAGGGAGACATAATCTAAACCATGACTACATGTGGCTGAACCTGGAAGTGACTCTTACAACTCAGGATAAAGATCCAAAGTCAGTGTTTGCAGTTCTCTGAAATCTTCAGTTCAACACATGGTGGCAGCAGAAAAGCCAGAAAATGTTGTGCGCCATCAAGAAGGTTACAACAAGACTGATGGAATCAGATTTTCTTTATTTAAATCCTTTAGTGCATTTATATCTTGAGAACACTTTCTGCTGAATGGACAGTTTAAGGTCTTTATATCTGAAGAAGTCAGAATAGACTTAAGAAAGGTACAGAGGGCAACTAAATTAATCAGGCTTGGCAGGTAGCCAGGCTTATGTACACCTCCTAAGTGGAATCTCCTTTCTTACGTGGATGGACTATTGATCTGGCAAAGTTGCGTATGTGCTATGTTTTTAAAAGTCTATTTTAAAAATATACAAAAATAAAAATAGATATAAAAATATCTATTGAATCTTTAATAGAATTTGGATCATCCTCACATGGTTAAGAACAAAAAGCCTGCTCCTGTCTAAATCTTTGTTTAGAGAGAAAGTTAGGTGCTAGAATGATACATTTGCCTACCACATTTTGTCCAGGCTCCAGTGAACTAATGCCTTCACAGCTCAGGAAGTATGTAAGAATGATCTCTTTATAAAATTGTGCTCAAAATTTCCTTTTTTGAATGTGATTTTCCTGAATGCCGTATATGCATATTTGAATTAGTTCATTCATACCCAATGTTTCATGTTGGTGTATCAAAGATACCATTGACTTTCTGTTACCATCCCCACAAATAGCAGCTAAGAAACATATGATAGTTCTCGTGTTCAAGGATTCCTCAGAAATGACAGTAGCAGTGGACATTGACAGTAATAGATAAAAACAATAYTACTTTGAGACCTAATGATGTAAAATACTGAATAAATAAGATACAATGTAATAGAGACATAACTATTATATTGCATATGACAATACAAATTATATGCAGTTGGTGACATAGTGAGCACTAAATGACTAAATGAATTGTTTTGCACTTAAATTTCTTTTATTTTTTTTCCTGATCTTTTTACACATGCACAGCTGAATTTGACCTCTGACATCTCTAGTACTAGTTTCCTGATTATGTCACTTCTCATCAGCATAATYTAATGTTATATTTACAAAAATCACCTATTGCATATTTAATACTGTGAGACTTATGTGCTAAATTACTATTAATATCCCTGCCTGTTGTATATCACAGTATTTTACATATGGTAGGGTAACAATGATGATATTTGAAGTCTACAGTTAWCAGACATGAAGTCAACATGAAAATGATTGTATGATGCAATTTTATGTATTCTTCTGATCTAAAGTCTCCTAGGTSTGGAGGTGAAAGTGGTGGCCCAGACTTGCGTTGTGGCTGATGTAAGTCAGGATCTTTCACTCTAGCCAAGAGTATTAGATCTAATCTTTTCCATTGCTCTTTTGTTTTCTAAGTCAAAGCTACAATGTATGACACAAGGTAATACAGAGCCTAGTACTATCAAACATCAGGGACTTCTGAAATGCAGGTGGATGTCTAAAATACTTCTCATTATATTTAAATAATTTATTTTTTCATTAAGGAAGAGTTGCATCTTCTAACACAATGTTAAATAGGCCTTTAATGGGATAATATGCACAATATATTAACTTTTCTGTTCATATATGCTTTGTAATTTATAGACTCTGCCAGACATGGCAGAGCTGCTTTGTGAAAATTGTCTGTGCTACTTTTATGATTATTCTGTCTTTCAAAAAGCTCTGCATTGTTTATGTATAGTGTAAGATTAATGAAATATACTTGTTTCTGCGAATATGACTGTAAGTTTCAGTGACACTGTAATAAAACAGCTGGATAGGAGTAGTTCTGTGACCTGCACATCAGAGTGGACATAGCATGCTGCAAGATGTCATCTCCTTCATAAAACATTTAGATACCTCCCCAGCCAAAGCATGGTTAACAACTGCTTAGCTACAATTTATCTTTCTTTTTCAAGACATAATTTGCCTCATATGAGCAGAAACAAGAAAATGAAAGCAAACCTGCTCCACTTTTAAAATAGTGAGTTTTGATTGGTTTGTACTTCTGGATGTTTTKTTAGGGCTATTCAGCCCCTGGCACACTAAGGGTATAGGCACTTCTGAATACAAATGATAATAGTTCTAGTAAGAAACAGGAGAATAACAAAGCAGATTTCTGAGAAAATCAGAATATTTGCCCATAAAGAAAGCTGAAAAGCTAAAATGAGGAATAGAAAAATCAAATGAATGTGGTTTATGTCTTTGCTGAAGATGATACATGAGTAGAATCTACTATCGTACAAATGGCTACTTCGGATTGATTTTGATGTTGCCAATCAAAAAAAAAAAAAAAGATCAATAACAAGAAGTAGATAATGAAAAGGTCATATAGGCTTCATGATATCATGATTTACATTTTCTCTTTTGAAGTGCTTCAAAGTAAAAGAAATGAATAAGGCAGAGAGGAAAGCATAATACCAAACTTTTAACAACATTCCTTGCCAAGCTGTTTAACTTGGCTAAAGACTAAGAATAGCACTGAGGCATTTTACTGAACAATTGTGAAGAAGATTTAATCAAAAATTCAAGTATATGTCATGTTTCTGGGAAAATGAGCTATTGGACTACTGACTACTGATTTGGAGAGTTATCAGTAGCATACAGAGATGACAGTTTCATCCTCTGTTAAGATGGTACTAATTTTTTTAAGGCTGTATGAGGGAGTAGGCATTTCTGTTTATCCTTTTGAAATGTTATTAATGCTAAGGCATGAGTTTATAGTGGTCTTTTAACTTAAAAAAACCCCAAAATTTCTAAAATTTTCTACAAAACAGAAGAATGCCCACATGGTGATAACCTGAAATAGCTCAGGGAAATGCAGTCATATACTAAAGGTTTTAGGTTCAGCTTTGCACTGATACCTAACTCCTATATTGGAAGGCAGTAAATACCCTCCCAGTAAATAGCAGACAGTGAGTAGGATAATGAAAACAGCTTTTTTTTTTTTTTTTTTTTTTTTTTAATACTTGAAAACGTTTCAGATCATCCCAAAATGTACAGGTTAATACAAGATTAAATGTTTCATTTGACAATTTTTTTTTTTTTTTTTTTTTTTTTTAAGGTATTTTTCAGCCTTTGAAAAACAAGATACATTTTTACATTTTTCTAGAGGCAGGGAGAGAACATCTACTTATATATTTTTTCAGATCACACCAATTACTGAAACATTTTAGAATTTGGATTAAAATAATCTATCTAAACTAGACTTATTATCTGTTAGATTTTTTATATGATATATGATAATAACAAAACAAAAGGAACAATAAAAAATAAAGCCATAAACAACCTTCCCTTTCCCCTTACTATGTTTACAATGCCTTTTACTGAATTAAGGCCATGATGATGACACATTTGTTTTCCCTAAAATTTCATGAAAAGTGTAGATTTAGATGCTGACAGCAGCCTCAAGAGAAGAAAAAAATGGCAAATTGTGTAGGGGATAAATAAGGAAAGAAGACATGTTTAAAAGTCTGCTGTGCTCCAGTCATTCTTTGACAGAATCATCTCCTTAGATCTCAAGTAAACGACTATGGTTACATAAATTTAACAGCATATTTCTTGCTTTGAATATCAATGCAAGGTCTTAACATATGTCACATTCAAGTCTTGAAAGTTAAGCTGTATGCCTGAACTGTAGTCCTCTGAAAATATAAGATCATAATTCAGGACCAGAATTTTCACATAGAGTAGATTAAAAGGAAGAAAGAAAGAAAAACAATAAGATGGAGTGGAGAGTGGTAGGAGGGAAGCCAGATGCCATAGTCTATAGACTGCAATCTTATAGGAAGCTTCTTGTCTTCGAGACATATTCTTATTCAATGAATTTGGAGTTTAAAGGAACAATTCAAAGAAGTCATCTCACAGATACATATTCGCTAGATATTTTTTTTCACGATCCAGTCAAGCTGCTTTGGATTGGAGAGTTCAGTAAGTGTATGCAGTAAGAAATGTGTGGTCTAGTTTAAGGACATTGACTTTCCAGTCAGTGTGTTCATGGATACATATTTTTCCAGATAAAGTGTGCATATTGCAAACTGCCATTGAGAAAACTGGAATTGACTGAATACTGACTATTGCTTGAACTTCTGCCTTCTGAACTGATCATTTTTGGACTTTGTGCAGGCTTTATTTCCTCTGCTATAAAATTATAGCCCTTATGTATTCCATTAGATTTAAGATTTAAATTTATTGACACATGATCAAGGATATTTCATTAATTGTAAGGTGTCTTGAAATGTATATGATGGAAAGCAATATGTATTTTATTATTTATCAAGTAAGTGATAAGTATGATAAGTACTGGTACTTATCATATAATTCTTAGTTCTTAGTAAATATGAAATATTGTATTTCTTTAACAGATTGCAAAGAATATAAGAGTTAGCAGAGAACRCTGGAATCAGCATAGACTCTATACCCATTCCAGCGAAGACTGGTGCAGATCAGGCAGTCTGCATCAGGCAAAGCCTGCCCGAAAAAGTCTCCCTATTCAGTCATCAGAAAAACAAAACAAAACAAAACGTAGTAAAACATAGTAACAATACTGGAACAGAGCATATTATCTAATATAAATACTTAACTTCACACAACTACCATGGACTGGCACCGCTGCAGAACCTGAATCATTCATTGCTCCCTGGAATTTAGACATCGCAGTATGCAAAGTGACTGAAGCAACTGTGTGGCCTCCATCTGCAGTAAAGGATCACTTTAGGTTTTGGTTAGACAGAAATTTACATCAAGGCTTACTGGAGAGTTTCAGTTTTTCCCACTTTGTGTAGCCAATATGAATTCTGGCTGAATAAAAAGTTTAGGAAAAAATAAATACCCCAACATGGTTGAATTTTATTTCTGTGTTGATCTTATTCAGACTTGGCTTTTTGCCCAGTTGTTTCCAGATGCCCAGTGGGGAACATCTAGGAGGCTGATGCATCATTTTTGCCATCTGTGAACTAAGAATAAAATAGACTAGTTTCATTGCAGAAAATGTCTGAAGTGATAGTGAAGGCAAGAAGTTCCAAATACCCATTGCCTTCTGTCAGAAATGCATCTTTAAAAGCAGATAAAACTTGATCATGTCCCTAAAGTAAAATAAACCATGGAATGACAGGAAAAGATACTTTCAGGGAATAAAAAGAAAATGCTTTGTTYTGGAATTAGACCATAAAGGAGGATACAGCTAAAAATAATTCATTTTACAATCTTCCCCAGGCTGCATTACCCTTGTAATTTTGTGGAATAATAGAAATAAAATGTTCTTTCCTAGAGTTTTGGGTTCAGCTTCACCAGATTTCTTTATTGTATACTGACATTTAGATAGAAGGGAAATGCGTCCCTTTTACTATCCTAAACCCCAAAAGAACAGGTAGAGAAAAACAGGTTATCTGTTCTAACATACAGAAGAAACAGTTAGGAGTGGGGAGCGTTACTTTTTTTTTTTTTTTTTTCCTTTGGAAATAGTCTACTGCATCATCAGGAAGTATGCCAATAAAGCAAGTTCGTCAAAGCCAGAAATTGTTGCCTGCAGGCCTGACCCATAGACCACTCAGTAACTGAAGGGGAAGACTACTGCAGAACAAAACAAAACAAAACAAAACAAAACCCTTGTATTTGAA
This sequence comes from Nothoprocta perdicaria, assembly GCF_003342845.1. NCBI lineage: Eukaryota > Metazoa > Chordata > Aves > Tinamiformes > Tinamidae > Nothoprocta > Nothoprocta perdicaria. The sequence goes on from NW_020454483.1 coordinate 617,832, forward strand.
ACTTGTTAAAGTAGGTATTTGTAGGTTAATTTCAAGGTTGTAGGTAAAGTAGGTTAATTTCAATCTAAATTTAAAATATTCTATGACTTTTAAGTCAATTTCCAGTCACAATTCTTAAATATATATAAATAAAATAATAAAAGCAATTTTATAATAAAATACAATGCATAATATTCAGTCCTTGAGAATGCATCATCTATTTTTTAGACACTTATGCCAATACTTCAAGAGAAAATAAAGTGTCCATATTTTTTGAACTCACAAGTCAGCCAAGTTCAGATTCAAATCTTAAAATGTGTTAAAAATGTGTTTAGGATAGTTTCAAAATATTGCATATATTCACAAATAGTACATAAATTAGTTGCTGAGGGAAATACAGTGCCACAACACTTGGCAAATCAACAACAGAAAACTGAACTTGATTCATAATTTGAGTTTTGATTCAGCAAAGCATGATAGAAAATATTTTGTTTAATCCAACATGTAATGTGCAGCCAACATGAATGAATGAATGAATGAATGAATGAATGAATGAATGAATGAATGAATGAATAAGAAGAGAAAAACATACTAAGAAAAGGGATGCAGAAATGTAAGACTTCAAATATGGTTTTAAAACATTTGTAAAAATGGATAGAGGGAAGTGAAAACATGTCGAAGAGATTAATGTAATAGCAGAAAGTGTTATGATATGGAAGATTTAAAATCCATCTGAAAATCAAATTGTGTTTGTTTGCTTTTTCTTAAWAGAAAACAGATAGTACCTGGATGAGCMAGAAACAAAAGTTTATGTCAATCAGAAAAGCTATCTCTCCCACTATTGGCATGAAATTGGTGAAGTCAAGTGACTCTGCAAGTGAAAAATTAGGGCAGTAGAAGATCTTCCTTCTGAGGAATTTCTGCTAAACTGCAGAGATTAAACAAGGGTAAAAATCTCACATCAGCTTGGCAGCTACATTCCTTATARAGGATGACATGCCAATAGAGAGAGTCAAGGAGTAAATGCTACTCCTTCACTAGATAGTTACATTCCTGCTGATAAATCAATGAGTATCAACAAYAGAGGGACAAGGCTTCAGTCTGAAATATGCGGAAAAAAAATCTCTACAGTAAATTTAAGCCATTTGCATTAATTGTTGAGAGCTTGAAATGGTTAAATAACTAATACTAAATAATTGCAGCAGAAGCATACAGCATATTTCATACAGCATAAGCATACAGCATATTTCAAAAMAATGAAGAAATAGATGAAAACCATAAATCCATCAGTATATGTTCAATAATTAGAAAAAACACTCCCAACACAGTGGGAAAAAAGTCTCAAACTGATTGCATACATTCAAAATTAGAGATAGTTGGAAAATAAATTATGGATATTTCAAGAACAAGTATATCTCACAAATATTTAATCCTTTCTTTTCCTGACTTAAGTAAAGTTCTTGGGCTCTTTTGTACAAAATTTTCTTGTAGTAAAACAGGGTGGATGAAGAACTTTTGAAAAGTCATTTTCAGACAGCTGCAGTCAGCAGTCTGGTAAGTGGGAGTGTCTGTGAAAGAGTTCAGTAAGGGTTAAAGAATTAAGCAGAAACATTATGGGATGAAGGATGACTGGCATTTCTACTCTGCAAGATCCAGGGATTTTAGTAGATTATAGGCTGAAAGTGAGTCTACATAATGTCATGATATGACAAACAAAGTAATCTTCCTGCTCTATTCAGCACAGTTAAGGCCTCTATTTTCACTACCGCATATCATAAAGCATATAAACTGATAGAAGAAAATCCAGTTAAGGGTTATTATGAGGATCTGGTTTCTATGAATTGTTAAGTACAGTAAAATTTAGGAGTTAGGTTTTTTATTCTCAAGTACAGGAGACTGATGGGGAAACAACGTAAACAAACAACATAAAATGCTGCTGGGATGATAAAGGGAATGATCTGTTCAACACACYGATGGGCAGCAAAATCAGCTCATTGCAGTAACAGAGATTCAGGTTAGACATTTAGATTTTCTTAAAGGATAGCATAGCATAGCACAGCACAACACAACATAGCATAGCATAGGGTGGAATGGAATGGAGTGGAGAGGAATGGAATGGAATCCTCCATCACAGATAGTCTTGAGGTAAGTCCAAACAAATTTCAAAAACAAAGMGTATGTTGATAATATGCTGGGGCCACTATATTGTATAACCTTACTCTTCTCTCATTTTATTGATCTGAATAATTAGTGAAGTGACACTTAAAAGGAATATAAAAGAGTAAAACAACCAATCTCTGAATATGAATSGGAGTATCATCATCCCTTTCTGTTCTTAAAAAAAAAAACTCAATGTATTAGATTACTTTGAAAGAGTATTCAAGAGATTTCTACAAAACCATTCTTTTTGGGGAAATTCAAATATCATCTTGGAACAAAGAGAAAGTTATGGTTGTTCTTATTCCCTATTGTAACTSGAATATTTTGCTATAGGAAGCAGAGAGAGAAATCTGATCTATAAAATCATAATTGATAATTGCTTACATACAATCAGCCAAACTAGTTACAATCATGGAGCTGATTCTTTCCTAAAGATAATAACAAGTTTTCGTATAAGCCATGATTACTGGTTGGTGGTGAGCAGGCAGAGGAAATAAAGCATCCAAGTTATATCAAAACACATGAATGGTAAGAAAAACATGCTTGTGATATTGAAAAACAAATTTCTCAATAGGAATGTTTAAATTTGTCTTTTAACTCCATCATAATTATTTCTACTGATGACAAACTAATTTCAGCACTTTCCGTAAATATTTCACCAGAAAGAATCCAGTGGTTTTAGGGAACTCATTCTACAGAATAGCCGTGGAAATGTTTCATGAAAGCTCCAAATCTGTTTGCTGCTTCTTAATGTGATAATAGTTATGATAAAATAAACTTTTATAAGGAAAATACAACAATGKTAAGTTTCTTTATGAAATAGAAGTTTTCAACATTATTAAGGACCATGACTAAAAAGAGAAGTAACATGACAAACATAAGTCAGCTATGTTCTTCATAATTAGTTGCTTACCTCTAGATTCAGATCTTAATTCAGATGTCTAGTACTAAATATAACAGTTTAAATAACCTGAAAGTGGAAGAATTATTTGTGTGTCTATTTACAACTATGTATACAACGTTAAGTTGCACCTGTTTTATTCTCATGTTTCTTTCCGATCAGCTTCAAAGAGGAATACTCTTGTTATTTATCTTCGCTGATACTGACTTGTTTATACATATAAAGACAGTATTCCTTTTGCATTTTGCAGCAATTTCTGGCTTTGCATGGAAATATTTTACAGATTAATGTAAAAAAAGGTTTAAAGATYTACATTATTAATATGCAAAACACAGCTTGAAAGCCTCAGGTCTATGCATATATGTTTTAGTGACATTAAAATTCTAGGTGCTGATTTTGAGAGAACCTCTTCCTAGAGCTGAAGGAAAAACTAAAGGAGCCTTACCTCTGTGAAAGATTAATCAACCCACAAGAGGGCAGTGCTTCTTGCTCTTCAACCACTTCACTTCTATCCTTTGTCATATGGAAGAAAAAAAAAAAAGCAAAAGGGCAAGTGTGCCAACCCCGAGTGTTTGAGCGCAACCCCCAAAACAGTATCTTCATCAACATTTGTAGTTTTGCACCAACAGTTTAGGATAAGCAGAGCATGCAGAAAAATACTCACCACAGCCTGCTATAGGCTGTGTTCTAGGTATAGTTTATCAACCAGTTGATAGGCAATTATACATCAAGTGTGTATGCTGTTTGGGGATGCCTCAACAGTTTACAGTATTTTTCCTTTTTTTTTTTTTTTGACTATTCGAATTGATGCAGCTTTAATTTAAATAATGGATTTCAGTTTGAGCTATGCAAAAATAATAAAAAATATCAATAAGCTATATTTCTGAATGTAACTGATGATTTCCTCTTCCAGGATATTATTACATTTTGAAAATAGGCTTTACATATGCAAAAAGTTTAAGCTACTATGTCTGAGGCTGAAATGTGAATCTTTAAGCATAAAAGAAAATTTCTGAGSCCTCAAAGTGAATTTTACTGCCTTTTATTTTTATTTTTTTAGACTGGGTCTGAAACACATATTTCTAAAATGTCCACTCTGCAAATAATGCTGAAGTATTCTTCCCATTCCCTCCTTCCCCAATACACAATATACTAATGGGGTTTCAGGAAAGAGCATCTCCTCAAATCATACCAATATTTAAGCGGGAAATAAACTTCCCTAGAGAGGGATCTGTTTGACATCAAGTAATCCATGAGTCAGAAGTGGCCCTCGTGGCCAAGAAGGCCAATGAGATCCTGGCTGCATCAGGAGGAGTGTTGCCAGCAGGTCAAGGGAGGGGATCCTGCCCCTCTACTCAGCTCTGGTGAGGCCGCACCTGGGTGCAGTTCTGGGTACCCCAGTATTAGAGGGACGTGGAGCTTCTAGAGAGGGTCCAGTGGAGAGCAACTAAGATGATTAAGGGAATGGAACATCTCTTGTATGAGGAGAGTTGGGACTGTTTTCCCTGGAGAAGAGAAGGCTGAGAGGGGATCTGATTAACATGTATAAGTTCATGAAGAGAGAATGCAGGGAGGAAGTTCTTCTCATTGGTGGACAGCGATAGGATAAGGGGAAATTGGCATAAGCTGAAGCACAGGAAGTTCCATCTCCAGGTGAGGAGGAACTTCTTTACTGTGAGGGTGACAGAGCCCTGGCACAGGCTGCCCAGGGGGGTTGTGGAGTCTCCTTCTCTGGAGATCTTCAAAACCCACCTGGATGCCACCCTGTGCCCCATGCTSTAGGTGTGCCTGCTTGAGCCCCATGCTCTAGGTGTGCCTAGTTGGACTAGATGATCTCTAGAGGTCCCTTCCAATCTTGAATATTCTGTGATTCTGTAAACATGGCTTGCTCAGAAAAATCAAAGCTGACAGATTGGTGTTTATTGGTGTTTATTTTCTTTATGTTAAAGTGACAGTGAAATATAAGACAGTAGACATAATCTTAGTATATATTGGTGATACAATAGAAACTGTGCTATTCTCTTAGCCCCTCTCATTCTTCATTTGCTTTATACAGGACAGAACATTTGTGGAAATCTCAGAGCGCCTTTAGTTTAAGTCTTCTAACTATAAACAGTTATATTTTCTTTTTTTAGTCTCTTGCTATGTTCCTCAAAGATACATATCTTCGAGAATGGTTGCCTTATTAGTGATAATCATCACCTTTTTAACTGTAGCTTTTCGAACCTCTAACTATTGGCCAAGATCACACTGTAGAAAATAATGAAAGAATCAAAAAAGTTTCCAAGCTCCTAACAACTCCAAGCTAAGTATAAAACAGCATCAGCAATGAGATACGGAGTAAAATGAGAAAATTAGACTTTTGGGTTAGCTTGATTCACGCTTTTGTCAAGACACCAAAAGATCAATAATTCTAAACTGTGAGGTGCTGACATAGTTGGCCAGCAGAAAATGTAGCTGCAAGAGGATACATAAAGAAATGGTCAGATACAAGGACTTATTAATTTTGTTAGTAAACATTACATAGATAGGACTAGAGAAACAAATTCCAAAAAAAAAAAAAAAGAGCTCATCAAAATACTTGAAAGAGTTGAGACATTTGAGACATTTTTCTTTGAAGTCCAGCATTATCTTCTGTTTTCAACACTGAATTGAATAGAGATAAATAGCATAAACAATTCCAATGATACCAGAACTTCTCTGTGAGAAATGAAGCAGGGAAAATAACCCTTGAAGTGATGCATTATTTAAACACCACCCTGTGCAATGATAACAAGCAGTTTGACAAATATAAAAAATAGGATAACTTTTTGGGTTATATTTTACAAGGAGGATATTCTGAATCATTGCTCTGCACTATTGTGGGACCAGTAGCGATTGTGTGYGCATTCTGTTCTCGGTCATCTTTGTTTAGCACGCAAATTTGCCATTGCTGCAGCATTATTCAGGAATCACACCATCAGGACAGCGTATTGATATAACACCCTTACTCACTGTATTTCTATATCTATGTACAATTGTACATAATGTACTCTTGCACCACTTACCAATGTACCATTGCATCCGTATCTTTCTTTCAGATGAGAGTACTACAGGTTTACTGACCTCAGAAAGTTAATTCTAAAAGATGGACTGGGCAGTTGAAATGCTAACAGATCTTTGAAAAACAACAACTCTGAAGAAAGGAAAAAATAGTCTATTAAATGGATCCTACTGCCCTCCTCGAATAAAATGCAATTTCAATTTGGTAAACTGAAAACAACATATTCTATTGTTGACCTAACTATACAGAAACCATGCAGTATGAGAAAAATCAGATAGTAAGGAGTTAATTGCACTTGATGATAGTAGTGGTGGTACTAGGATGAAATATTTAAGGACAAAGATACAAACAACCACACTTAAGGTCACATTCATGTTTATTTAGCAGCTCCACGGAGAGGGACCTGGGAGTCCTGGTTGACACTAAGTTAACCATGAGACAGCAGTGTGYCCTCGTGGCCAAGAAGGCCAATGGGATCCTGKCCTGCATCAGGAGGAGTGTTGCCAACAGGTCAAGGGAGGTGATTCTGCCCCTCTACTCAGCTCTGGTGAGGCCGCACCTGGAGTATTGGGTGCAGTTCTGGGCTCTCCAGTATAAGAGGGACATGGAGCTTCTAGAGAGGGTCCAGTGGAGAGCAACTAAGATGATTAAGGGACTGGAACATCTCTCATAAGAGGAGAGACTGAGTGAACTGGGTGTGCTTTCCCTGGAGAAGAGAAGGCTGAGAGAGGATCTGATTAACATGTATAAGTTCAGGAAGGGATAATGCAGGGAAGAAAGGGACAAGTTCTTCTCATTGGTGGCCAGCGATAGGATAAGGGGAAATTGGCATAAGTTGAAACACAGGCAGTTCCATCTCCAGGTGAGGAAGAACTTCTTTACTGTGAGGGTGACAAGAGCCCTAGAACAGGCTGCCCAGAAGGGTTGTGGAGCCTCCTATAGAGATGTTTGAGATGATAGTCTCCCCATTATAAGAGGGATGTGGAGCTTCTAGAGAGGGTCAGCGTAGATGGATAAAGATGATTAAGGGACTGGAGCATCACTCGTAGGAGGAAAGACTGAGTGAGCTGGGCCTGTTTAGGCTGGAGAACAGAAGGTTGAGAAGGGTTCTGATTAATATGTATAAATACCTGAAGGCGGAATGTAGGAGGATGGGGCCAAACTCTGTTTAGTGGTGGCCAACGACAGGACAAGGGATAATGGGTACAAGCTGAAACACAGGAAGTTCTGTCTCCATATGAGGAAGAACTTCTTCACCGTTGGGGTGACAGAGTCCTGGCACAGGCTGCCCAGGGGGGTTGTGGAGTCTCCTTCTCTGGAGGTCTTCAAAACCCGCCTGGATGCCACCCTGTGCTACGTGCTGTAGGTGTGCCTGCTTGAGAGGGAAGGTTGGACTAGATGATCTCTAGAGGTCCCTTCCAACCTTGAATATTCTGTGATTCTGTGATTCCTACCTACCTCTTTGGAATAGTGCATAGCCTTATGCTGAGCAGCAATGCATTTGGACAGAAATGTTCAATATTGRCTGGCAAGCAAGAAGTAATGACTTCATCCCTGCCTATATTACCCAAGAGAATTCACAGAGAGTCAGAAGTGCAGAAAATAGCCCCTAAGAGAAATTCAATATACGCTTATGTAAACAAAATTCTCAAGGTACATATGCTGTAAACTCCTAGGGAAACACAGCTAGAGTTAAAAGCAGTCAAAGAAGTCACATTCAAAAGCTGTACTTTATTTCTTTATGCATACTCACAAATCCTCTTTTTCYTTCCATTTTTCTAACACAAACAACATCAAATTAAATATCTACTGAATATGACCATATAGCCACATCCTTTCAGTACAATCAAATGCAGGTAGGTTCTGCTAACAAGATTTGCTACGGAAGGTGTGCATAATTYGAAAGTTAGACCATTCAGCATAATCTATTCACTGTAAGAAACAGATCCACTTACGGGATAGTAAATGACGACACACTTGTATCTACTTGCTATATATCAGAGAAAAAATTAATGTCCTGAACAGAGACAGTCTATAATCTATATAAACAACAATAGAAATCAACATAATGGTAACTAAAAAAAAATTCTATCCATTTGCTGAAAAATAGCTTAGGAATAAGGAAGTGGGTGAAATTAATGAGTAAATGTTGCCACTGCAAGATACAGTATTAAGTAGTAATTAAGGCTTCAAGGTCAGGTTGGCAGTAATCCATCAAGAGTGGTATTTTTCCGGGAGCCTTGTGAAAGCATATGCTAAACCTCCTTGCTGCACAAGTCAAACAGTCACTATTAGAAGAGTTAAATCTTGAAATACAGGGTATTCTAGGATGTTACACCAGGAAAATCCAGGTTCAGAATCAGTACTTGAGAAATATACTTACCAGTGACTCTTTATTTGCATTAGGTAACTATCATTAACTATAACAGTTATAGTTATAAGATATTAGGTAACTATTTGACCAGACAGACTGGACAACTGGGCATTGAGAAACTTCATGAAGTTCAACAAGGGCAAGTGCAGGGTCCTGCACTTGGGGAGGAATAACCCCAGACACCAGTACAGAKTAGGGGTTGACCTACTGGAGGGCAGCCCTGCAGAGAGGGACCTCGATGTCATGGTGGAYGACAAGATGACCAAAAGGTCGGCTCTACCAGGCAGCAGTGTGCCCTGGCGGCCAAGAAGGCCAACAGGATCCTGGGGTGCATTAAGAAGAGCATCTCCAGCAGGTCAAGAGAGGTGATCGTCCCCCTATACACAGCCCTGGTAAGGCCACATCTGGAGTACTGTGTCCAGTTCTGGGCTCTCCAGTATAAGAGGGATGTGGAGCTGCTGGAGAGAGTCCAATGCAGGGCTACCAGGATGATCAGGGGCCTGGAACATCTGCCCTCTGAGCAAAGGCTGAGGGAGCTGGGTCTGTTCAGCCTGGAGAAGAGAAGGCTGAGGGGGGATCTGATAAGTGTATATAAATACCTCAAGGGAGGCAGTGAGGAGGATGGGATTGGCCTTTTTTCAGTAGTGGCTACTGATAGGACTAGAGGAAACATCCACAAACTGAAGCATCAAAAGTTCCACAGGAAACATTTCTTGACAGTGAGGGTGACAGAGCCCTGGAACAGGCTGCCCAGAGAGGCTGTAGAGTCTCCTTCTCTGGAGATCTTTAAAACCCGCTTGGACGCAGCCCTGTGCCATGTGTTCTAGGTGACGCTGTGTGAGCAGGGGGGTTGGACTAGATGACCTCTGGAGGTCCCTTCCAACCTTAAGCATTCTATGATTCTATGATTGTATGATTACTGTGCTAGAACTACCAGGTTCATTTTAGAAGAAATAGTATTTCCACCAAGTACGGGAGAGATGAAGTCAAGTTTAAATACCTATATATTTGTATTCTGAAATTTGTACTACATAACTGTATTAAATACAATTTGAATTTAAATGGTCATTAAGTCATATCTTGAACAAAATATATTTGTTACTTTTAAAAGCTCCGCTAAGTTAAAAGTGCTGACCAGCTTTCAAGATGAAAGAATTTTGTGGTAAGTATCTAGTAAGTATTTGGTACTCACTCTGCAGAGTGAGAAGCTGCAAGACGCCACTGGCAGAAATTCTAGCCACATCCATCTGACAATATGTGTTCCAACAAATAAATTGTGTTCTGTCACTGTTCTTTTACACTTCTTACCAGAGATCAGATTCAAGGTAAGAGACAGCCCCTGCATGATAATAAATCATTAGAAAGATAGTGTAAAGAACTGAATGCCTTCTTTTTGCTTCAGATCAGGCAGAAGCCAGTCCATTGTAAATATCATTTACAGCACCCTCAGAGGTGATGCAGGCACTCTTCCGCATTTCACGGTTCTTTACAGGTCATAAATAATAGCACATGAGAATCCATCCAACCTACTTTTTTGCTCTGAAAAACCCTTTCACCATCCTGAAGTTACGTCATGCAAAGCTTCCTCTTTCTATATTGAAGAAAGGCATTTCAGAGTTTTTGTGCTTTCTCAAGATTGATAAAAGTGGCTGCCTGCGTCAGGCTGCTGGTCCTACATTGCTGAACTCCATTTCTTTTAATCTAATTAATATTACTGGGTGTCCATGACATACTATGTAAAAATCAGTTAGCCCCACCAATGAATTGCTGTACTTCATCTTCCTGTAATGATTATTTTATCTTGGAAACCTTTTTTGGCTCATTTTTCTTAGTATTTTRATCAAATACTCACATTACTAGTCCAGATCTGGTCTCTATTGATTACATTGAGATTAGTGAGGAATCTAGGCATAGTGACTAAATCACTTATTCCATTTTTTTTTTTTTTTTTCTCCTGGGTGGCATTCTATGCTTGCGCTAGATGTCTTTAGCACTTTGAATGGAATAAGCAATTCAAATAAAACACCAGATGAAGAAGTTCCAATGTAAGATAGTCCATAGTGATCTTTAAAATTATACTAAGGTTTCATTGTTTTCTATACACTAGTGCATAGAAAACTCYATACTACAGATACTAATCTTTCACTGCAGATTTCTGAGATCTTCCTAAGCATTGATTTTATGGCATTGGGCTGCAAATTCATGGGATAAGAAAAAGAAGAACTCTGCTAGAGTTTCCAGTAAAGAAGTTCAAAGTGAGATAAGGATGCTGTATGTAGAAAGGTTGTGTTAACCCTCAGCTGGGTTTGTATTCCTTTTAAGAGCTGAAATAAGAGAAATGTCATAAAACTGCCAAAATCAGAGCAGTTGGATGAGCAAACAGTAATTAAGCAAAGAACAGCAAGGAATAACTGGTGGAATTGGGAGCAGCTAACCAAACATGGCAAAAAGTAGCTAGTAGGATTTGCAATGAATAGATGGGAGAATAGAAACAGCCCACAGCAGAAGATCAGCTTGCCTTGTTGTCAGTAAGACTTGAAAACAGCCAACTATGAATCAGATATTATTCTATGAGAGAAAGAAAGTAGCAAGCTGTGAAATAGTTATAGCTACACTGTAGGAGAAATGTATATTATGTTATTGGTCTTGTTTGGAGTGTTTTTTCCCTTTATTTGTTTAATAAAATATTGTATATTAAGTCAACAGATTGATATTAGTAAGCAGAGAAAATTAGCTCATTGAACCCAGAAAGTTTAATTAAATTTTCCTGAATTTTCAAAATGGAGGCCTGAGATGACATTTCATTAACRGTACTTTTAAATAGAAGCTTTGCCCTGCCCTGCTGCTTCGTATCAGGCCTAATACATGTTTACAATTAACAAAGGAGCAAGTAGTCGGGATGATAATTAAAAAAATAATTTTCTTTTAGGGAAGTTTAAACTGCAATATATGTCCCATGACGCCATAGGAATAGAAACAGCATATGACCCAAAATAAATTAGAACAGTTGCATCCAGTCTTTCCAGTCAGACAGAGACCACAGCTTTTAGGATTTGATATGTACATGCGGGCCATGTAGGCCTGGTTAATCTGTACAAAAAAATTTTTTGCAAGTGCTCTTGAAGACACTGCCACTGAAGAAAAAGAAAGATGCTGAATGAAAGATGMATATTATTACAAATGCTCATAATTAAAAATTAGGGGAAGGGTCTAAAATAGAGGGTAGAAAACAACTACAGGGAAAAAAACAACTAAATTTAAGGGGAAAATATTGTTCTTCAAATATAAGGCAGTTATCCTTGAAGTATAAAGTACTGAAATCTCATGGGTATCAGAGTCAGGGTAAGTTTTGCAGAGTTCACTCTGTAATTCACAACTATATTGATTATTGGCAGTCTAAATCTTTCTTTTTAGACTGAAGTTGGTTCAAAGTATACCTTAATGACACTTGCAAATAAACAAATATTTTAAAATAAGACAGATATTTCTACAGTAATACCAGTTAAATTAAGAAATAATTAACTCCTCAATCCATGAATAACATCTCTGTGTCTATAAAGACAGGCTTTATTTATTTATTTATCCATAGATGCTCAGCACTACTTGGAAGTCATCATTTAATTTCCACTACAAATCTTGAGCAAAATAAACTAGTATACTAGTAGTCACAAACAACTCTTAATTCACCCTTTTACCTAAACTGAAAGCTGCATTTTCCTAAATTTAAACCTTGTTTCTCCTTGTTCCACTGCTGTTTGAATTTTTAAGATACCTGCTGTATCTAATAACTAATCTAATAACTAATAGTTACATGATTGCAATGGATAGACATGCCTTCCCTCTACTAAGGTATACATAAACATTCTACACTAATGGYAGGGACTTGAGAAAGAAAGGAGATCAAAATTCAGTGCTAACAGTCAAAGAGAGCTTTTATTTCAAGATTTATGCTGATTAAAGGAAATGACTAAAAAAAAMCACATTATCTTTATTTTGGCATCTAAAGAGAGTAAAGGGGATGGAAAAAGGACAGCATAGTTTCCATTGCATTTGAGGAAAGTATTTATCTGTGTACTTCTTTTTTACATTTTAAAATTCTTATTAGACCATAGTCAGACAGGTTTTTGCATAAAAGAATAAAAGATAACAGATAACATTAAATGTATTAAAAGTTTCTCAGTCAATACTGGGTCCCAGAACAATTTCAGACTCTGAGGTAAGTCTTTATATCACATATATGCCACATATGCCACATATATGTCTATATATGTGCAGGAACTTCAGCTGAAAACTTTAAAATCTCCCTTTGATGGCCAAAATGCTGTAGAATATGTATGTGYGAACAAAACAAAAAGTTCAAGCCAGCTCCCTCAACATTTTACACACCTCCAGAATATGRTATAAAGCCAGAAAGTGTCCTCCTCCTTTAACAGTTCCTTCAAATGATAATAGAAAACTCTTTATTTATCTTCCTTTGACTTTTTATCCTGTTAACTTTCTTCCCTTCCTCCTTTCTAGGGCAGCCCTCCTCTACATCTTCACATGGTAACATTTTTACAGTTTGTAACATCAATTAGAACTGGTCTATTTCAACCAAAACATAACAGACAYTCCAAAATAGAAATTATCTATTTTGTGAATTATATATGTAAATACATGATGATCGAGATCCAAAGGAAATAAAAAACAAAAAACAAAACCAAAAAAWGAAGAAAATAAAACTTACCTCATCATGCAACATAGATTTACTCATGACACCAACGTCTGTTCACYGTTCTAATCTGTGACTAGCTGACCTAACACAACATCATGGTCTGACATCTTCCAGCAAAGGCTTGAACCAAAGCAATATTGAGGCTTTCATCCGTCCTCAGTAACTGTGGGATCAGACCACTCACACAGATGCCTGCACTGTGCAGCATGTGCTGAGAGTTCTCATGAAATTGCTCTTTCATTCAAATCTTTAGAATCTAATCTGCCTGATGTGCAAGCTTGCAGTGGTAGGTCACTGTGGTAATCAATACAGCTTTCCTTGTATAGGCTGATGCCCATGGGAATGAGATGAGCCACATCTGAGACATTATTCCCTTAAGCTTTATTTTTATTTCAGTTTATTTCATTTAGAGGGTGGGGACATTCAGGGACTTACTTTAATCACAAAGGAAATTAATGTGCTTTTGTCTTTATTGCTGTGCAAGATATTGCTAAGAAATAATTTTGATCATTTCCTTTAYGCTGTCTTTAGAGTTTAAGCCATATTCTTAGGGAAGAAATAGAAACATCTTCACTTTAGTCAGCAATTCTCTTACTGAAGCGCTGAGAGGAAGTAAAACAGTAATCTTTTCGGCTGCTTAYCTTATTTTCCTTTTTATAATTTCATAAAAATAGCTCCATTTGCCTTTCAGAGCATTAGCTGCTAATATGCTTTCACTCCCTTCAGTCTTGAGGTAAAATGCTCAATAACAAACTCAAGTTTGTAACATCAAGAGATATAAAGACTACAAATGCCCCAAGATCTGCCAATCTGAGCCAGATCTTTGCCTGGAAAGGAGAAACTTAAAGAGAAGAAATTTACTGGTTATAGCAAAGAAAAAGGATCTTCCTTAGATGGACACATAATTTACCTTGCTGTCCTCTAGACACCCTTCCCAAAAATAGTTTTCCCCACTGAAATTAGGCTTCATTTTGGTGTTTTACTACTTTCATTTMCAGTAGTAGTGCTGTCACTGTAGGGCCATGAGAGCCTCATAGTAGGCATTTATCCTTAAGCTTTTATAGTGCATCACTTTAGGTTCTCCWCTTTAAAGTTTGCTTGCACAGTTCTTGGGCTTTTATAAGACAGCAAAACTGCTAAAAAAAAAATGTCCAGGATATAAGAATAAGAAACTTCACATAGTAACATTTTATTTTATATCATCTYTACATTATATCATTCTCATGGACATGAGAATGATATGGACATGAGAAAAGTTTGTTGTTCTACCTGCCTCAAAAGTAAGGCAAACACTCTAGTTTAGACCCTCAAAATTACTGCAATAAGACTAGAAAAATCTATTCAAYCTTCAGGTGCTACATATTTTTGATACAGAAGTTCCATCTCCATGTGAGGAAGAACTTCTTTACTGTGAGGGTGACAAGAGCCCTAGAACAGGCTGCCCAGAAGGGTTGTGGAGCCTCCTATAGAGATGTTTGAGATGATAGTCTCCCCATTATAAGAGGGATGTGGAGCTTCTAGAGAGGGTCAGCRTAGATGGATAAAGATGATTAAGGGACTGGAGCATCACTCGTAGGAGGAAAGACTGAGTGAGCTGGGCCTGTTTAGGCTGGAGAACAGAAGGTTGAGAAGGGTTCTGATTAATATGTATAAATACCTGAAGGCGGAMTGTAGGAGGATGGGGCCAAACTCTGTTTAGTGGTGGCCAACGACAGGACAAGGGATAATGGGTACAAGCTGAAACACAGGAAGTTCTGTCTCCATATGAGGAAGAACTTCTTCACCATTGGGGTGACAGAGTCCTGGCACAGGTTGCCCAGAGAGGAGGTTGTGGAGTTTCCTTCTCTGGAAACCTTCCAAACCCACCTTGTGCTCTAGCTGTCCCTGCTCTAGGTGTCCCTGCTGTAGCAGGGGGATTCAACTAGACACTCCCTAGAAATCCCTTCCAACTTCAATCATTCTATGATTCTATGATGCACACTATCAAGACAGACAAAAAGCTCATGGGGAGGGATGTCAAGATGAATTGCATACAGCTGGAAATCTATAATTGCCAAACAAAAGCCTCCTGTATACATTTTTTTTTTTTTTTGGCATAAAATAAGTTGGCCTGTGACATATATAAATTATAGAATGGGAAAAAAGTCATATTAACTTGTCTTGAAATCAAATATTAACGTACTAAACTAGGGTAGGAAATAACAACAACACAGTTGTGGCATAGCCATATAAGCATTTTACATTGAGTGAGCAATGTAACCACAAAGGACTAAAGAAAGAACCACAACCATCAGCACTAACTACATGACATCAGCGGAACTGTATTATATACTTACAGCTAATTTAAGATATGAGTGCTAAAGACCAATATTCTGTATACCTAGTGATACCTAGTCATACCTAGTGATGTCTAGTGGATCGGAGATTTAGCAACACTGCTATGAATGCAGAATAGGAATAAAGAGAATTTATATGTTATATATTTATTCACTTAAAGTCATAAATATATTGATAGAAAACTTGGTAATTACTAAAAGATGAGTACTTACAGTTTTTCAGTGAGGCAATGCCTCAGCTATACGTTCTTCTGGAGAGGGTCCAGAGAAGGGCAACCAGGATGATTAAGGGAATGGAACATCTCTCGTATGAAGAGAGGCTGAGTGAGCTGGGCCTGTTTTCTCTGGAGAAGAGAMGGCTCAGAGGGGATATGATTAATATGTATAAGTTCAGGAAGGGAGAATGCAGGGAGGAAGGGGACAAGCTGTTCTCACTGGTGGCCAGCGATAGGACGAGGGCTAATGGCCACAAGCTGGAGCACAGGAAGTTCTGTCTCCAGGTGAGGAGCAACTTCTTTACTGTTAGAGTGACAGAGTAGTGGAACAGGCTGCCCAGGGAGGTTGTGGAGTCTCCTGCTCTGGAGGTCTTCAAAACCCGCCTGGATGCCACCCTGTGCCACATGCTGTAGGTGTGCCTGCTTGAGCAGGAAGGTTGGACTAGATGATCTGTAGAGGTCCCTTCCAACCTTAAATATTCTGTGAATTCTGTGAATCTGTGAATTCTGTGAATTCTCCTTCCTGAACTTGACTGAAAAATAGGTGCTTGAAACATAGACTTATGCTCAAAACTGCATYGCCACAGTCTACCTGTCTTTAAAAGGCAGACGAGCAAACAGACTTTAGCTCTTAKATTTGAGCTTTTTCTAAAATATTTGCTTGTGCTTCCACCTTGAGMTGCCTTGCTTAATCCCAACATGATTTTTTTAAATTTGATTAATTACTTTTTATCAAAATTTCCCCATAGTTCTTCATATCTTCATATTCTTAAATCCCCATCTCTGACAAAACTGGTGGTGTCAGTCTGTACTGTTCAAAACTGACCCAACTTTTTATACATCAGAAAATTGTCTGTGTCAAAATAGGAAAAGTAAAGATTTTTGTGAGTAGCTGATAATATCAGAATGTCCCATTTAGAGTTATTGTTTCAGTTTGTTACATTAGGCGCACTGGTTAACAGGCTGTCCCAGTTGTCATTAATCTCACAGGCACAATTCTATTTTGTGACAGGCTAGGTTAACACTCTGTTTAATAATGTGACCTGACTTTAACGTATTTAATGTTTGTTACAGCAGGCTAGACACAGAGTCTGCCTGCAAGAAGATTGCAAGATTGTTCTGTAAATCCATTTAACAGAAAATCAAGGAAATACACAGTATTTTTTCCCTTGAAGGCAGTGAATGATTTATGCAAACCAATTATTCTTTGTGTTGTAGATATTAAACAAAGTCAGGCCTCACTAAGAGTTATATGGAGAATAAACTAAATGGGGAATTCTTTAGCATTGTCAGTGGTAAATAAAGTCTATCAAGATCCCAATAAAAATACACAGAATAGTCAGTATTAGGCTAATTATMTCTATGGATAGGAAAGGTTATAAAAAGAGGGCTGTCTGCCCTGATTCTTARGTTTAACTAAGGTCAGGTTCAGTTGGAGTAATTCTCGTTAATCTTTGGAGTTATTTTCATTATCCTAAACTTCAAACTAAAGACTTCTCAGTAGGGTGATTCAGAAGCCACCTTGTCTTCTATCCACTACTGATTGTAGTATATTTTGAAAGCAAAATCACTAGTAATCATTGGCAGGGAGGGGCAGAGGAGAAATTTAGGAAAAAAGAAAAAAGACAAGTACCAGTTTTCCGAAAAGATTCCCATTAAGTTCACAGTTTGCATATGACTAAGATGCCATGAATCAAGAAGTCATTTAGTACTATTCTTTATAAGGTTAGGGTTTTTTATGACTTAAAAGCTCAGTCAGTGTGGATGTCTTTATTACATTCCGGCTTATTATGCCTCTCTAATTGTAAATACATGAGTCAATCCTCAGCTATGAAATTTTATAATAAAATTTTTACTCTCTTGGGATAAGTAATTATGTTGCACAGCTGAGTTAGCCTTGGTAGCCATCTTTTTTGTTGGGCAGTCAATCTGCTATGCCAAGCCAGATGGCCACCTTTTTGCAAGTGCTTTCCAGCTTGTGAAAGGAAAAGTCAGTGCTCTGCCAATGATTTAGCACTTCATATACATAGGGTACGGGCAGAATTACAAAAACACATTAAGAGGGACCTAGAGAACAAAATATGTTTCTCACTGCTCATTAGTTATCTATAGCTTAGGCTATTCAGAGAAGATAATGGCTGGGAGATGATTAGGATAAAAATAATAATAATGTAGCAGGTGACAGATGATTACCTGAAAATATATGAAATATATGTGTTCATGTACTGTACAGGAAATAATCATGTATATAGACATACTGCCTCAAATTTAGTGTGTGTCAAGGCAATGCAATAATGATGCTTTAAAATTTTGTCTGGATTTCTGTTGTAGCCACCATATCAAGTGCTAAAGTTATGTGCATGCTTCAAGGCATTTTTTCTTTAAGCATCTGTGCATGTGATACAAACAGTAATTCTGCTGCTATTCCAATCATGCTTACGTAAAATCTTATATTTTCTCCACCCTCACAGAACAAAGTGAATTTAGCCAAATGATTTGATTGTCAAGAGTGAATAGAAAAAAATATTAGGCAAGCTAGAGAAAATACTCAGTCCTCCGTGTAGCTTTCTGGGAATTTACTTTAAGCAGTGCTCAAAATTCAAAAAAGTTATTTACAGGGTGCAATAGCTTGCTTAACCTGCGTTAGCATATAATTGTCATAGTTGAAAAATAAATTGATATAAAATGGCAATGGTCACTAATGACAGCTAGAGGTCATTAAATAAGAAGCTTTAAAAACTTCTATTGTGAAGGAAAAAACACAAATGTATATGTATGGCAGAAAATAACATCACTGAGCTGCTACACCATGCTGACATCTTTGCAATGAAGTTTCAGTTTGGGTCACTTCCTATTCTACTTTTTTTTTTTTTTTTTTAAATTCTTTGCTTTTCTAAATGTAATCATTTATCGGATGTGATTTCAAGTGTAACATCTCAGCCACAGTGAAGAAAGCATTATATTGAACTACCTTACCTTCAATACCACATTTTAAAAACTAACAGAGTCATAGTTACAGCTATTGTGTGTATCTACCATGCCGAYAGCATTATCAGTTCTCACATTTTGTCATAACCCAAGACACTGGATGAGAAGACTGARGTTGCAGTTGAAAATAGGAGTTTCTATGGGGCAATCAGTTGACATAAATTTTCTCAATATTTAGTCTATGGAAGATGTATGGACGCAAGCACTCCATTTAAACAACTTACTGAAATAAAATTTAGAGGTTTTAAATACAGAGAGGGACCTGGSTGTCATGGTGGAYGACAAGTTGATCATGAGGCAGCAGCGTGCCCTGGTGGCCAAGAAGGCCAACAAGATCCTGGGGTGCATTAAGAAGAGCGTCTCCAGCAGGTCGAGGGAGGTGATCGTCCCCCTATACACAGCCCTGGTGAGGCCACATCTGGAGCTCTGTGTCCAGTTCTGGGCTCCCCAGTACAAGAGGGATGTGGAGCTGCTGGAGAGWGTCCAGCGCAGGGCTACCAGGATGATCAGGGGCCTGGAACATCTGTGAGCAAAGGCTGAGGGAGCTGGGCCTGTTCAGCCTGGAGAAGAGGAGGCTGAGGGGGGACCTGATCAGTGTGTATAAATACCTCAAGGGAGGCAGTGAGGAGGAGRGGGCTGGCCTCTTTTCAGTGGTGGACAGCAAAAGGAGTAGATGAAACAGCCACAAGCTGAGGCACCAAAAGTTCCATGGGAACTTAAGGAAACATTTCTTGACAGTGAGGGTGACAAAGCACTGGAACAGGCTGCCCAGAGAGGTTGTGGAGTCTCCTTCTTTGGAGSTCTTTAGAACCTGCTTGGACGCAGCCCTGTGCCACATGCTCTRGGTGACCCTGCGTGWGCARGGGRGTTGGACTAGATGACCTCTGAGGTCCCTTCCAACCTTAAGCATTCTATGATTCTATGATTCTATGATCTGACTCCTGGTGTCATTGATGGCTACAATAACTTCTCAGTCTAAACACAGACATCTGAACAGCTTCATTCTTCATGGTTTCAACATTCAGTTAATATCCAGCTTTCTAAGAATAACAGTTTTATAACTACAACAGTGGATGTAAACACAGTATGCCGTAGATAAATCCCACGTTATCCTGGAGGAGGCATTACTCTGTGCATSGTCATTGCTCTGTGCACGATAATAAATATCTTGTTTTTTATTCATCTATACAAGAGGTGAAGCATGTTACAAAGTACGATCATGTACTAAAGACAAGACAGATGTACATCTAAGCATTCTCACACARCCGAAGAGTATGATAACTCTACAGACCCACATTTAAGAAAACAAAATTGTATGCATAATGTGGATCTTCATATTTGCATGTTTACCTAGCACTCTTAGTTCTACCTTATTCTTTTAGAATGTAGCTCTATTGCACATATCCCTATTTCTTGASAAATGATTTTTTCCCTCAGACCTTCCATTAAAACATATAAAATAAAATGCACAAAATAAATTGTATCTTGATGTCAAAACACTAGAATAATAATAATAATAAAAAGAGTTAGAAGAGTTAGTTTATCAGACGCAAAATACTCAGATTTCTGCCTTTTCTTATCCCTGTAGCTTTATATTCACAGGCCACTGAGTATATACTCCCTAGAAATTTAAAACTAAACATTTACTGCACCATTGTTTGTAGCTGTGAAACTTGCCTAAATTACCTTTATAGATACATTCAGATCATGCCTTTATCTTTAAACTGTGAATCAGTATATGGAAGAAACTGAATGACCTAGTGTGCAAAAAAAGAAAGATTAAGTATAAACAGAAACAAATGTAACTTTTTCAGTATTTGAATTTTTCAAAAATGAAAGCCCATGAACTTCCTCCAACTTGACATTGTACAGGTTTATGTGAGTTAAAATACAGTCTGATAGTGAGAGGCATAAAACAGAAATGATCTACTTCACTTAAATTTGTTAAACTTGTTAATCAGGTATGATTGCTTCTATTGTAATTACATGGACACAGTATTGTTAAAGGGTTAGCTAGCTCAAATCTCACCAAAAAAAAAAAAAAAAAAAAAACCCCAAACCAGTATCCTTTCCCAAGATACAAGTAGTGACATGGCTCTAGCTATCTAACTCCTTGTAACACCCACTGGAATAATTTGAGGAGGTTTCTATCCTTTTAATTGTGTAAAATGCTGAAGAAAAAAAGTTATATAAAATCGTAATAATCCACTTTAAAATATGAAATTTAGACAAGGCATTCTAGTATGCATGGCACCAGATCGACATCTTAGGGGCCTGAATCATATGGATAATATTCATATCATATTCATATTGATAATAAATATTGATCATTTCAATATTTATAAATTAGAGATTTCTACTGATTAGAGTAAATTAGAGTTCTACTGATCTACCAGATGAATGAAGATACCACTTCATTTTGCTGCTTTTTTATTTGCTGTTTTTGCATACTGTTTTCACAAATCTCTCAGGGTTCACTGTGTTTCACAGACTTGCAGGTAAAAATACATATGGTGCCTCAAAATCCCTGGTTTACAATTTTAAAGATTGTTTTTAAGCTTGCAAAACAACCTGAAGTTATGAATGCTAAATGATCAAAATCAGATAAGAAAAGATGTCCAAAGAAATTTAAAAGCTCTCATGTCCTTTTACTTCATTAATGTATTTTAAGTGYTTGAAATTAGCAAATATTGAATACTCTACAAAAAAACAGTGCCTATYTTCTATTGAAACAGCATTTATTTTCACAGTAGTGTTCTAATTATAGTCAAGGCTTCTAGCAAATTATGTTTAGTAGTTGAAAAAAGAGCTTTTTTTTTGTACAAAAGCAGGACATACATGGTATTTACAATCTAGCTCATCCTCAAATTATKTTTATCTGTGAGTGAAAACTCAATGTATCCAAAAAGATAAAGAGGCAAAATAACACATTTTATTTTGTTGTTTTTGATCTACTTTAAAGTTAACAGATGTTTATTTCAGTAACTTTACAATGTTTGTACAAGCTTGGAATGTTCATAAGCAATTGTTCACTTGATGTTCACTATCCRTTTTCTATATTTCAATCAACTCTCTGAAACCTTTAGTACTAAAAATTAAATATATTTTCAATTATGCCATGAATTTGATTGCCTTCTCTTCAAAGTAATTTAGYAATAATTAAGGTAGCTGCAGGCGCTGTTTACATTGGAAGAGGATAGATGCAGTTATTAATAATTCAAGAAAACCTGATTGATAGAAATAAGTCTTCCATTCCAAATATATTTTGGAAAAAGAACTTCACAATAACACAAATATCACAGAACTATATCTGACTATAAGCATGACAATTATAAAATTTTAATGGTTCAGATGGTTCTACTCTTTCATCAAAATAGGTAAATAATGCTTGAAATGAATAATATAGARTCACAACATAACTGTTATAATTGGAAAACCAAGGGTTTTGTCTACATGACTGTTCTTGCACTCCCAAAAAATGATTTCTGTTGATTGGATGATGAATTATTGTTTTGAAAAYTATACGCTCAAGGAAGTGAGAAATACTTAAAGCTTTAGTGCTTATCAGCATGCCATTGTGTCAGGTAAGTGCCTCCAATTTTATGGCTTCCACTTGTTTCACTTTCCACCCTGGTCTTCCTGGGGACTTATCAATGAAGACACATAATTATCCAATTCCTACAGCTCTTTGCTTTGAGATTTGGAGTTGCTTTTATGGATTAGTAGTTACTATGAAAGTAGTCAAGCAGGAATATGTGTGTTGTCTACTGTATGAGAGTGTCTTATTCAAACACGTTGATTATAGCAGACAAAACAGCAACAAAATTCAAGAAATCACTATGTTCCACGAGCACTTCTTTACACATTCCCTTACAGACATCAGAGAAGGGAAATGTTACTTGAGCTATGACTACCTGTAACAGTTAAAAGGAGAGAGCAGTCCTCTCATTTCACTACTACAGACTGAAACACATCATCCCTCAGCTGTCCACTAAAAGATTTCATTATTGAGAATAAGGCTTTCTTTATTTCAAAGATTTTTAAACTTTATTTGTATCTAAAGGAGTCTTAGATTTCGCAGTCCTGCATTTCTCTRTATTTTTAACACTTAAAGATCTCAATTTATTAAATCAATATAGGATCAAACTRCTACCCATATAAACAACGCTAGCAGTACTTTGAGGGCTGTGGAAGTGCAAAGACAAAAATAATTGCATTATAAAGCAAGGATTTACTTTTTCATTGCAGAAATCAGATTCTCTAAAACACAACTTTTGAAGTGTACAAAGTACTAMAACTTGTTATACAACACCTCCAAAAAGCAATACCATATAATGCTATGTCCAACATAGAAATTTGACTTTGACCAGAATCCCAGGGCCTCTTGTACCAGTGCAGGCACATATATCCCCCAATATAATCGTGTTCAGTGAMAGAATTGCCATTAAGAACTGAGTCCTAATCATAAGGCTTTTTAAATCCTTGGACACCTTTCCAGTGAAAGAAGCAAAACCAGAGACCTTTCAGAAGTGATCTAAATCATTTTGATAGATAGGAGTGTGGTTTTCTTTTCTTACTGTATTGTTGTCTATAAGTCTATCAGTCATGTTACTGACACCTGGCAATAACCAACACCTAAACACCTAAAACCAAGAACAAATCCAAAAATCATCATTGTGGTTTTGTATACATCTGTGCTCTGTTCACACATCCAATTTACCTAGCAGTTCTGTAGATCCCAAATTTGCTGGCTCTTGAAAAAAGCATAGTAGAATGACAAACATTTCAGAAAGGTTCAGAAAAGAGTAAGTTTAGGAGAGGCTTCCAAACAACCTAGAAATATGCTCAGATTCTTAAGCTTAGGAAGAGGTGGCTAAAAGTATGATGAAGATAAGGTAAATAATGAATTTCACAGAGTAGCTGGGAAAATAATAATTATTTACTATTTCTTTTAACAAGAATTTAAACAAACTCAGACTAAGGAGAAAAAAACAGAAATCTGAGGGAAGATCTATATAGTTTTACATTGAAAAATACTTTGTCAATGGAATGGATACCAGATATGTACGCTATCAACTGATCTTTAAGAAAGTCTTTGAAATGCTCTAGCATCAAAACACAGTAGAGCAAAATATTGTTTTCAGGATAATTTAACATTCATTTAGATGTACTTTCAATCATATGTTAGTTATATTTTAGAGAATATGGAAATGCAAATATTATTGTGTTTATTAGTATCTGTTGATACAGTTCTAGGCTGTTTATTTAAGGGAAGTGTGGAAGGAGAGAAACTAACTGCCAAAAAGAAATGAAAGAGGAAAAAATACTGTCTGAAATTACATTTTGAATTTTCTTCTTTTTTCAGTAGTTTTGATTCAGGATAGGAAAATTTATTTCCAGACACTAATTCACCCCAGCTGGATGTTAATAACATACTGTGGTGATGCAGAGGCACGCACCACTTGAGGTGGTGCTTATGCCCTTGCTTGTGCTTATCATGTAGCTGATGCCATGGCAACATTAACCACTGAAAAGGGCAATAAAATCTGTGAGCAAGAGTTCACAAGGAATTATTTTTACAAACAACAGAAACAGAGCATTCACCCCTTCCAAGGCTCTAGAATCTGGAGCACAGTCATGGAAGAATTTCTAAGGTRGTGGAAGTAAAAAATTCTTCACTTGAAGAAAATTACTAAGGCTTCTTTCTTCAGATAAGCTGAAGTAAAAAGATATAATAATGTGCAGAGGTTCATTAAACTACAAAAAGAGGTAATTAGTCCTTTCTGGTTTATTGCTCTTCTAGGAAAGGAAGTGGTTTCAGTTAACTACCAACTAGATACCACTCCAGACAAATATCCTGGATTCAGTACCTTATCCTGGTTTTCAAATACCAAACTGAGAGTTCAAAGAAAGAAGGAAATGTCACCTTCCCAAACATTACGCACTATTAATTCTGTCTTTGCAATGAACTTTCTTAATGCAATTAGTCTAAAGACATGAAGATCATTCTTTATAAAAGACTATGGGCTGTAGCAAGGTTAATTCCAGTTTAACTTGTRTTAATAACAAGAGTGACTGTATTCAGACAGTTGAACAGTTATCTCATCAGCAAAATATGTTCAATGAGGCAGATAAAATGGATTAATTTTAAAACAAGCATGGATATACAACAACTTTTTTTTTTAACATAAAAAATTTCTTCTGTGTTGCTCTGTAATTGTCTAGTTTTCTGTGTAAATGTTGATTCATAAACAGCAACATTTAGACATAAAGTCGTGTGAAGAGATGACTTTTGAGCTCACTGTTTGAGGCAAAGGGGAAAAATGTTTCATCTTCTGGTGGTTATATTSTCTTCTACCCATAAAGATATATTTTTAAGTTTAAACAAAATACCATGCCTTTTCTTCAGCCAAAAGAGGTAGCCAAATTTGATATTAATTTATTAGCAGCTTTGGAATGTACTATCTTTTGGGATTTGTTAATTAATAGATTCTGCTTTAGTTTCCTGCTCCTTCTCTTTGAGACCATGCTCTGCTCCTCAAGGAAACTGTCAATTGCCCTTACTCTCCATGGGAACAGAGGATGAGTATGAAATTGCACAGTGAAATTATATCACACAGTTTCTTGGATGACAAATTTAATTTCAAATATTTCTGACCAGTTTTATTCTAGCCTTGCCTTTTCCCACCAAATTTACTATACATTAAGTAATACTCTAAAATGAGTAAGTGACTAGTTCTGCGTAGCAGGTATCAGGTAAACAGTTGCACTGATTCAGCTAAATATACATTTCAGCAGGAGAGGGAAATGTGAAGAGCTTAAACTGATCTTGCTACAGGTGAAATTGTACCTTAGAACAGTATTCGCAAGCATTATCAAAAACTAGTAGGTCACTAAGTGCCCTAGAAAAGTAGGGTTGGAGTGTGAGTTTTTAGAAAGCTTTTAAATAAGACTCACTGAATTATTCATATACAAGCAGAGAAGATTTTTCGCTTTACAAGAAACTCTACTACTTTTATGAAACAGGTAAAACTAGGTTGTCATTCTATTCAGTTTTATTTAAGAAAAAACGCATTCATTACATTTAATATCCCCTCCCAAGAGGAAAATATAGATACCCTATCATTTGTGGGTTTAAATCCTATTTCCATTAGAAATTTAAACAAACCTCCTAAACAGTCAGACAACTGTTTTGTAACATCTAAGATGAAAAGTTATTTCAG
Source organism: Nothoprocta perdicaria (assembly GCF_003342845.1). NCBI lineage: Eukaryota > Metazoa > Chordata > Aves > Tinamiformes > Tinamidae > Nothoprocta > Nothoprocta perdicaria. Next base: position 643,765 of record NW_020454483.1, read on the forward strand.
TAGTACTATGGGGAATAGTGTTTTTAGTATATTCATTAAGAGATTTTTTTTTTTTTTTTTTGAGAAAAAGAAAGTTGAAAAGCAAGGATACATATTTTAGAGAGCGTAAATAAGGAACTTCTTCATTTTATGTGAAGATAGCCCTGCTCCTACTGACAGACCTGTAACTGGCCTTCAGAAAGTACATACTATGAAATTACCAAACACTATGATCTGTTTAAGTGCTTCATAAAGGCATGCTATAGTCTATGATTCATAAATTCCTTTGACAGTGTCAGATTGAGCCTGGATTAAAACCATGAACTGTTACCAAATGTTGTATTTCTGCATTTGAGATGCAAGTAAATGCTAAAAGTCTGCTTGCTTCATAACATAGCATATTTTAACCTAACAGTAGATATTTCATCTTCTATGAGCATAAGATTGTATTTCTATTGTATCAGTCAAACCCTAATAAAGTGTTTATGTTGACAAAAATATGATAGATAATGGATGTTTGACATGATTTAAGATTGAGGACATATAATCATGATTGTGTCTCCTAACAGTCCTTTACATGAACACAACTGAGCAGAGAATCAAGACTGCAAAGGGAAGYAAACTTTCCACTGGTATTTTCTTGTTACAGATTTTAAAGTTTGCAACTCTCCCCTTTGAAAACCTCTGCTTGATTCCATCCTTCTCAGTTTAGTCTCTTACCAAGTTCCCTTTCTATATGATCAGTCATAGCACTCTTAACCSATCGTCCTTTGCTTTTTTCTAATTATATTTTTTTCTCATCACCAGAGACCATAATTATGTCTCACTTAAAACATTTCATTCACATTCACTATTTCCCTTATTTCAATAAACTGGCAGCTGATATACTGCTAAGAGAGAAAGAAAGAGGGAGGAAGGAAGAGAGGAAAGAACGAAGGGAGGGAATCTCTCATGAGGTACTTCATAAAATCTCAAGGAGGCGTTCTGCCTTATCAGAAATCATATTTGCAGTTATATTTTTCAAATACACAGCAGTATGTCATCTATAGAAGTTCATACTACAGATTAAACAACCTGCAGAATTTAGTTATTTCTAAGGTAAGTACTAGGGTAGTTAATGAATGTCCATGAATTTATCCATTTCCCTGTAATCTTCCTTGGTCATCCATGTAAGTCATCTGCAATTTTTATTCTGATGATCAGAAAAATTAAGTTCAGCCTGAGAGATCCAACATTTTGTTATTGTTGGAATAACAAAGAGGGAAGACTCGAAAGAGAATGGAACTAATGAATCCACATAGGCAATGTAGTAAAAATTGAGGCCTAAATTGCTCTGGAGATACCAAAGACAAATTTCAGCTGATAAAYCCCTTCCACATTCTTTGCAGCATGAGTCTAAAGACTCATTCTTAGTAAGTAAGTATTAATAAGTGCTTGGCAGGAAAGAGCGCTAAATAAAAATTAGTCAAGTGAAAATATATTTGTAGGCAAAAATGACATTTGATGAAATTTTAAGAAGCAGGCGTGCCTCTTTTTTCAAAGCAAAACTGTATGAAAACCTTATTCTCAAGTGGAGTCTTGGGCTTTCTTTGCACTGTAGGCTGGATAGCTCTGCTGGACATGCTACAGTCACAGTTAGTATAAGCTGCTGGGTGCACATTATTGCCTTTAGGCCCCAATCATCTTTCTTTCCTCTCAGGAAAGGAGCTACAGCTGTGGTTTACCTTATGGTTTGAACAACATCAGATTCATCACATAAAGGACTGCAATGTACTAGTCAGTCTTCAGGTTGCAGGCTTAAATCTGAAGCAAATAATTTAGCAAGTTTCTAAATGAAGTACAATTTATATGGTGTTTAGGCTATCATTTCACTTCAAGTTTTAAGATTCCTTAATCCTTTTTTTTTTTTCTTCCCCATGGTGGTCATATATGACTTTTGAAGTACTTGAGCTACTGCCAGCATCACACACAGGACAGAGGGTTCAGTGGACTGTGACTTTGATGCAGTACAGCAATTACATATTCTTAACTCTTCCCTAAGGAAAGAAGGAGGCTCACTGGAATCCTTATAGTGAGTCTGACTCACCGGTAGGTAATATCTTGGTCTGAAATCATCCTATCTAATTAAGGAAGTTACTATAGGATAAAAACTAACCATTTCTTTTTGCACATTCAGATTGAAGAACCATGACAGAATGGTTTGAGGGACCTGTTCTAAGCGTAGTCTTTTGTTCAGTTAGAGACTCTTACATAATCATAAAACTAACTAGGAGGAGAAGAAACAGGAAATTTACTATTTAACTGTAAAAAATAAGTATTTCCAGACTTCCAAATTCTAAAAAAAGTGAAGATACAGGTACATGATCAGAGATTTTCGTTCCATTAAAATCACAGTTAGAGTCTTGCAAAAAAAGTACACTTGAAAATGTCAGCCCTTTGTCCTTCAAAAAAGGAAGAAATTAGAACAGGTGCAGTATTATGATCTTTAAAATGCTATTACAGAAACATGAATAATGTCATTCAGAAGGCTGGCCATCTGCTTTCTGACTATCTGTCAGGGATGAAGCAATAGCAATGTAAAAGTGATACATGTGGGTGTCTGCATTGGATCTCACAAAAGTCTTGTGCTTTTTGTGAAGAAAAGTATGTTCTATTTTCAGTTTGCTTTTAATAGGCACATATAGAACATGTACTTCGTAAATATTATAATGACTATTGTGCAATGTACTTTAAATGTGTAATTTGCATGATATTTCACAGAATTTTAGCATAGCTTTTTGTTCCAGATTTAAGGCAATTCTACCCAAATATAAACATTTACAAGATAAAAATTCTTAGACAAGGTGTACTTCAAAATTCAGGTAATAACTACATATAGCATATTCCTAGAACATCATCAGTCAGCAGCAGAAGCAGTAGCTTCTATCCTGTGAAATCAGCATTTAAAGGAGCACTTTTATACTAGATTTATTAGTAACTTTTTTTTTTTTTTTTTTTTTTTTTTTTGTAAATGACAGATATTACACTGCTTAATGTTGCAAGCCAGTAAATCTGTTTTTACAGGCACAAAACATTTTCATTATGGTGCAGAGAATGAAACCTTCCTAAAAACTGGTATGAACATGGAGAATTAAATAACTGCTTAGAGACATGCAGTAGAAAAATAAATTTTAACAAGGACAGGAGAGATTTCACATCCTTCTGGAAACACCACAAGAGAAAAGAGAAAATGCACTGCTGGCTGCCTGCTATCCAGTGTTCACAGTTGCCCTGAACACATGTTCACAACATAGAAACTTCTACAAGTGCTTAGCAAGTGATAATGAGGTTCCATTTATATCAAAGGAATTCAAAACTTCTATCAAGCTGAATGCCATTAAACACCAGAACAACAGGAGAGGAAATAAGCSAAATGTGAGTACAAGAGAAAAACTAGACCATACAAAGCAATTCAGCTTGCTCAGCTTGAGTATGAACACTTCAGCAGGGGAAACCGTGAAATTCTTTCTTATCTAGCTGGTATATGCTCAGTATATCTCTCAGATACTAATCTGCTCCCTGAAAGTAGAATTGCCTGGAGTGATGCTGTACAGACATGGCAGTCAGAAGAGAGAGTTCATTTACCATTTGCTGTGTCAGGGCCCCAATTACTACCAGCAATACAAACTTGACTGCTACAAGACACTGTATGTCTGWGCTGTGGGAGTGAAGGCAATTCTAGACCTAGTCTCTTCAAATTGTTCACTTTCACAATAGAAAGGGGAAAAAAAGATGCATTTGTAACTTAGTATAACCCGAAAAAATAACAGAAGTGCAAGGTTCTAATACTTTTCCTGCTTGTAGGAATGTATATTTGCATTTCAATCTTAGGGACAGATGAATGCACATCTTTTTACAACTGACCAAGATTTACCAGATTGCAGAGGCATACCTAACATGTCAAGGACAGACTTGGACCAAGACTGCCTTTGTAGAATTTACTCTCTTCAGGTGGAATTATGAAGCAGTCCTCTCAAAAGTTAGAGCATGACTTGGGAATCCCTGCCAGTATTCCTCTTAATAAAAGAAAGTCTAAAGTGCGTGGACGAGCATAAGCCACGGCTGAGTGCATAATTATTGATACATTTACTTACACATTTAGTGCACTATCAGTATTTAATTTACAGCTTTATGAAGTGATTTGTAATAGTTTAAATGTAAAAGGTGAGGTATCAARGTGAAACATTCCATATGCAGTTCAGGTAAGCAGACATGTCTAAAGYAAAAAGGTCACAGAAAACCAATTTCAAAAATGTAACATGATCTTACCAGAGCTTCTGGTATCCCTTTACAAGTTTAGAAAATTTTTAACTTGTACTGAGATCTCCACAAGCAGTTTGTTTGTGACTCTACTGACATCTCCACAATTCATTAACAACAATCAATTCATATAGTTCCATACCGCTCAAAGATCACYGAGAAACAGTGTATGATAATTCCCTTCTCTTTTGTGGTTCTGACTCACAGCAAAGTCAGGTCCCTTATAAACAGTGCTTTTTTGCTTCTGAACTACTGCCTGTAGGAGTTTTAATCCTTAAAATTCTCCCAAGAATTAATGGTAATAGAGCAATAGTTATATAAATGTCAAAAGAACACCTAATAATGAACAGAGATGACAAAATAGAATAGAAAAAAAAGATATCTATTTTAGATATTTAGCTGCTGTGTGTTTTTAAAAGCTCTGTCAGTGAAGAATGAACAAATCCAAAGTCTACGTAACTGTTTGGTTTCAATTTATGCCTCTGGTCTCTAGTCCTCCTACCACAAACTGTTGTGAAGAGCCTAGCTTCATCTTCTCAGTGAGATTCCAGTAGGTAACGGCACACAACTACTGGGTCCTCCCTGCTCCCCATAAGCAAGAAAATCTGATCGCTCAGCCCCTCATCACTGGGTAAATATTCTATCCTTGATCACCTTGCTAGCGTTCCCCAGACTTCACTCTAATTTGCCAGGATCCTCATTGTAGTGGATTGTACTGCATTGAAACTGGGTGCAATAATAATGACATCTAAGAATTGAGTAAGGGGAATAATCACTCCTTCAGTCTAGCTGCTATTCTTCTGTTGACGCTGCCCAGGATRCTGTCAGTCTTCATCCCTGTACCGCAGAGCACAACTGGTTAAGTAGTAACAGTGGTAGTTCAACCTACCAACCAGGACCCCAGATTTTAGCTTTCAAGTTCCCAGATAGGGTCCTTGGAGGATCATGTGGACTGCAGTCCACAATACGTGCAGAAATTTTCATTTGTGGTATCTAGAATATATCAGGCAGGAAACATCCTGTGCTTATTTGTTTAGTATATTTCAAAAATGAAGAAGAAGGACTTTAAACAGTAGAAAGAAGGAAGGAAGAAGGAAGGCTTGAAAAATAATAGTTGCTTACCTACTGCACTGAGTACTTTGCCCCTAGTCCTCTTGGGTAGCAGATTCTAATTTATCACARTTTTTTTTCTGAATGTTAGGTAAAATTAAAAAGTTTTTCCTCCTGCTTCAGAAGTTCCTGATTCTTGTAATTTTGATATTACACAGATATGAAAATATATTTTGGTAAGTGCAAGCATGATAGCAGATTGCAAGTGATTTGTTATATACAATAAAAAAAAAAGGAATCGTAGGGAAAAAATCTTCCAAAATTTAGTATAATTAAGTGGCATAATGTAAGCAATAGCAGATGATTAGGTAGTGTATGCTTTAAAATAAAACAAATCTCTAGTAATTTTAATTGTAAAATATACAGTACATGGTATATAATGTACACATATATAACAAGATTGAAAATGTAGAAATGGATGAATTAAATAAGAAACAGAATAAAAGAAGCAGAATATATGAAGGAGAAACCCAAGGCTAAAACACACAAAGTCTAAGTGTTTATACAGTTTATACTAATCAGGCAAAGATTTTAGAAAAGTTATATTTTTGTACAAAAAGAAAGGGTATATGTATATGCAGTATATGCAACACACAGAGAACCCTGACAACAATGTGGGGATGCACTAATGTTAAAGCACTGGTTATAGTTGAGCTCAGCGGACATATCTCATTCAAGGCCTGCCATTAGGGCATCTGGTACTTATTATACTTCTGCTAAATAGTCACTTAGGAGAAAAAAACAAAGAAGTTATCCAGAAGTGCATGAGTCATTCAATTACTGAATTGGCATAATTTACAGTACCAACATTGCAGTAACTCATGGTTCAATAGCAAGATAATTTAATTCAAACATGATGTTTCTGAGAAGAAAACAATGCAATAGTTATAGTAAGTTTCTAAAATTAGCTTGGTGCATTACTGCTTCTAATTGACATTTTGGTATATCTATAGAAATGACAAGCCATTAGGTTTAATTGAATGGTGCCTAGATTCATATTGTAAAGAAATCCAAATCACAGCTGTCAAAAGCATGTACATGTCTACTTTGGCCCTTTCCCAAACAGCATATAGACAATATATAGAGCAGAAATATTCAGTGAAAAAACTTTATGAAGCAACTTAGTTCTCCAGAGAGAGCTGAATTAAAAAAAAGAAAAAAAAAAAGAAAAAAAAAAAGAAAGGAATAAGGGGAGAATTTCAATTTGTATTTATTACCTGTGATTTCAATTTGTGGTGTATTTCTATTTTCCATTCATTTTGTTGGAGAAAATAAAGAACAGAAATGACCCCAGCAAACATGACTTTTTTTTTGGACGGAGTATCCCAGAATGATCTGCCTTTTTTTTTTTTTTTTTTTTTTTTCTCCTGCATAGAAGTCAGATTAAACTATTCTGAATTCACTTGATTAGAGAAGGACTGCAAAACATTCACCATGATGATTGATTTTCTAATCAACTTTTACTTGATATTCTGAAAAATTCCATAGAATTCCATAATTAGAATTCCATAAACCATAAGCATAGATGGGGCAAATTGTTTTCCAGGATGAGCAAGTTTTGAATCAACCAAAATTGAGAGAGAATTATACAGAAATAAAAGATAAAGMGATACCTTCAGTTAAACTACTGAACTAGTGAACATTCAATGATGCTGAAAACCAAAATGCAAAACTGTCATGGGGTGCTACATGCCCCTTTTTAAAGATCTGATACATTATAGTGCACAGTGTAAGCTTTCAAGGATCACATCTAACTTTGCCATGCTTTAAATAAAAGAATTATTTATTCTGCTTGCTCTTTGACATGACCAATTGTCACGTGGATGTGATTAGTATTCACTGCACCTGATTCATAAGCTAATAAATTCTTTTAAATGTTAGATGTATTTGGTCATGGTATTGCCTTTTCCTCAGCCTATGCCATGGAAAGAGCAATCTAGTGCAAGAAATCTAGCAGAAGTCTATGTAAGTATTTCTTAGAAAATTTCTAATCAATGTTAATCTTAGACCAGAAATGGATTTTAAAATTATACTAGGKACATGATTTTAGGAGGGGTTGACAAAAGTCAGTATAGATATGTAGATCAGTAACCAAAGTACATCATATGCTTGACAATAGTTAATTTCTTATTTATTAAAATTAGAAACTAATCTCTGTTTCACTAGTATGAAYATAGAGCATATCAACATTTACATTCCTTTTAATCCACAGTTCCATAGAAACCATGTAGTTGTTCCAGATTCGTTTATGTGAAAGATCAAAATTTCTCCTTTCTTATATTTCCACTATGACAGAGTGATGCACTTGCTGGAAGAAAGCTAAAAAAACCTTTATGTTTTTATCTATTAGTCAGTAATACTATAAAATTGAAATGAATCCTTTTAACATATACATATGGCAAATCAACCCTGTATATCCTGTCAAATTCCACTGGTTCTTAAGTGACACTAGAGGTGACACTTTAAGAAGGAACTTTATTTGAGGAAAAAATKTCAGCATGTACCTCATGATTACAATGCTAACACGATTGTTTCCAATTTAAATTAAACCTGTATATATCAGATGTAATTCCACTGAAATCAGAGATGTTACATTGATTTTCTGTAAGTCTCAGGAAACAATCATGTCTAGAGTGTCTACACACTGCACAGTGTATTCATACACTGTATCTAGAAAATATAGAACAATTTCTAGAGACAATTGTGTGTGAAGACATAAGTTTGTTGTGCAGAAAGAGGATAAAAATATCTTTGACCCAGACATAAAAATCTCTACTCACTAATCAGAAGATTCATCATTTTCAGATTTATTACTTGCTTTTAAAAAAAGAATAAATTAATAAAAGATGCTGTCTCACTTTAGATCATCTCAGTGGTACAAATAAATGRGTGTAGACAGGGAAATATCTCTTTTAATTACTTTTTAATGATTAACTTTGAAGATATTTTATCAGAGAAATGGGACTTCTTTTGGATACATGGCAGTGAATCACTCATCTGAGGAAAATAAAAGTCTGCCAAGGAAAAGGAGCATCCCGAATATTTTTGTTGTTGCTTTCAGAAAGGCAATAGCTTCCAGGGGGAGAAGGTTCCTCTCTGTAGTTAGGCCAACTCCCATCCTTTGCTGTTTGGGAAATTCTAGGCTAGATAGCTTCTCCATTATCCATCCATAGTAATTTTGTTATGAAAGAATGCATTTAATCTAAGTTCTGTTATCTCTGATGCACTGATAAGGCACTATGATTGTGGCAAATATTTGTCATGTTACAGCATGAAAGATTCACTTCGAGCTGGGCATGACTCACTTCTACAAGAGTATGTGAATTCTTTCATATCTTTATACTTGTTTTCACAGCAGAAATTGCTGRTCCCTGGCATAAAAATAAAGGTCTTATTCTTTGTACTCTGTGGTGTCAAAAGGCTACACCTTCACAGGATGGAGATATAATTTGAAACCAGATCATGCTTCCTACAAAGCTCTGGTAACTGTTGATAACTTATCTAAGGAAACTTAGTGATGTTGGATATAGAAAGTAGAAGGAAAAAGAAAATACAAATATAGGCAAGCTCCAATTGCCCTTTCCAAGAACTTAGAGTTTCAGAGTGTACTAGTGATTACTTATACAAGTGGTAAGTATAAAGTATCTTGAACACATAATAAATGATGTCTGAAAACAATTTCTGAAGATAAATTGCTTTCTGGAATTCAATGAAATACTGTTTTAAAGAAAAGCATTAGGTAACCAAGCAACAGATAGTCCCTCTTTGCATTTCTATATTGTTATTCAGACTTTGGAAAAGAACATACATAGACAAACGTTTTTTATCTGATGTGCAAGAACTTAAAAAAACATCCAACTACTTTTAACAGATTAAGACTGTCAAGCAAACTTCAGCAGCACAAGGAAACATTAACCTATTTAGTGATAGTTCTTGAAAAAATGAGCCTCAGTGACACAGATCTTAATTATTTTTCTGTCATTAGAATCAAATGGTGTTAATCAGGACTCCAGGTACATTACTTCTAACCATGGTTACTTATAGAGAGGTCACTTTAGTAACAACTTAAAATTCATTCTAATGTAAAATACGAAGAGGGAGAGGGAAGAAGTAAGTTCTGAGGGAAAAGCAAATAAAAACACAGAAAAAAAAAAAGGAGGAGAGAAACATAAAACTTTAATCTTGTTAAGAAAAACATTTCTGGGACATAACTGACTTCTACACCTTTGAATTTAAGGGTGCTCTCTCAGACATTTCAAAACCAAGGAGTATCAGTGCTAATTCTATCAGCTTTTTATACAATCTGCCAACTGCTACAGTCTTTAAAATCTAAATGCATACATTGTTAGAGGAGCTAGCTAGTTATCAGCCAACTCAAAGACTCTAATACACATACATTGCAAAAATGGTACCATATAAGCACCAGGTGAGCTACAAATTCTTAGACTGCAATAGATTGTCATGCTTAGTCTCCTGCATAGTGCTGAACTTGGAAGTTTCAGGCAGTAACTTCAGCAATAGTAAAAAATTCTTGAATTATATACAATTGAGCATTTTTAGAATTTTCTCTTGAAAGTTCTAAGGGAGTACCTATTCACACATATATAGATACCTTTAATTGCTSTTACTACGCAATTAAATGAAACAGAAAACCTATCACAGTTAGGTTTATTTTTTAGCCTTACCTTTTTAACCTTAACATTTTTTTTTCATTCATTTCCCCAAGTTGAAAATGCCTTGATAATGGCTAGTTTGCTCAGGTGGGAGAAATAACTTACAAAAATTAGCTCTACTACCAGTTTGCCTCCATTGAGAATATTCTGCAGAAGTAGAGAAAATCACTCATATTTGAATAAAAGAAAGAAGTCAGTAAATAGACTCTTTCATCACTTTGAGCATAAATTTTTCCAACTTTCTTATATTAGTTTTAGGACTTTCGCCGGCAGGCTTTTTTTCTAACATAAGCAATTTGAGGGTCAATTGGACTAAATTTCTGAATAAGATAGATAGCATACTATGCCATRACAAAGGAAGAAAATCTACTACATTTGAAATTAAACTTACATTTGCATGTCAACATTTGTTTAAAACCTCTGCTTTTAAGATATAATGAGTGCCAGCAAATGTTGGACTTGTCTGGGCATCTCTGCCTGCAACCTAATCAAACATGATGTCTTATTATCTGTCTGCACATAAATAAAGATTTTGGAGAACGGTTTTCTGTCATGTATACAGGATTGTTATTYCCATTTCTTGTGTTTCCTGAGCTATAAAAGATCTATGAAACAGAAAGTAGGAAAAGAGTTTTGCTCTTGCAAACAGTAGATATTATACAGGCAAAAGTGCTAGATTTGCAAAACATATATGCCATCTTGCACCGTAATTTGCAATGGGTTTCTTTCAGCACTTTTTTTCAATACTACATTACTACCAGAGACCCTCACCTCTGAGTTTCCTATAAAACTAATCAAACCCTTCTAATATATGGAAATATTCATAAGATGTGACCTCTGATCCTGTGAACAGTGAGACAAGGGAGGAGGGAACCAAAATGGGAACTGCAAGTCAGAAGATGACAAAAGGCTCTGGCATTATGGCCCAGCATGATAAGATGGATCAAAATCTGGGACCAAGGCAACCTTGCAAAGTGATCTATAAGTTTCCAGATACCTGCCTTTGCCTAATAACTGCAAAGAATTAGATTGCTCAGGAAACCCCTTGATAATGCTGTTCTGCTGCAGATGACATACTCATTTGGTTTGAATGCCTTCGGAACCACAAGCTGGTCAATGCAGGATTGCACATTAGACTGATTTAATTAGTATATATAGTACATATAACTCAAACATGAACAACTTCTGATTTAAATGTTTCTTGTACCACTAGTGACTTGCATTCTGATTATTATTCTGGTAAGATTTTAATGGAATTTGAGTGAGGCCTTGATTACAGTTAGTCAAAATAAACTCCAGAGACATGACTATGCATTGCTGACATCACTAATATCAATTAATGTGCATATATTAATACATCTAGCTGTGAGAGACCTTCTCTAGAGGAATGACTTCCAAAACAAATTAATAGATCACTGTAGTACATATACTTTCAAGATTTTATCAGCAGGATGTATACCAATCATCAAAGTATTTTTATTATTTTTTAGAAAATCCTTTTGCAATACAGTATTTTGAAGCAGAGTTTCATCCTAATGGATTTGATTAAAATATTAGGAATTCCATTTTCTTCCTTGGGTATTTGATCAGAAGGTTTTTATAACATGTTTTTCCAAATTTTATTCTGATTGTCAAAATTTAGCTCTGTCACTGAAAACCAGGAATAAACCTCTTAACACCAATGTAGTATTAAGAAGCAGGTATTCACTTTATTGCAGAGCTCGATGCACTGGGAACAGCTCTACCTATCATGCATGCCCTAGGGGGTTTTTGCTAAAATTTTTATTTCTCTATTATCTACATATGCATTAAATTCTAGGAATGATCATACATATTCATTCTATCTCCTGGAACTAATCATCCTTGTGAGTGTGCACACTCTGTCCCTTCGGTGATCTCTGGTGGTCTTTAAAGACCCCTCATGGTTGTCTTTCTTTGTCCATTCAATGACCTCTAGTAACTCACTTCCATAGGGCCTCATTTTGGCTCAGAAGGCCCTATTTGGGTTCCACTGCCCTGTTTCAGCCAGTTCCTTGAAGATACAGTGGTCCTTATGTTTGTCTTCAACTGGTGTTCACTGTTTTGTCTGTAATCTCTCATGATGTCCCACTAACACCTGTTATTTTGCCTGTGTTCTCCCATAATACAGCAGCAACAGCAGCGAAAATATGTCCTTGGGTGYGTTCTATTCTGGGGTTTCTTATAACAGCTCGAAGAGATGAGTTCTTTAGATGTAACTTTGAGAACCCACTAGAGATAAGTCTTACTTAATTCATACTGGGAATCTTAACATGTGATCACTTTGGAAGATCTTAACCGTAACATTTTGAAGAACTGCTGTGTTCGTACAGATTAGACTCTCCTGGGAGTATCAGCTGGTCTGAGTTTTGTCTTAGTTAAGAATCAGAATAGAGATAGAAGTGGCAAAAGTTTCACATAATGAAAAACCACGAAGCCGGTATTTCTGATTAAAATGTGTTTCTGCCTTTGTTGATTGAAGTACTGCTGGTTTACCTAATATCAGTTTGTGTTCATCTAAGCAGCCACCATGTCCCAGGTGAGTGACACTCAGATGCCTCGGCTTGCACAAGGTTACCTGAGCTGCGGTATGCCAGRTGGATGTATATCAAGAATTGTTCCAAAGCCTGATCATTGTATCAGATAAGATCATAGAAAATTTCCACTCTAATCTTATGTGACCCAATGATATATATAACGTCGAGGTCACTGTCCCTGGCAGTGTTCAAGAAACAAGTAGATGAGGCACTGATGTACACGGTAATTATATATTTATGGTTAGACTTGATGATCTTGAAGTTCTTTTCCAACTATAATGATTCTATAATTCTGTGATCCCGTATCATAGTCATGTAATGTCYTACCATGTGCAAATGGTACATGTAATGGTACATGTAAATGGTACATGGTAAATGTAATGTCTTACCATGTACAGCGTCAAATTATTGGAAAAATATGATGAATCAATGTGTACAYTTCTCCCTATTCTATCTCTTTCCAACCTATTTTTTCACTCAAAAAATATTTTAATATATATATCTTTAGTATTGGCAAGCTTCACTCTTCATTTACCCATGCTTCTGCATAATTATTAGGGTTATACCCAAGACAAKGAATTTCTGAATCTTGTAATTCTCACTTTTTTATCTGTTATTTTTATCACTGTAAACTACTGTTTTGTAATTACAGTTTCTCAGTGGGCTTATCATTGCTCCTTGAARAACCTGACACACATGAACATGATACAGCAGTTGATGAAATCTTTTCCTGAGTAATTCATGATTTGTTGAATATTTTCATAGCTAGCCTAATTCTTTTTCACTAYAGAGCTATTTTTTTCTCATTAGCCATGGAAAGGTATAGAAATTCCATTGTCCTAGAACTTCCTCAATGTATTTCATTTAGTTCAATTTCCAAAATTCTGAGATATTAACAATTTAAAGATCTTAGGAGTTTCATTCGGAATATTTCATAATAAAAATGTAGTAAAATTTATAGGAATGGATGAGAAAGATTAAGTTCCAGGTTGCAAAAGAGAATTACATTTAAGAAGAAAAAATGTCCAGACACAAATAAATTCACTTTGCTATTTGACAGAATAATCAGCAAGAGAAAAATAGAGAACATCCAATTATTCTAGGATCTATAAAGTTTATTAAATGTATTTTTTTCGGAGACATGCTGTTTCTATAAAACAACAAAATAATACTAAGAAGAATATTTTCTCTCCTTAAATTTCACTTTTCCTTTGTTTTCTTATAACACCTTCTCATGCACCAAAATTGCGGAGCAGAGAGTGATGAAACAACAGCTTTAAATATTTTTGGTCTTTTWAAAAGAATACTATTTTCTTTTCTTCAGTATATGGATTTTCAGAACAATTCTGGAAGTTGGCAGACCTTATAGCCTGTGTCCCTCCCAAAAGAGCTGCAAGACACTTGAAAAAAATGTCATGATAGAAACAAAGAGGTGTTTCTATTTCACAGGCACTGTTATTGCACATTTGATTTTACATCAGTATTCTTGCCAGCTCTTCTATCACACTGTGTTAAGTGTATATTGCCTTGACAGATACTTAAACTGAACAGAAAAGTCCCTACCTGACCTCAAATCAAAGAGAGGTAATGGCCAATGAGTATCATGGGAGAAACTTTATGTCTTCATTTGAACTTCAGTGCCAGTTATTTTCAAAGTCACTCTTACACCTGAAACTGCACAATAAAGGTCTTCTGTAAGTCTAACAGAATCAGTATTCAAGTTCCTTGTGACTGTATTTATGTAATCTTTTGCATTTTCTGCATCCTAACAAGGTTTCTAAATAAGGGGAGAAAAAAAACAAACAGACAAAAAAAAGATGTAGATTTTGAAGACCGATGAAAATTTCTCTGTAAAAACAAATGTTTTAATGTACTGGAATAACTTTTTWAAAAAAAGACAGTTTATGATGACTATTTTAGAGCCTTGAAAGCATTCTAAGCTCATAGTAACTGTATAAATTAATTAACAGTGATGGACCACTTATTTTGTACTTCAGTATATTGATATAATGTATTTCTTCTTTCTCAAAACAGCTTTACTCTCTTCCCCTGGAGTCAGAATGCCAAACAGGATTATTTCTCTCATATATCCACTATGTTTCTCTATATATTATTAATGAATGCTGATATTTCTGATTCCACCCTACTGTTTATGAACATTTAGACACCTAGCAGCACCTAGACACTTCTGTTGCTTTGTACTGCTGCCCTAGTCAACTCAGCAGAAGCACTGCTCATGCTATCTGTTCTCAYGGGTAGAAAAAGAAAGGATCATCTATAAGCTTGTAGGACTTCTCTGTGTTACCATTCTCCATTCCACCTCCTTTTCCTCATATGTATTTGTTTTGACCTGACACAGGAAGAGTATGGCTAGCAGGCACCCACCCCCAACACTTTCATATGCCTCTATTAGATGTCGACAGGAAGCTGTCCTTAAATCTTTACAAAGATCTTTTTCTAATAAGCACAAAGTGTTTCTATGCAAGGCAGCATGAACAATTCATGTTCTGACACAATTGTGTGGCCTATTTAAACCAGGAACGAGCAAAGATATCAATCAATCAGTTGCATATGAGGGCTATTGTTCCCCAGTGCCTTTTAGTGTTTGTAAGTAAAGGTGCTTGGCCAAAAAGGGAAACAAAATTACAAAAAGGATTTTAAGAGTTTAAACTTCYCCTTTTGCATTTACTAAGATTTCATTTGATTGGTACTTTTAGCTTTGTAGTGCCACTGCTTGTTTAGTTCTGAAAGGATGAGAATGCAACAAATAAGAAACTTGCAGAAACTTTCAGAAACATCTGAGTTTACACATACTTTCTGTTTATCTGCATTTAGTTCTGGAATTAAGGCCTATGGAAGTATAGCGAAAATTACATCTCAAAATAAACTGACTGTAATTCATACGCATCTTTCTTAAGGAATCTTATTATAGATTTTTTTTTTTTTTTTATTAAAGGAAAGCTTGTAAGCTGCAGACTAAAAAAGTTCAAAGCTTTATGTATTCTACCATTATGTTCCAGAATTGTCAAYAGTCATCAGTCACAGCAAGTTCCTGAATGCAAGACTGCATTATAGGAGTCGAAGGAGTACAGCAGTTCATGGCAGGAACAAATGCAGAAGTTTCCATTAAAGAAACACAGATTCCCATGTAAAATGCATACAGAACTCAAGATGAAAGTAGTGTCATTCAGTCTGATGACCTAAAATTGAAGAGATTGAAGAACTACCATATTTCACTTGAAAGTTTGTCTAGCAAACTGGTAACATTTCACCTCTTATACTTGARGTCTTTCTTAATAGCGACAAAAAGAAAATACATTAAAAATAAATAGAGGAATTTCCCATTAATGTACTTGAAATTTTAAAAACCTGATCATAGAATTACTATTAGTTCAAATTTTCTGTTTAATTAGTACTACACAGAAAAAGAGGGAAAAATAAAGAATATGATTGCAGAAAAAACAGTCACAAATAATGCAGCTGAAATCATTAAACACAAACCTCTTGGCATCTACCACTTGCTCTGTTTTATGCCCAGTCTTCCACTCTCTCTGAGTCCCATAGTCAGTAATTTCATTTTGTAAATAAGCAAGGTAGGTTGTTAGCATCATAAGTACTTCTAGGAAGAGTATGATGTTGAAGTTAATGCATCCTTCTTCTTCACTCTGGGATCCACTTCAATCATTTTTATGCTTATTAATGTGCTTTTTACCTTGCTCTTTCTTCTCTGGTCTGCAGTTCCACATAACATCTAAACTTGCTTTATATGGAGTGCTTTATTACACTGTTCTCTCTGTTATAAAACTAGCTTCAACAGCTGCAGGCCTACAAGTCTTTAACTGACCAACAGCCATGTCTGTACTCCTCTAAAACACATCYTTTGTATTCCCTTTTAAAGGCTGTCATAAGAGGCAAGCATTTGTCTGTAGAATACCATTGATTTGTTAGATATTCCATTCCGCAAAGAATAACTTTAATCGTTTGTTTCCTGGACCTGATTTTTTGCTTAAAGTAAAGATTCATTATTTTATTAATTCTAATGCAATTATAATGATTCACAAAATCTGTGGTTCTGTGCTGCTAGGATAAAGCAGAAAGAATGTTCCTTTTTTTTTCTCCTTTTTTTCTCTTTCTTATTTTATCCCATTCCAAAATACTACCTAACTCCTTTATCTCCCCACAAGATGAACACTAAAATGGACAAAAGATAAACATGCAGTGCTGATAAAATATTCTCCTCAGGAAAAAAGTGAAAAGTGAAAGACATATGAAAAGTGAAGACACTTTCTATGGTGGGGTGCTGACTGACATTGCAAAAGTATCTTTTGCGCTGCTTTAAAATTTTGAGAGAGAATAGATATTCATCTAGTTGACTAATTAACAGCTATATTCATCCAAGTAGTTTAATGCAGAATGGTTTTCTTCTTCTGCAAGGGAAGCTTATGGAGCTTAAGAAATGACTAATGAATTGCAGGTTTAAAAGAAAGCATCACAAGCTTCATAGTTTATTATGGTAATAACTGCTTAGTACTTTGTTACTGCTTTTAAGAAYACTTGCCAAAAAGTTGCTCTTTAATTTGCCAACAAATATTTTGAGGCAGTAAACTATGCATGTATCGGGGAAAATACTGCTGGACTTAGAAAGGAAAGCAATTTCTGAATAGTATGCACTTGCATCTCACTGTGCTACAGATGGTTGAAAAGCTATTAGCAAATTCTTATACTGTTAAATAGGAAGCAGCTGCAAGCTTCTAACTACAAACTACTGTGAAATATTTTAAGATCTGCAGATGTCTGCTGAGAAACAGTTTCCATAAAAACGTGTGGTGTCATGGTTATGAGTCTGTCTACAACTTTCACCTTTTGATTTCTATATCCATTCACTTCTACCCTGTATAATCCTATGTAATTTTGGTCYAGCACTAAATACTTCATTTGTACCCATATGTCTGCATAGACAAAATATGACTAGGAATTTAAGAAAAGAAAAAGAATAATCACTAGTGCTTTAACACTTCACTAAATTAACATAACTGTAACACTCCTGTGACATCCAAATACTATAGTAGAATAAATATCTAGATGCTCCAAATATCAATAAAATTTAGGTTTTCTTCTTCAGAACTAGACATGCAATTCAGAAAACAGAGAGTCTTAACTTGGTTTTCGTTTGGTGTTCTCATACTTTATCCCTTTATCCCTTTGTTATTTTCTCGTTTTCAGTCCGTCATTTGCTTTTATCTTCTCCTCCTCCTATTGTCAGGTATTTTTGCATATTATTTCTTACTCATTTTCATCTTCAGTCATAATCAGCTTTGTCATGTTGACTTCTTACCTATCATTCTCTCTTTCCCTAGATCTATCTGCTCTTTCTGGCCTTCATGAGTGGTCTTCCTTCCTTACTGGTATAAATGAGTACATAGCAAGATTTTTGGCAAGATRCGTATTTGAGACTGCTTGAGAAGAATGCTCATTGGGTGTTATTTTCTACAAAAGTGAACTAGAATTAAAAACAGAAGTCAAAAACTTCATTTTAACAGAAATGATCTTTAGGAATGTTAGTCACACCATTTAATTCATTCTTGTGGACACAGAGACATTAATACAGTGTATTTCATGCAAGACAAATGGCAATACATGACAAAAGTGAATAGAGTTACCATTCTGAGGTTGAAGGCAGTAGAAAACTAATGGCTGGAGTGGAATGGCGAGTTGTGAAGATTCATTGAAGAAAAGGTTAACTGTATGCCACTCTATAAATTATGGCATGTCCTTGCTATCTCCTTACTCTTTCCTTATTCTGATACTCTAGGCAGACATTTCACCTGTGTTTTAAGTTTGCCCTGAAAATACAAGTAGCAATAAACAATAGGCAATTTTCCAAAAAGTATGAACAGAAGCAAGTCATGTAATATTAGGATARCATCTCATACCAGGATCTTCTCTCCTTATGAATTGTCTTTGGGAATACAAACTGGTACCTCTTCCCTCTGAAGAGCATGAGAGAGCAGTCAGTTTAGTATATATTCCTTTGGACTTTAGAAGACMGCTTGTGATTGCATAAATGTACAAAAATACACTTTTTAATACAATTTTTGGCTGAAAAATCTCTTTTATTCGAAGATAGAGGAGAATTTTAAATTCTGAGAGCTTTATTGCTTATGATGAAGATCTACAAATTGAAATGAGAATGGAAGATATAGCACAGACTTGCACAATGTTTGCATCCTGGACAAAGGATGGACTTAGGAGCTGAACACAGCTTAGCTTTTSTATGATTTTCTATGATTAGAAACAAAGCAAAACATCAAAATTCTTTAGCAACTACATGATGCTTTAAATAACAACGTAAYGAGAAAAATGGATTTTTTTGTTTGTTTTATGATTTGGGCCACTAAAAAGTGCCAGATTTTAGCCAAAATCAGCTGATGGCTGTCACTTGCTTTTCTTAGCTATTTTTAGCTAATGACTCAGAACTACCCTGCATCCCCTTGTCAATAGTCTGGGCCAAATAGTTCCGAGTGAGTTTGATTTTTAACTGCTAATGAACAGAAGGATCATTTCTAAATTAGTTTATCAATTATTGGAAATAATTTTGAAGCAGTTGTCATGATATTAGATATCTTCTTAAGTTTGTCCAGTATCATTGATTATAGTGTGAAAATATATTATTTTAAAAATGAAAAATAAGTCTTTCCAGAAATAAAAACTTCAGAAAACAAAAACTCTTTTCARTTATGGCTAGGATAAAAAGATGGCTGTGTTTAGAAAGCCTAGCTAGCAATTTGCAAATCCGTAATTAAAATTCTGGCTGTTTTCTTATTATGAAACATTTAAGTTAAATGGACTTAATAGATATATAACAATGGCTTTATACAGTTACTTATAATCTAAAATAGTTTCTACTTCACTTTAAAAAGCATTCACTGAATGCCTAGCATGATCTCAATGTAATTTAGCAAAACATTTAATGAACTCTTTATAAACTTCAATAGCAATTATTCCTAAAGACAACTGTAAACTATATAGATTAACTTGCTATTAATGTTAATTAGCTCTTCCAGTGAAATTTGTACTGAAACGTCATTGGGTTGAATGCAAATTAAAATGCCATTCATGTTTGTAATGAGAAATAAAACACTATCTCAGTTGAGCAGATATTTGAACAAGATGCCAATGTTGCAGTAACCAAACACCTAATACTTCATTTTGAGGAAACTCACACTTCCTAATAAATTTGTAACAAGGCAGAATAATTGAAACTTCTGGGTTTGTAAGAAACCAATCACCTGGCATGCAGGACAGCCCATCAATATGCCCTTAATATGTCAACAGTTCAGGCATCCCAAAGGAAGTTTCAGAATATTTTATCACTTATATTCAGGGCTTGAGATTTTTCCTTCCTTTATTTATAGAAGTTTTGATTTTCCCTGTGCTTTCAGCTGCTTATGGTCCTATCTTATGGTACTTTCCATAARGCATCAAAAGTTGATTTTTTTGTAGTCAGTGCATTCAAAGAGTAGTTGTTGTAGAAGTAAACTCTAAAACTCCATTTCATATGTGTGTGTGTCAGTGTGTGAAACTCCGACTCATTTGTGTGTGTGTGAGTGTGTGAGAGTGATGAATGCCAAGAAAAAAAAAAAAAAAAGGAAAAGCTAAATGCTAAGAGGAAAAAAAGTATAATGGCACTGGCTTAGGGAACTAATGCTACAGGTTTACTGTGACTTTACCAAACTGTTAGTACTGTCCTTGGCAAAGAAGCTGATGGAAAATATCAGAATCTGGACAAGAACCTTAGTTTTCCATAGTGGTTGCTTGTGCTTTTTCAGATCAAGATACAGGTTTTAGTCAACTTTTTTTCTGTTGGAAAACAAGATCAAATTCCAGCATGAATAGTTCAAGTGCTGTAAGCCAACCTCTCTTTCTTTCTTTTTCCTCTTCTGGTWGGCAGATTATTGCTGTTTTGTGCATAACTGCCTGCATGAATTCTGGATGAGCTAGGTGCAGAAGTCACTGCTGCAAGAGCATCTAATTTTATTACAAGACAGAAGACTTGTAAAAATATTAAGCAGGTYGAGATTTTTATACTGAAAGCTTTGGATCCTGTTTTACGGATTTAATGTTATGATACACTGATCTTGCATATCTTGACATTTGTTTAGTTCTAACTCATAAGAACTTCGGACAAGTGTTAAAGTTTCTCCTAAAAGTGCAGGATGTAATTTTGCTGCTTTACATTACTTCCAAGTTCAAGGAGACTGTCCAGCCCTAGATGTTTTCTGCAACATGCGCATGTTTAGTAGGGAGGTTCTTTCACATTCCTGGATTCTCAGAAAAGTGTCCTTTGAAACTTTCTGTATTTCTGTATGTACCAAAAGTCATAAACCAATCCTGTGAAAGGGAGATTGACCTTGGAGAAAGAAAATAATTATATTCTCTATATTAAGGAAGGAGAGAAGGGACTTGTTTTGTATCCTCAGAGGTTCTAGAGGGGATAATTCATAGCTAAGGAAGCTCTTGAAGGCATTAATTAGCAATGTGGTTATTTTAGGTAGTTAAAGTGGTAAAATTACCTGCCAGAGCCATTCATGAGTACTTAAGGTTAAAGRTGCTTTTTCACTTGTTTTCTCTGCTCGGTTTGAGACAAGATAAGACTTTTGGTTTATGTCTGAAATCCAAGAATTATAGCTATTTTACTTAGCAAAGCACCACTTTTTTATGGAGATCATACATCTTAATGTAAACTCAAGAATGGGGTGCATTGTTTTTATGTGGTATAGGAAGAGTTAACTGTGGAATGTGGAATTGTTGCTTTTRTTTTTTAAAAAGGGATAAAATATGTTGGCATGAAAAAGTACTTGGAACATGCCAAATTTACATGTCATTTTCAAAGCCATTAGGAGAAAAAGAATGTTCAGCCAGTGCAATAGAAAATGCAAGTACCAATAAAGAAAATATTACATTTGTAGTAAGTTAATCCCACACCCCTATTTGTTTGCACACTGATCTAGAAGCTATTAGCTTCCTCTGAAATCAGGATGGATTTATACTACTTTAAATATGTAATTTAATTAAAATTTAATATTTAATGTTTTTAATCACAATTTGAAACAACCCCCACTCAGTACATTTCTAGGTCAAGAGTGACAAGATAATTAGCAAAGCATTCATATATATATATATTTAATGTCAAATAATATAATTAAAATGACAGAGAACAATGTAATCTATAAATTGAGTTATACTAAGTGATTCTAAACTACATAATTTAAACATAACAGTAGGCAATACCTCCTGCTCTAATATCTCCGCTGCTAGGATTATACATCTATTTTCATTAAAGGCTTTTTCATACTTTACATTTTTTCTGTTGTTTTAGGAAAATGTTTACTGAACGGAAACTGAATTGCAGCTTCATAATTAATAGACAATAATATTCATAAAATTAGGAGCTGTTGTAACTGCTAAAAAAGCATTTGTCATAGAGGATGAAGTTAGAAAAAAGGTGTGTTTAGCACATTACTTTGTCTTTAGCAAAGTTAGCAGCAACAATAAAAGTAGAGTGGATTTAGAGGAATGTTTTCTTCTTTTGGAATTTTGCTTTTTTTTCCCCTCACTAATTGTGTATGGTAAGACTGCTGTACGCTTTGTTTCTTTTAAAAAATGCATTGAAGCACTAAAGAAGAAACATCTTAAGGAAAGAAGAAAGAGTAAGAATACTGAAAAAGTTGCACATCAGAGATTTAGAAAAAAGCATCTTAAAAGACAGTTATAGGTAGTCAATAAATAATATATTTTATTTAGAATAATGACCAAAAACAGGAGTATGTGGTTAAGATTTCTATTTGTAGGCTGAAAGCCTTCTTATCAAATGTAACCCATTGTATTGCAAACGTTACTCTCCTGCCAGTTTTTCAAGTCAATATTTTTTACTCACTGCTACCCTGACTGATAAGATGCAAACTGCATATACAGTATTGACTCCAATTCTATGTAAGATTATTATTATGCTATTGAAATCCTTGAGGTATCTTTTGTATAATGAAAACTCCCAATGTGACCGAGTCACCAGGTTATTCTGACAAGACAAAGAATCATGTGAAAAATTGTATACTGTTTTGTGCTACTTCTCCTTATGGTAATGCAGTGAGATTTCTTCATAGTTATCCAACCCCAGGTGTTCAAAAGGACGCTTCTGCATGCATGAAAGGTACAACAGTACTTTTGTCAAGGTCTTTGCTGCTGACACTTTCAAAATACATTCTTATTGCAGGCTGTCACTATAGAGAAGATAAAGATTCCTGTTTTGTTTTGGTTTTTAGATTTAGTAAAACACTACTTTGAACAAGCCATTAAAAATAAAACATCAGCTGTATGCTTTGCTTTACCTTTTATGCCTTCTAATAATAACCTAATTGCTTTCAGGAAAAGTTTTCCAGCATTAGCTATATAAAATACTGAGGAAATATATTAAATATTTAATATTATTTTTAAAATATCATAATATTGTAAGTGATCTGCATGAATAAAGCATCTTGTCTTTAAGCATAGTTTTACCCACTCTTTGAAGTCAAGAGTATTCTAACTTTGTATATAGATTTTTACTTCCCTTAGAAGCTTTAATATCTTTAAGAGTAAATTCATTGAAGTGACAAGATAAGTGTTCTGTACATTAGTAGTTCTGTACATTGTGTAGAACAAATTCAAAAGTGAGTTTGAGTAGTATTTTTTGCTTACTTTCCTTTTTTGAGCCTCCAGCAAAATCCCCTTCAAATCAACATGTGTTTCAGTTGCACAGAAGGTATATTCAGGCCAGTAAGTGATTAAGGATCAAATCTCCAAATGCATAGCCCCCAGTGCTAGCTACTGCAAATAATCTCACAGAGCAGCTCAGTAATAATACACAGTAAAGTGGATATTTATTATTTTAATTCTATCAAAACAGAGAGCCTACAGCTAAGAACTTGATGAGGAGGAAACGGTGTGCAGGAAAATACTGAAGATTTTCAGGAAAGTAGCTGCCAAAAGCAAATCAAGAAACAAACAGCAAAACAAAACAAATACAACAATAAAAGCAGCATGCACCACACAAAATATACTTTTACTCATACACAAGACATAGGGAAGCCTATATTCTCCCTTGCAGTCTAATTTCTTATCCATCTTAGTTCTATGCATTCTGGGCAGGGGGTCAAAGGACATAATGTAGTTAAACAAGAGTAGTTAGCATGGCAAACACTCTATAATAACAGGACTGCATGCTTCCTTTTTTTTTCTTTTAGCACATCATGATACAAAGTAGTTCATTGGTTCCTTGATAAGTGATAAATTCATGTCCTCAATGAGCTAAAACTACTCAAAGTTCTTGTGATTAACTACTTTAATGAAATATATTCTTATCAGTTTACCCTACAGTAACTTTTGCTAATTCCTTCTCTTACAATTTCATACCAAGTAGTTCGACAGATTTCCTCCCACTTCTGGGGGGAATCCAGATACCCTAGCTTGGTCTTACAGATCTCCACTAGCAGAAGACCCACTCCTGATTCTCTTCTAAAAGCATCTATATTCCCATCTACGATAACTTTGTTGGAGCCCTGGCTGTACTAAATGACTATGAAGCACTGCGGTACTAGAGAAGTGGACAAGGTTACCCTCGGTCATTGTTCTATGAGATACCAAGAGTAGCAACTGCCTAATTGCAGTTAGAACTGGATGAAACTAGGTGTTTGTCGTAAGAAGCGAGACTTCAGGAACCAAYGGGAAAGAGAGATTTGGCGCGTGGACAATGCATGTTAACCAATCACACTCTGTGCCTTGGTGCATGAACAGCATGCCTCTGCCGTCTAACCAATTATGTTGCCTTCTGATGATATCATAGCTAACTAATCATATTGTCTTCTAATGATATCATAGTGCCTTCTGATGATATATAAGTGTGTTTGCTTTCTAATAAAATTGGCTAGAACTAGCATCATATTGATGTGACTGGTTCTCCCGTTCGCTAAAATTCCGGGAACTTGAAGATCCAGACTGCGGCATAACCTGTATGTATATTCTCAAAATCCATCATTACATCATTAAGATGTTAGGAAATCTTATCTAATAGTCACTGCATGTACAAAGCACTGGCTTTTTGAGTTTCTGTCTGTACAGTCCAATCTCATTTACTTTTCCACTTCCTTGGCTCCTGCAACCTTAATTCTCACCATAAATCCTATGCTGATAATTTAGCTATGGATTTCTTTTTCTAAAAGTAAAATAAATAATATATATACACATACACACATAGGCACACACACATTTTCAACAGCTTGCCCTTTACAACTCATTTCCAATTCCCCTGCACTACACATTGGCAGCAAAAACATGGAAAGATTTAAAATGGTATCAAAACTTCCAGCTACTGGGAACAAGCGAAATGTTTCAAATGAGAGCTGCATTTCTCTTTCTAGCTCTTTCTAGCTGTTCAGTTGTAGGAGGATATGAACTCTGAACTTATTTTATCCATACAGGCATAAAAAATAAGAAGAAATGTCAGAAGGGATCAAAAAGTCTTTTTGATCAGGTATTATTAGCATAAAATTAATAGCTATTCACAGAGTATGTAGTTGTGATAAGACAGGCTGAAAATCCTTGCCACATGGGAAATATAATCAAAAGAAGCCAGATATCAGCACAGCAGCAGAACTGATCTAAAAAGATAGGAAGTTCTGCAGAATTCAAGTCTGCACTAAAAATCAAGGAGAATGAAGGTTTTTTTTTATGTTAGTAAAATGTAGGTAATCTTTAGCTATGTTAAAGAACATACCTCAGCTGTGAGCAAAATGAGCACAACTGTGCACAAAACAGATCCTAATAATAAAAATCAGCAATTGTACAGTGGAGAAAGAAGAAAAAAGTTGCCCTCAAAGAGATAAGAATCTTTTTTGGAGTATAAATTAACAGAAGATTGAGACTGGTTTTGAGAACAACAGGAAAAATGACATACACTCCACCAAAACATCCATAATTTTAATATGTTTCTCAGTTGCAAGGCTCTTATTTTACAGGCAAGTTAACTTGCTTATTTCTTAAACATAGATACTGAAGCTAAAGTTTGGTCAGATCACTTCCTATTTTTTCCTTCTTAGTCCACAAATACAGAGAAGTCCATTAGGATACAAAAATCATATTTGTTCTTAATGTTTGCACCTCTATTTATTTCTGTGCACTTTCTAAGAGTGCTACAAGATGTCCTTTGTGTTGATCCTCCCAACATCCCTGCAAGGTATTGACTTGCCCATTCATTATGGGTCATGAATGTAAACTGAGGAATGAAGGCTATTTCTGCTGTGCTTTTTGTAGTTTTTCTCTGAGACCCCTATGTCCTCAGTTCTAACATACACTGAGTAGCATAAGAGTTGGTGGGGAATAGCAGTCCTGCAGGCTGGTGGCCAAAGGATTTTGCTTTATTTTCAGCAGGATTCTGGAGCTAGGGAGGATGCTTACACCTGCAGTTAGCTGAAATACGACACATTTGAACACAACATGCTCACTTTTATGCAATCTCACAAATAGCTTCTTTTGTAGTGAAGTGATGGGGAAATTAAGTACACACTTGAAAAGCAAGTTAGAATGCTATATACACTTTTATACACTTTTATACACTTTTATACAAGTGATAGGGATTCATATATTTATTCTAATAATTTGGAAGGTAAAGTCTTTGAATTTTATGTCAGTTGACTTTTTATTTTCCAAAGTAGTAAAAAGAACAGTAGAGACTAAAAGAAAATTCAAATTTCAGCCTCTAGTAACTGACATCTGACTTTCAGCTATTATCAAAGTATATAATTCTGTTAAGTAGAAAATCCAGGGAAGTAGTTTTTAGAATTGAAACTCATTTTTCAGCCCCGTACTGTCATTTTTGCTAAATTTACCCAATGTCTTTCACAAGAAATCAAAAACACAAACTTCGATGTGGCATGATATTTCTGCTGTTACTGACACATCTCCTTTACTACTAGTGGCTAAACATCCTGCAGACATACTGCCTAAAAACTGCTTTTCCTCAAGGTTTACCATTGATTTGTTTTGTTCTTGTGCTGTTATGGTATTTAATCCCCCTTCTTCTAAACACAGGATGGAAACAAATTGTCTATAAACTGAAAGCAAATCTTGCTATCCTGAGATTTAAATAGGTGTTAACAAGTACAAAGCAGATTTAGTCAACAGGACATTGAAAAGAGMCAGTTTTCATTATTAGTTCATTATCATACATAGCTATAAGATATTCATATATAGCTATATGGTATTCATTGATAAGAAAGCAACATTAGTCTATTTATGTTACATGCTTTATGAGATAAGCAAATCTTGCAGATTATAGTAAAGAATTCACCTTTTCTTCCTCCTCTTAAAATTGCAGATGTCCAGAGTACTAAACAGCATTCTCCTCTGAATAAAAATAATAATACAAACATAATAAAAAAAGCTTTGCTTATTATTTATTGTGGTGGAACAACTATATAAAACATGATATTAGGTCTGATGCTCTATTGATGTACTGCAAGCTGAGGGAAAGTTGATGGTACTGGTATTATTAGCTTGGCCCTACSTGCCTTTTTTCTCATTTTCTAAGTCTCAGTGTGGCAGAGACTTTAGCCAGCAGAACTCTCTACTGAACATGCATTAAACTGAACAGATGAATGGCAGTATTTTAAAGCCAAGTTAATAACTTACACATGTTTGTGGGCTTTAAAGAAACCACATCAGTTAAAAAGAACTACCAGACAAATGCCTTCTCCTTCCCCTTGTCCTTTCTCCTAACACACATGCAAAAAAAAAAAAAAAAAAAAAAAAAAAAAAAAAAAAAAAAAAAAAAAAAAAATCAACCAAAGACAAAGCCATGCCACTTGAGAAAAGGTAATATTACAGTAATTTCAGAATTAGTGACTAATGACTTTTAAATAGATCTTAGAGTGGCAGAGGGAAATTAAGCTTCACTCCTTTAAGACTAATCTTAGTCCATTACCTACTTCCAAAATGTTTAGGAAACATTAGGAGTGCACAACAATTTAAGTTACTGATATTAAATATTGGTAATTGAGTCAAATCAACATTAGACCAATTAAAACTAAGAAATAAAGGAAAATGATGAAATGTTTGAGCCATCTACAATAGATATGCACACCTACATGTGCTAAATCTGTGTGGGCACACACACACTTTGTTGAAAGATGAAAAACTGTCATGACATTATTTTGCATTTACTTGCATGTACACTTCTGTGTTTGTATCTGCATTTCTGTTGTATGTCAAGAATGCTATGATGCATACATGCATCATGTAGAATGCATGAATTAGAATGCATGAATTAGAATCTCAGGCCCTAGGGACACAAGAAATGAGCTGGAGAGAGGAAGGCTTGCCCTGGGTAGAGGAAAAGTGGGTCAGAGAGCACCTAAGGAAACTCGGCACCCACAAATCCATGGGCCCTGATGGGATGCACCCCAGGGTGTTGCGTGAACTGGTGGATATCATAGACAAGCCGCTTGCCATCATCTTCGGAAGGTCCTGGAGAAYGGGGTGCRTGCCRGAGGACTGGAAGAAAGCCAACGTCACTCCGGTCTTCAAAAAGGGCAAGAAGGAGGACCCGGGCAACTACAGGCCAGTGAGCCTCACCTCCATCCCTGAAAAAGTGATGGAGCAGCTCATCCTGGCTGCTGTCTCCAGACACGTGGAGGAGAAGAAGGTGCTCAGGAGTAGCCAGCATGGATTCACCAAGGGGAAATCATGCTTGACTAACCTGATCGCTTTCTATGAAGGAGTGACTAGCTGGATAGATGAGGGCAGAGTGGTGGATGTCATCTATCTGGAGCTGAGCAAGGCTTTTGACACTGTCCCTCACAGCATCCTCCTGGGCAAGCTCCAAAGGTGTGGGATAGATGAGWGGAYGGGGAGGTGGATTAGGAATTGGCTCAGTGGCAGGGTGCAGAGAGTGGTAGTCAGTGGCACAGAGTCCAGTTGGAGACCTGTGGTTAGCGGTGTCCCCCAGGGGTTGGTCCTCGGTCCAGTCCTGTTCAACTTATTCATTAACGACCTGGATGAAGGGCTGGAGTGCTCCCTCAGCAAGTTTGCCAGCGATACCAAACTGGGTGGAGTAGCTGATAGCCCTGAGGGCTATGCTGCCATCCAGAGGGACCTGGACAGACTGGAGGACTGGGCGGTGAGAAACCTCATGAGGTTCAACAGGGACAAGTGCAGGGTCCTGCACTTGGGGAGGAATAACCCTGGATACCAGTGCAGATTAGGGGTGGACCATCTGGAGAGCAGCCTCGCAGAGAGGGACCTGGGTGTCATGGTGGACGACAAGTTGACCATGAGGCAGCAGTGTGCCCTGGTGGCCAAGAAGGCCAACAGGATCCTGGGGTGCATTAAGAAGAGCGTCTCCAGAAGGTCGTGGGGGGTGATCGTCCCCCTATACACAGCCCTGGTAAGGCCACATCTGGAGTACTGTGCCCAGTTCTGGGCTCCCCAGTACAAGRGGGATGTGGAGCTGCTGGAGAGAGTCCAATGCAGGGCTACCAGGATGATCAGGGGCCTGGAACATCTGCCCTCTGAGCAAAGGCTGAGGGAGCTGGGTCTGTTCAGCCTGGAGAAGAGGAGGCTGAGGGGGGACCTGATCAGTGTCTATAAATACCTCAAGGGAGGCAGTGAGGAGGAGGGGGCCAGCCTCTTTTCAGTGGTGGCCAGCGATAGGACTAGAGGAAACGGCCACAAGCTGAGGCACCAAAAATTCCACAGGAACTTAAGGAAACACTTCTTGACTGTGAGGGTGACAGAGCCCTGGACCAGGAGTCTCCTTCTCTGGAGATCTTTAAAACCCGCTTGGATGCAGCCCAGTGCCATGTGCTCTTGGTGACCCTGCATGTGCAAGGGGGTTGGACTAGATGACCTCTGAGGTCCCTTCCAACCTTAATCATTCTCTGATTCTATGATTCCATGTGCATGCACATATACAAATTGTGTTTTTAGTTCATTATACCTGTCAACGTATCTTCTCATTCCTGAATGAACCTTCTTTTGTTCCCATGCTTCCCATTACTTTACTCAGGATGTTAAGAAATTGTGCTATCATTATACTGTGCTGAGGACAATTTTGCAATGCCCTTCAACCACAGACAACTATAATTATATTTAGGAGAACAATAATTTTGAAATAAATCTAGGGGAATCAGAAGTCAAATATGTCTTCAGAATTCCAGAAGTCCTGCTGCAAGGGAAAAAGAAAAGGATATATAAGAAACCTAGTATAAAGAATAACATTGTTGTAAGATAAAAAGATTTATACTTATATTCAAACTAAAATTTTAATCTAACTAGAGGAAAAACACACACATTTATTTTGAATGACATTTCATATTAATTTCTTTACATTTCCAAAGCAGTTCTTTTGCATGGTACAGCTATGTGACTACTGGAATCTGGGAATCTTTCTACCATTAAAAATTAACTTCTCAAGCAACTTGTCAAGATAACAATCTAACTTGTCATCTCTCTTTGTGCCTGCATGACAAAAATTAATTCTGATAATAAGTATGAAAGTAAGCTTTTTTTTTCTAACTGTCCACACTTGCCAAAAGTACATATTACTTCAAACACGTCAACTTGATATGAACTTGCATCAACACCTGTTTCTTACGCAATTGTTYTGCCTTTGAAGTCGAATCTGATCAGAAACCTGAATGAGAACAAACCCCAGTGAGTCATGAAGCTATAAGCTTGCTCAGCTCCAAACAACACTATCGAGCATCTTCCGCCATCTCAACACCCACCTAATATATTAGAGAAAAATAATTCTGGAGATTATGAGTACATCCGTATTATGTTAATACATAGACACACAACTCTGCTCATGCCAACAAGACCTGCATTCTATATAATTTTACTAGCCCATGTGGAGCCATAACCTCATCCGTGTGGTTCCCAGATCAGAGCTAGAGATGTGGATTTTACATCAATATTTTCACAGATCTACCACATTCTACTACACATATTCTCCCATGCATCTCTACAGCAGTCAGCTACCTGTGTGTATCAATCATTCAAAACATCTTATTCAAAGAGTATAGTGTTGTTGAATCCAGTAAAATGTTCTGTACTATATGCTGCTCTGGTCAAGGTGCATATGCTTTCTATAAACTTTATGTATATTCATAGTAAACCTTAGGAGAAATTTAATAGAAAGGACATTTTAAGATCTTCAGCAACTGTTATGGTTAGATAGCTCTTCTGATCTATGGCTGCATTTAGATCAAGACAGTTTATTACTTTTCATTTTTCACTGATAACTGACATATTACAAATTTATTCCATCTTCCTTATTACAAGCATCATCTTAAACGATGCAAGTGTTGAAGCTAAGAGATGAGAGTCATCAGACCATACCACTTCTTGACAATATGCAATGTAACCATTAAGAATGTCATCATGAAATGATACAAAACACTTCTGCCTGTATAATGTGAAAACAGAAGCTACCATATTGTCCAAAATTTCTTTACTTCTTTAAAAAGCTATAGAAGCTATAAACTCTTCTGTTGGCTTTTCTATACTGAAGTAGAATATGATCTAACAAAATATCACCTCAAGTAGCAATAATTCAGATAATATTGAAATGACACAGTCACAATAAGAATAAAATATAATTTCTCTTTACAAGTTTATTAATGTCCCTCAGAAACTTAGATCTATTCATGAAAAAGCATAAAGGGTTGTCACTTAATTAAAAAACTAAATGATTTGATATTATATGCATGCACTCCATGCAGCTTAGACAATAAAATACTTTTTGATGATTGGAGGTGGTTTATTTTCTGTATCTTAACTTTTAAAACCACTCCTCTCCTACAGAACTTGCACTGAACTTTTTGTCTTCTTGTATTCTGTAACAATGCTAAAACCCACAAACCTCTAACTCATTTCAGCATCACAAATCTAAGGTTCTGATTCCTTTTCTCAATAGATTTATGCTTTAAGTAAGAGCGGAGGAGGAAAGGTGCTTGGAATAAGTATTTATTAGAAAAAAAAAGCCACATTAGAAGAGAGTTAAGTCTATTTGAAGTTTTTGGCTAGATGTGTATCTGCACAGACATTACAAGGGCAGCACAATCATCCAACATGAACAAGCACATACAGGTTGGTAGCAGTGCATGCACAATAGAGAAGAGGCTCACTGTAAAGTTAGTCACAGATTTCTAAACAACATTTTGTCACTTTGATTTTTGCAGTAATCACATTTCATACAAATGGAAGTATCACATTCAAATACTTCATTCCTGTAGTTAAACAATAATTTCTTTTTATTGTATTGCCACCTTCATAAGAAACTGTAATTAACATCAACCTTTTCTCTCAAATCTATTCAAAAAATAAATTTGTGAAAAGTGCATCTTAAGCATCAAAGTCATTGATTAGGATTATCAAGATATTTCTATTCTTTCTTATTCATATTATTTCTTCCATAAACTAGAAAATTGAAGGGAATTCTTATATAGGAATAACAAAATACATTGATTTTGCTTGTGGAAGACTTAAACAGTTGACCTCACTACTCAGGAACATTGGAAGAGTGAGCACAACAACAGAAAAAAAGGGATGGATATTAGGAAAGCTGTGTGTGTTGGGGGGGTAGAGTTAGTTTTATTTGTTGTTGTATAAAATATGATAAGTTTAACTGTATAATTCATGAGACTTCTCTCAACTAAGCACTATTAAATTGTTAATGTTTATTGAACTAGCTATGAATTTTTAGCTCTGTGCAAATGGACCATGTTTTTATTCTTTCCCAGAAGATTATGAATAAGCACAATGAGCACCCCTGCAAAACTGAGAAACATTCCATACTGATTAAAGTTCTAACTGGTTGAGCACCTCTTTTCTCCTAGCAACATTTTAAATATTGTAGGGTATTCACTTCAGTGAATGTATGAGTTTGAACAGATCTCAACCTTCTTTAGAGTTTCATCTTTTCATATCTCTGTTTCTTCTTCAAATTGCCTGCCCAGCTAAGCAATCAACAGAATCAGGAACTGAAAGTGTATAAGCTCAGTTTCAGCCTCATGATCCATTCCCATCCATAGCTCTGTGCTCAGTGTTTCTTGCAGTAGGCTGGCATTGTAGCAGAAGAGTTGTTCATAAAAGTTTGTGAGATTAGACAGCCCAGACAGATCATATTTTGTTATTTTAGTTTTTACTCATTCTTCTCATCAGTAACCACATTAGTATATTTATTTCAAGAAGATATCTTGTATTCTACTACGCTCTCATATTCCCTTAGAAAGCCTTTGAATGTCAGGCACAGAAACATGAAGTTGGTCATCTGTTCTGGGATCTTAAATCAAATTCTAGGCTAAGAACTTCAGAACTGACAAAAGGTACTTGAGGCTTCATATAACTTTTTTGTTGTTGTTGTTGTTTTTCCCCACAGAGACTCTGAAGGGCTAAGTTTTCCCTTTGGATCTTCTTACTTCTGCATTATCCTGTAAYTTGTCAGCCTACCATTAAGAAAAATAGCAAAAAGAAAGCTGATAGCCTGGCATTAGTATGATTAATATAAGCCACAAGAAATCACCTCTATTCATTATGGAAGAACAGAGCTTTGCTGAATTTTGAAGTCTTTRTAAGTAAGTTTGAGGCTACTGCAACAGCACAGAGAGCATCAATAAAGACAGAGTGTCTGAGATCCTACGAGTAATGAGATAAAAAGTGCAAACTAGACTTCATGGAACCAATGTACTCTGAAGTATTTGCACTACTAAGAATGAAGTGCTGTGGGACCAGTGGAGGATCTCATGATGATCCATTGTGCGAGTAAAAAGGTAACAACAAAATTGCTGAAGTGCATGAGTTCTGCTAATGTGCCAGAGGGATGGCAGAAAAGCCTATCAGGGATGCCAAAAAAAAACTATTAAAAAACTGATGGTGAGACTTTGGGTGCTTTCCCCAACAAAGAAAAGGAAAGGAGGAAGTCTTGTGGAAGCAGGATTGTCTCACTTTGCTAACACGGCAAAGAAAGACCCAACTCACTCAAGAACTGATATGCTTGCAGAGCATCAGATAAATGGGCTAAAGTCACCTGAAGATTCTGGAAGGACCACTTTGTGGAGGATAACCATAGCACAATCATGTACTCCTTTCCAAAGGATATAAAGGAAAGAGTCTAGCAGTGATGAGCTGAGCAGGGATCAGGAAAAACACCTGAACAACTCCTCAGGTGTCCATTGAAATGGACATGAAAATTAAAGAATTGAAAAAAAAGCAGCATTTCAGCTACAGTTATGCATTCATCGAGTGCTCTGGTGCTGGAGAAACAAGGTTAGTGTTTTACCACGAATCAGAGATTCATTAATTGCTACTGTTATGAGGTTACTTAGGCAAGTTTTACAATACACTTTTAGACCTCATTAACTTTGAGACCGGACCATTACTGTGTCGATGTGCAGTTCCAATGGTACTAGTAAACAGAGCCTTAGCTATGAAAATATATCTTCTTCCTTCCTGTTCAAAATCATCCCCCCAAAATCATTCTAATAAGAATGCATGAAGGCAAAGTGTTTCTGAAAAGTTAAGTTGATGTCTGATTTATGTCACATTTCTAACATTTCCTTTATGCTATAAAAGAAAACATTTGATACAAATTTGTTCTTGCTATTTTTTTCTGGAACATAACAGTACATCTGAAGAGGAGATAATGCAGCTATGGGCAATTCTTTACACTTATTAGCATAGAATCTTAAGGACATGGAATTATATTTAAATGCTTGCATTTAAATGCTTGGTTACTAGCATATTCTTTAATTGTAATATTCTGACAGAATTATTAGATTTACAACCTGAACGAGCTGACACTGGCACTACAGGAGAAAAAAAATTAATTGTAGGGATAAAATATTATAATGACAGACATATATCTGTTATCATATATTGCCATCCAAATGGCATTAAAAAACAAAACAAGTAGTCRCTCTCTCAGGAGAAGGAGATGCAAGTAAATCTGTTGTTTTGATGGCTTGATGTCAAGTAGGCCATTTAAAGTATTACTTTTTAGTCTATCATGAAAGAGAAGAATGTGGCTTATGCATGGAGGATTTCAACATGTCAGCATGTTTATACTCAAGTATTCAAATAAATGTTTTAAGTCAATTTGGCTAAGTGAAATTGCATGCCTCACAGAATGATGCTCTATTGAAGCTAGAATAACTGGTCATAATATTGAAAAACAATGAATAGCAAAGAATTGGTTAATAAAAAACTTCTCTTAATTTTTAAGCTTTTCAAATTGCAGGTCAAGACAAACGGAAAATAAACAATAATATGGATATGTGATGTAAGATTTGCACTAGCTAGCTCAAGACAARTTGGGCAAAAAGACCCAGGTCATGTTCATTCAAATGAGTATTTAAATTCTTAATCTGTAAGAGTTTTGTTTCAGAAGTCATAAAGAACATTGAACAGAATTGTATGTTAAAAAGGGGACAATTTACTTTATATAAGAAAAGTTGTTTCTTTTTAGTAAGAATAAAGTAAAGAGAAAGTACCCATTTTACTTATTTTCTTTTCATGACCAATTCATTTTCCCCATTCATTTTAAATTACCATTATTTTTTAAGCATTCAAAAATTGTTTTTAGTGTAGGATTTTTGTAAATAAAATTAATATTTTTATTAGTATTTCTGTCACTTAAATATTCTCAGTGTTGATTCAAGTAGAAAACATGTTGATGCAAAAAGTTATACAAGTAAAGTGTTAGAATTCACATGATTTTGGATTAAAATATCTGAAAACATTTGTGGATGAATCTATGCCAATCCCCTAATGAGCGACTGAAATCAAATCTCTTTTCCAGACACATTCCCCTAAAAGTTATGATCATGTTAATAATATCCTCTCTCAAAATGTCTCGTCGGAAAGTCATGTGATCTTCTCAATCAAAAATAATGTAGTGTTAACACATTTTACAACTGTTCTAAAGACATGGCGAGACAGATGGAAAAAAAATGCACTCCAGGAAAACACTACTGTATAAAGCAACATAGCAGAAACTTTCAGTCTCATTAGTCTGCCATTTTCCTCATGAGAGCAGTTAGTTCAAGTATGCATCAACCTCAGCATTAATATTCAGATAAAGAGTTCTTACTGAACAACTCATTTCACTTGTTGGGATGAATATGCCACATTAAAATATAATTAGTATTGAACATTTTATACAGAAGTTGAATTTGTTCAAAAAAAAGTTGTCCTGAAGCAAAACATGGAATTCCTTTGGAATTAATCTATGTACAATTGCAGAAAGCTCTGAAAATTACACTAGTACTTCAGGCTTAGACCAGAGAAAAACAGAATTAAGCTGACACCATTGCCATGAGCATTTTYCCTTGTTTGAATACTAATATGTATTTGGGGAGTCTCATTATTTTTTTGACAGGACTTAAAAGCAAACAGCTGGCATTCATCAGCATTGTCTTTGAGAAACAACTGCACATGAAAAACAACTAGTACTTGAACCTGAAAAACAACAACAAACTTGTTTTATAATGTCTTGAAGTTGTCAGGGATTAGCCTGTAACAAATTTGCACTTATTCACATCATAAGYGTTACATACGTACTGTATGCTGTAAAGCACATGCCGAAGGTTTTGATGGAAGCTAAAAATCTATAATTGAGATTATTATGAATGTTAACACCAATATTACTTTAAAATGAACCAAAAAAACACTCTAGGCTCTGTAGTACTTAACAGCACTGTTGTTACTTGGAGGCAGAGTATTCTTCATCAGAAATCAGGATTTTTTGGGTAAAACATACATTAATTACATACAGATACACATAAGCAGATTCATATGTATTCATGTTCTTCCACAACTTACTTTCGAGACAGATCGGAGTGTGGATGCAGCCATTCAATCAGAAATAATTTTGTCTTCAGCGTTACTTACACTGGTGCAACCCCTGCCACATTGGGAAGAGAGTGGGAGGAAGATGAAAGCAAGAGAAGCAAACACATATTCCTCTCCCTTCTAGCTTCTCTCCCACTCCCAAGCTTACAAATCACCACCTTCTGATCAACAATTACTAGAAATCTATAGCAAATTCATTGAGTAGTGTAACCATAATCCTACTGGAATGCTAACAAACACCCTTAAGCTTTATCAGTCAAAATAACCACTGTTATTCTGCCACTGTGGCAGGAGAAAGTACAATGATGCTTTTGCGTTGGTCTTACTGTAAATTAAGGAGCTGGGTCAGCTGTTGCCTTGTTTCCTGGGAGGGAAAGAAGGCAGTCTGCAGAAGTATTCTTCTGTCACTTAAGTTGGATATACTCATTGCACCAGCATTGCTAATGGGACACCTGCAGACCTCTTAGCATGATCTGTTCGTTCAAACACTGAACAGAAAGGGAGTGATTTTACTTTGATAAAGTTCTTGCATGCCAGCTACATTTTCACTGTTTTAATTTGTGAAAAACTTCATTTTTAAATTCCCACTGCATTGGAGGAATCAAAAACAGAAGGAAGCATATAAACAGCAGAAAGGATAAAAACGAGGAAAAGTGACAGAGAGCTACATGTACAAAGGACCTAAATAACAGTTGTTCTCAGGATATGATTATTTCAGAATTCTAGTTTACTAAAAGAAACTACTTATTGCTTGAATTTACTTGGTTTCAGGAAACATTAAAGGAATACTGGTTTCAAAGCTTTCTATGTCCTGGCATCAGGAATCAGCAGTCATCTACAAAGCAGTCATTATAGTTAATATCCTGAACTAGCCTTTGGTTCACTTATTCACAGATAAGTAAGAAGACCCACAGTTCAGGGACCTTTTAAATTAGGACATGAAAGATGCACACAAGCTCAACCCACAGCCAAAACAAAAAAACAAAACCCAAACCTATCTGGCTATCTCTATTATACCTACTACAGATTTTTACCCAAATCTGTTGTGGATTATCAATTTTCCCCCCCCACAAACTCCTCAGTCTTTCTTTTCCAGCTATAGCCCCTTAATCACTTGCCAAAAGACTGATGTCCAATATTGGAAAGACTGACATGCTTCCATTTCATAGCTTGTAGCTCTCAGGATTACTAGGTAATACAAACAACTCTTCTTGATTCAGTTACTCTATTTGTCCTAGCAGCTATGTACATTGACTTATAATTCACAACTAGTGCATACAGAAGACAGGATAAGTGTTTAGATTAACTTAATCTTTTTCTGCTGAATTGAACATATGATGATAATTCACTGCAAGATTTATTTCCCAATTTATTTACCTTTTATTAATTTCAAGGAGACCACCGAATCAGACAGCTAAACACATTTCAAATGAATCAGCTCTTATGCATYCTCCTTGCGGTTCATGTTCAGAGAAATATGCACTTTCAGAAAACCATGTAACTGAAAAGATGTAGAAAACACATGAGATCAGTGACTAAACATATAGACTTCCAGAATGAAGAAAACAGCTGTAGAATAAATAAGCCATGCATTTAGTCTTGCAGAAATTAAGTCTTTTGTATTTCAGTGGAGTTGGAACAAAAGAATATCAAATCCACTACGCTGAATTTGTATTCAGTTTTGTGTTCACATACAATGCTAGAACACACATGATTTCACAATTCTGAAAACCAAGGAAAGAAAAATCAGAACCAAAGCAAACTACAGTATTTTTCTACAATCTTTCCAGCGTGACATTCAGCAAGTATGCCACATATATCTGAGATAAGCCAGGAACTACGAGAATAAGACACTATGCAAATAATGCCAAATCCTCTTTTTGTTTGGCTGTACTCCAAGAACCACATGTGTTTCTCTTTTTAGTCTTTATTGAAGGAGTTATCACTACTAGCTACTGTGAATATCGGAATATCAGCAATAGTGTCAATAGCAAGAAGATTTGGCAGAAGGAACTCATGGAAAACAACTACCTTAAAAGAACTTTACAGAGTAAGGTCAGGGAGGATAAAAGTGAAGATATCAATACTGGAGGCCAACTTCTCCGATATATCTATGCAGAATACAAACAAATTGAACAGAATAAACATAAACCAAATAAAGGTGGAGAAGATCACTCAATTAAAACTGGCTTCTTGGATATCTCACAACTGACTCACATCAGTTATTGAGAGCAGTCAATGACCTGAACCCAAGTCTTTTGCCAAGCATTTCTTCATACCTGCAAGTCCTTAAAAATAACCCAATCTGAAGCATTGAAAACAGCATTCTTTATAAAGATTTGTAGAAATTATTAGAAATAGGCTTGGCTTTTTTTCCTTTTTTTTTTTTTTTTTTTTAATACAAATTTACAACAAATAGCTAATAACAGAGAACTCAGATCAAAAGCATAAATAGTATTATTCCAATCACAAAATGAATGAAATATCAGAAGGAAATATTTTCTATTTACTTTGCTGATCATTCAAGCAAAGTCTAATTTCATTCAAGGACTGCTGTTCTTATCAGGAGGGAAGGAGGAAGAAGATTCATTATGATGTTCCACACCTCAATACATAGGTTTGCTCTCAAATTTTCTGACCAAAAGTTAGTGACAGAGTAAGAAGGCAATGAACATTTCCAGAAAATTGTCACAAAAAACATCCATACATTTCAAAATAAACTATGAATAGACCAATATTACTTGCTACCAAGAAACACAGTTCTCTGTATAGTGGGGTACTTCACACATTTCMGAAAGATCTCCTATTATTACCTTAAACAGTAATCAACCTTCTTCCTTGCTCCAGGCTTTTGGAAAAAAACCTTCTTCAAGTCTCCAAGCAATTTTWAAGATATCGTTTCCTTCTCTTCAATACTCAGACCTTCTAAATACACCTTTTCAACCCAAGAGAATTCACTTCTCTGAAGATCTTTTTTAACAGAAGTAGGGAGTTATTTTCAGTCAGCTTTTTTTTTTTTTTTTTTGCTCCTGAGCCTTAAACAGATAAAGTTTCAGTGTGTTTTTTTGAAGTTTGCTTTGCTTGCAAGTTTGAAAACATTTTGTAAACCTTTAAAGATTTGTAACCTTTAAAGACAACACATATTTAAGGAGAAAAAACGCAAACCTCTCATCCTAATCACAGAATCACAGAATATTCAAGGTTGGAAGGGACCTCTAGAGATCATCTAGTCCAACCTTCCTGCTCAAGCAGGCACACCTACAGCACGTRGCACAGGGCGGCATCCAGGCRGGTTTTGAAGACCTCCAGAGAAGGAGACTCCACAACCCCCCTGGGCAGCCTGTTCCACTGATCTGTCACCCTCACAGTAAAGAAGTTCCTCCTCACCTCGAGATGGAACTTCCTGTGTTTCAGCTTATGCCATTTCCTCCTTTTCCTATCGCTGGCCACCAATGAGAAGAGCTTGTTCCCTTCTTCCCTGCATTCTCCCTTCCTGAACTTATACATGTTAATCATATCCCCTCTAAGCCTTCTCTTCTCCAGAAAAGACAGGCCCAGTTCACTCAGTCTCTCCTCATACGAGAGATGGTCCAGTCTCTTAATCATCAAGGTCCATCTCAATCTCTTTCTCCTTAATTAATAATTAAGATGATTAATTAATCATCTTAGTTAATGAGAAGGAAGTTATATAAAACAAAGTAGAACTTTAATGTTCTTTCTCAGTCATTCAAGAGGAAAGATGTCAAGTCATATTTGGTCTAAGATAAAATAATAGGCTTTACAAAGCATGCAGTGGATTTATGGCTATTACATGCTCTTATTTTAAAGGGAGGGTTGGGGCAAGGCAGTATGAGGGAGGTTGGGGCAAGGCTAATTCCAGCCCAACCTCAAAGAGAATCTTGTACTTTTCAGTGATAACTCAGGCTTCTCATAAGAACAGATTCTTTACTTTCTTCTTCTTTTTCTTCACTCTTCATTTTATCACAATACTTGCTAGGGAAAAAGCAATATTTAGATATTTAAGTCTATTGAATCAGAGTGTAACACCTACTCTTATGCTCTTAATTACAACTTTTATAGGCCAAACTCAGTATTAACCTCTGCACACAATAGTGAACCATAGCTGCATTCTAAGCTGCTTTCCAGCCTAAAAGAAATCAAAAACAAGATCAACAAACACAGCCAAAACCTGTTT
The DNA here is from genome assembly GCF_003342845.1 of Nothoprocta perdicaria. NCBI lineage: Eukaryota > Metazoa > Chordata > Aves > Tinamiformes > Tinamidae > Nothoprocta > Nothoprocta perdicaria. The sequence goes on from NW_020454483.1 coordinate 684,519, forward strand.
ACTTGTACCCATAATGACAATTTCAAATTTGACCACAGGTCAATCTCTGACAGATCTTCATACTCCTCATGCTTGAGGCTTTCTGTTGTTGCATTGCAATGTGACTCTGCAAACACATAGAAGGCATAAACTTGTTCACCTCTTATAACATAGTTATATGGACAAAATCCAAACTACTTAACCCTCATTCCAGAGGGAGGCTTTTCCACTGCTTTAATATTCTGTATTCTGGGCAGGCTAATGAGCTGAACCTGCCAAAGCTGTCAGTGTGAATCAATTAACCTCTAGATTTCAAGCACCTGCTAACAGGCTAGATTATCAGAAAAGGCCAGCCATGCTTTCCCAGGGTACTGTGAAGTGTCAAAGTACCTTAGAGTTTTTAAGCTGGTTTTATTAGTGAGTGCAGATGCGGAAGTGAGTTGCTTAATCCCTCTTGGCAAATGTTTGGGCATCTACATTATTTTCTGTAATAAAATATCATGTCAGATTGAAAGGAACTAATTAATGTGCTTCTTTTTTTCGTCCAACAACAGGATAGCTGGCACTGTGGCATTCACTTGTCTGTCTCTAAGATTTTGGATGCTTTTTATAAACTGATCTGTTTTCTGAAGTTTTAAAAGGCTAGGTTTCCTCCTTTCTTCTTGAAAATATGTATAGGTTAGCACAGATGTTAAAAATATATTAACCTCTGTTTGCCTATTAATCAACTTGCCAGTCAGTCACATGAAGTAAACTGTTTTGCCGGACTCTTGATATTATTTGSAGCAGGATGAAAATGCATACAGTAAAATATGCATATCAGACAGACTGTAGACTATTATGCAGATCAAATGCTTTGAAAGCTGATCCTATGCAAGCTAAGGACACAGCATAATTTCTTTCTAAACTTGTTAGTTGCATCTTCTCTCTAGTAAATGTAGACAAAAAGCATTGGATAGATACATTTTAAATATTCAATATATTTCCCTCCTAACCAATGCATTCATACAAAGAGTGTGTTTATAGAGTCTTTTATTTTTATTTTATTTTTTTTTTCTTTTTATTCCCTTCATTTTATGTCAAAGCTTCATCTAGCTGATTTACTGATGCGAGCCAGCTACTAATCAGTCAAGGATAATTCTATCAAGTAACTGCTTTTCTTTTAGTTATCATTGAGGTCTTGTCACCCTATTGATCTGTGGAAGTTTGGTAGTTCTCTGTAACCCAGAACTCAGGCACACACTGACATCGCACATAAGACACATCAGATATAAATTCCAGGAATGGACTCCATGCAATACTTTTGGCAAGATCGTTAAAAGTTTAAATATGTTATTATTAAAATTTACAATTGCTTAAAATTTTTGGATACAATACGCAGAGTTAAATGCTCATGCACAAGCAAGTTAATCAAAATTTTAAAACTTTTTCTGCTTCCACATGATCTTTTTTTTGTCAATATCATCATGAGCCATAAAGCCTGCTCTGACAAATCCTACTCTTGGATGTGTCTATCCCCTCAARCAAACAGGGGATACAAACATCTTTTTTGTGCATAATACTTCATTTTTTGTGTGATGTGAAAACTATGAGAACAAATAAAACAAATTCTGTTTAAAATCCTACAAACAGTTTTCTTACATCTGATATATATCTCAAACAAGGCACATAAGAATTCAGAGGAAGAAAAATGCCTTAAGATCATTAGATCCGTCACAGAAAATGTTTCTTTAGCATTAAATTTACTAATTTATTAGGAAGGAGAAAAAAAAATCTAAAAGTAAAAAAAAAATTGCTTGTCAGGATGTTAGTTTTTAAAAAGAATGATATGATGAAGTATATTACATCCTCAATGTAACGGCTATAGTCAATGGTTATAAGTCACTAGTTTTTCAAATAATACGCTAGTTTGCACCTTTACAGACTTTCCCTATGAATAGGAAAGCCTTGATGCAGTCTCCTCAACTGTGGGAATTAGAATTTTGCTGCTGTGTGTATAGATGACACATTGCCTCTTACTTCATGAATCATGTAGTAAGTAGTAAGAATTACTACTTACGAATCATGAAGTGTCCTGTCAAATACACAAGAGAATAAATGGGGAACCTATGCTTGATATTGCAGTGTAAAACTGGCTACTGCACAGTGACACAAGGAGAGGGAAGTCCATGTGTCTGTGAGAGTGCAAGGAATATCCCTTCTATAAATGAATGTTTCATTTTCCCCTGTAGTTTTCTGTGGAGATTGCCTGGCAACTAYTGGGACAGCAATGTACACTGCATGAGGGGATTTAACAGTGTGCATACTTACCCTTCTTTCTGAGTGTAAGAGATGGTTTTGGACTGCTTTTAAATTGTTCTTAATGATTTGGCTTTCTGTAATCTTAAAGGAAATTAATTATATAAATCCTTAATATGGGTTGCATTTCTTCTAAAATATTGAGGGATTTCTATCAGAAACAACAAACCATTTTAAGTATTGTATGCACAGCAAAACTATAACATATAATAGCAAATTATATGGATCCGAAATCAACTGAAGCAACTTTAGAAAAAAATATATAAAATACCTTCCTTAAAGAAGAAGAAAGAAAACATTTTTTTTTCTTTCTTTTAGGTAGAGTTAAACATGCGGTTTAAAAATAACTTTAATTTTGATTTAAAATAGGAAATATGATTTCCAAGGTTATTTACTTAAAACAGCAATCCAGCTATCGTACAAATGTAWGCACGTAGACAGACAAAATGGAAAGTTGAGCTCTTGACATTTTTTTTCTCTTTTACATTTTGCAATCAAATCCATATTGAAAAGAGAACATGACTGCAAAACATATGTGATAGATCTACTTGTTCAAAGAAACAAAGTTGGTAGTGAATAYGCTCACAACAATAAAATAAAATATGCAAATGCAATACTACCATGTTTTTTGTATAGAAATTTGACAGATTTTCTGAAATTAATATTACCACTGTCTTTTAATTCATTCTCTTCTTTTATTCAGTATTCACTGAGTCCTATATTATAGCAATGTTAGYTAACTTGGATATTGTTTTCATATTTTCTGGGTCATGTTAGTTATGAAGTCAAAATGACTTGGACTACGTATTTGTTCATCAGTGTCACGGAACGAGTGGTGGCAGGGGTGAGTGAAAAATGCACTTCACTCGTATGAAAGAAATAATAACAGGATTTATTAATATGGACAATGATTTCCTGAGATTCTATGGCAAGGTCACTTATTATTCACTGCATGGAGGCTCAAGATAATACACAAGATAATACACAATTATCTTGGGATACTTGGGATTACGTTGGGTCACGAGGTTCAGATTGGACCCCCTTGCTTTCCAGGCTCCTTCTGAGAGGAGTCTGGGTGCAGCTGGATCCAATCCTAGTCCCAGACCTGGTCAATGGTTTATGACTAAGGGTTCTTGTGCACAGTTACAAAGTAAAGTTAAAGGGAGCGYGCTCTGTTCACTTACCACAAATCTGTTGTGGGAAGGGGGGTCTCTCAACGTCGAGGAGTAACGTTGAGAGGYGTCCCTGCTCAAGGGGAGATCCTGCTGTGCAGGCCGCAGCCGTGTCAGGAGAGCTCAAGGGGCTCTCGGGCTGTCCGCATATTTAYAGGATAAGATGATTGAYTTATAGTCATTCTTTCATTTCAGAGGCCCATTGGCTAGTGTACTAGCCTTACCGCCCCTTTGGGATGCAGCCTTCAGGAAAGTTATGTTGAGTCTAAGTGGCAGAAGAAATCAGGATGGTGGCGCCTACTGGGATTAGCTAAATCGCTGGTGGTTAGCAACTGAACAGGGCAGCATGTAAGGTACAGGCCAGGCAGAGCTGGGAAAGGAGCATATGACACAATCAGCTATGATAATACCATTTTTTCCCGTGCATTAGCACTGCTATTGCATTACCAGAGAGCAAATCTCAATTCTGAGTAAATCTCACTAGGAGTCATGCTAAGCTCTGCATACTAAATAAAAGGTTTTTCAGGYATGAAAGGTCTCATCCAAAGTTTAGTGAAGTTGAAAGGGATCTTTGCACTAACAGGAACAGGCTATGGATATAGGTTGGTTCAGACCAACACATATTTCAGGTCAAGCATGTTTGTTACTTTGCTCACAGAAAATTGAAGACTGATCCCAGACCTTAGTGCTAACTTAATGTTAACTGCATTAAGTTTTGGTATATATCTTTGTTCTCTAAAACAATTTTCTTTTTTGGAACATATTTTGRTAATTTTTATTCTATGTATAGTCCAAATCTTCAGATTTGACAGTTTGTCTCTGAATTCTTACCAGATGTTTAAAAACATATAGATGTTCCTCTGTTTTGTCTCATATATAGGAGATATATGAAAAGCACATTTTCTTTTTTTTTCTTAAGATTTGTTTGTGTCTGAGAATTTTATGTCAGATGTTTCTCAAATGTTTTTCAAAAAGCTTGTTAAATGTGTTTACTATGACTTAGAATAATTAATAAAGACCAAGACCAATAATCTCTGTCTCTTAATATATTTGATACTGCCTTAGCACAAAAAAGGAACCTTGATGTTAGAGAGCTGAAAAACAGAGTTTGGAGACAAATGCCAGGACTGAACAGTAACTAGATCTCCTGCATATAGAGGGTTGGAAGCATATATTTCAATCAATGCATTTGAAATAATTCATGGGTTGGGTAGCAGAGATATAACTTTTACCCTTTTAAAATTCACACTGCTGTCCTGATTCTAAGAGCTAGTAACTGTACTTGGTCTGTAGGGATATGGGGTCAAATTCTGCAATTATTAATGTTCTCTCCTCCAGTAAAATAAAGTTTTACTGAAGTGGAACAATATTCTTCTGCAAAGAAGATGGCTGTTAAGTTTAAAAGCTTTATTAGGGTAGTCTCTCCTCATGTCAGAATCAACTGAGGTCAAAAAAAGAGAAAAAGGGCTATTATCTAGATTATTGCAACTTCTTGTTTTTCTATGTAGAAACAATTTCTGGGCCCAAGTTCTCCTTGTTAGGAGCCAGTTTGCTGCCTTCCATCCTTTCAGGCACTGCAGTCTCCTACAGAACCCCTKACTGCTCAAACAAATAACTCTTTGGCTGCAAATGCTTAACGTCTGATATCAAGCCAGTCAAGAAAACTAACGCCCAACTGAATCAGTCGCTCAACTGCAAAATGAAAAGCATGCTAGATTAGAATGGAAAATAAGAGCAGAGTCACTCAAGACCATGATTTTTTTCTGCTTTTGTCAGTGGAAAAAAAAATCCTTTATATTCTCCAATGACAAAATGTGATTTATGGCCAATTTAAAAAAAAAAAGTGTTTATATAGTTTTGCTCTTGAAAKGTGCAACTTGTACTGGGCGCCACTATTCTATTAAAGTACAGTTAGAACAAAAGCAATGGTGCCCTTTTGTTCTCTATTTTTACCTTCTTCCTGCCTCTCTTCCAGTGTCTTTTCAGTGCTGCTTAATATCCTCTCACTCTAGCCCAGATAAACACTTGCTAAGAATCAAAGGATTCCCAAGGTTTTAGACTCAGGTCTATCATCCTGTCCCTGATATCACTGCAAGTATTCTTTTCATACTTTACCATAGAACTGAGGTATTAATAAAGTAGAGGCAGTAGTCTACTATGGAAGAAAAGTGAAAAATCATCTATAGAGTTAATTATTGGGATCACAGCAGCAGTGGGATCATCCGAGTCTCACCTTCTGTAAAACAGAAAGTGGAACAGATATGAATTTATATAGCTACAAATCATGTTTCTATGTTATAAATTATATCTCCAAATTTATAGGGAATGTGACTGAGCTGAAGACTTCAAGTGAAATAAAAGACCTTCAAGAAGATGGTGCCAACATAGTGAAAATTTCTTCAGTCTCTCCTTCAGTGAATGAAGAAAGTATTACATTGTCTTAACTCACAAGGACCAGAATAATTTGATTCTTTTAAGAAATGGAGCCAAGTATAGTTTGTTGTTGTTGTTGTTGTTAYTTTATCATAGTAAGTAAAATGCAGTCTGACCACTGCAGTGTGATTTGTCATCTAGTCATCAAATTTTAGACTGTTTGGGATTTTCTTGTTGGTCACTGTAGATTGATCTAGTAGTTCGGAAGGCTTTTTCTGCTTTTTCTTTCTTTTTTTTTTTTTTTAAGCCCTTCTTTTAACAGTACCAAATACCTCACCCTATAATTCCAAGAAAAAGAAGAAAAAGATTTGAGGATCCCATGGAAGATTACTGTAGTCACTGCAGATCCAGAAGAAGAAATGATGGATGCCAATCTTTGTAATTGGAACATAAATAATAAGAACAAAACCATCTGCCTACACTTATGCCAACTTCCACTGGCATCTGTCTCATAAATCTTCCCACGTCTAGAAAGCATTAGATACAACTAAGAGGATTCTGTTGTACTTATCTCAGATGTTTCAATCTTGGACCAAAATGCTTCTCTKGGAATATCTATATTTTATCCCATATTAACATGTACTTTTTTTTTTCCTCTCCTGTTCATTTTATATTATTTGAACATTTAGTTCAAACTAAATTGTATTAGTGATAAGCTTTTTGACATTAACTGCATATTTAAAATATAAAGATAATAATCTTTTTCCTCTTTTCAAGTAAAGAGCACTTGACAATTCTAATTTGATTTGTATGGTTTTATCAGCTAGAGTAATCAGTATGAGTCTCCTATCTACTGTACCATATTGTCTTTTGTTTGAGATGGGAGAGTATGCAATTTCTCTATGTTAGGATTTATGGTTGGGGAAGTAATTTGCATTTGTCAGTAATGCTCATTGATTTTCTTTTTTATTTTCTGTTGTTATGTACAGCACAGAAAATATTTTGTTGTTTTCTCTTTCATGGAAAGTTGCTATCTACATGAAGACTTGGACCGGGTGGAAGGTGGTATTTTTAGAAAAGTATTATGGATCTGGCTGCAGTGTTTTATGGAAATGTTTAATGGATCATTTTTGGCATTATTTAGAGGTCCTGCTGTAAGCTTCAAAATGGGCCAATTCTTCCAGAAAATGATATTTGCTGGTTGTTTCTGCCATCAGATATATTCTTTTGGGTTTATCCATAAAAAATAGATTAATTTATTGAATTATTAATTCACAATACAATGATCTTTAAATGGGTTCTGAAATGTTCCCATGCATAAATTTAATGTAACCCAACTGTATTAATTTGAGCTGTAGCATGATGTTGACATTCARTTTGTACAAATTACTTCATTCTGAATGATTAATTTTGTTTAACTTATAGTTAGAATAAGATTTATTGAAAAAGATCAAATATTCCCATGGAAATCTGGTAACACTGTCTAGGTGGCATCTTTTTTTCTATAACTGTGAATGCATATCTCTTTAAATCAAAGGTCACCAGCAGGAATCTACATGGAAATAAATCTGAATTTAAATTTGTTTTCATTTAAAATCACTCTTTTTCATAGCTGTCAAAAATCTCACTTGTTATAATGAAAAAGCATGCACCATCAAWCTGTGTCACAGTAAATTAAACACATGAAAACAGATTTGTAAATTAGCTTGCTAAATGCACAAGCAAGAGCACAAGTATGTGCTTAAAATACTACTCATGAGGTAAGAAGTAAAATAAACACTTAATATGAGTATCTTCCAATTAAGGTTTGACAGTGAAATTCTTATACTTTACCAGTCACCTTTACCTCATAAAAGATATTGATATGATTCTGGAAACTATTCTCCTTCTTTCAAAGTGGTTTTCAATATACTTATTTGAAGTTTTGCCAACATTTCTAGAAAAAGTATGTGAGGAAAACATTTAAAAATGCAATTAAAACCTTTAAAAGACTTTTTTTTTTTAAAAAAGAATCTTCTTTCTGATAGTGGCAGTAGAAGACACAGTTTCAGGAAAACACAGAACTCTGGTCTTTTTTTTTTTTTTTCCCCTTTCTATTCTTTGTGCATTCTTCCATGTCTACAGTGTGGTATTAAAGATGTTAGCTAGTATATAACTGCCACTGGTCGCCACATGTGAAACATAATATGCCAAGTCTTTTCTCAGCCTGCTATTACTGCCTGCCTCCACAGCTTGCTCTAACAGCAAGTTCCAAAAGTTCACTATGTGTACTTTCCTTTATGATTATTTTAATATGAACACCTATACACAAAATACCTACTCAGTGATARTAGGTGGGAAAGAGAATGGTTAAGGCAAAAGTTTTAAAAGTTATTTTAACCTGAAGTCCATTTACATAATAGACGATGAAAACAGAACAAAGGCTGCTTTGGAAATTAAAGAGCTGACATGAGTTAATTTTGGGTGACAGTTCAAAACTGACTGCCATGTAAATACAGCCATCACTAGCAGCTCTGCCATGCTCTATCCAATTCCTGTGCATTCCTACCAGTAGAAGTACAGACAGGATTTCATCTGAGTTGAAAATGCAGCAAGGATTATTGCACGGAGTGTTTACATTTGTGATCTGCTTATTAGCAGTAAGTAAATACAGAGGATATGAATGAAGTTTGTATGAAAAATTCAATGCTGAAGTGATCATAACAAGAAATGATCACATGTCTATCACCGAGTCACTACATAATTAATCTTATATAAGTCAAATCAGCCAATTAATGTTGATCTGAAAATCTATGAATATGTATAGTGTTCTGAAATAATGTAAATTTATAAATTTTGCTAAAACTGAAATTACATTTTTATTATTATTTCCATCTACTTCATCTATTTTCATTCTGCCTTTCTCTTACTGTCTCATTTTTATACTCAAACATTTGCTTTTTTTTTTTAATCTTTCTATCTCCATTTTTTGCTTCTCAGGTTATATCTTATCAAAGGCCACTTCAGTTTCCTTTTATTGCTATCTGCAATTCTCAGTCCATTTACTATCTATTGACAAAATAGAAACTACATAATCACAAAGACAGGCTAGAAAGCTGAAATAACAGTAGGCAGAAGGGCACATCTTGAATAGTCAGAAGGAAACCCACCTCGATGCCACCCTGTGCCACATGCTCTAGGTGTGCCTGCTTGAGCAGGAAGGTTGGACTAGATGATCTGTAGAGGTCCCTTCCAAACTTAAATATTCTGTGAATCTGTGAATCTGTGAAAAAGGGACACCAAAAGGAGTTAAGTTTAATGTCCTGAAGTGATTGGACAACAGAGAGATTCTGACCTGGCTTTTTAATAGGAAMATTCTGATCCCTCAGTCATGTGTTATTCTTAAATCTGTCCACCCATCCCTCATTTAAATCAGAATCTTCCAGATCTGTGATAACAGTGTTGATCAAAATTTAGTTGATGCTTTCAGAGAAAGTTTAAAGTTATAATGAAAGCTGTTAGTTAAAAAATCACAAGTAGCTTGACCTAATGTACAAGTTGTTGCACTTCATGTATGATAAAGAATGTGGCAAATTATGTAAGAGTGAAGGACAAAAAAGGTTATGGAAAATGAACTATGAATTAATGGATTCAATTCAGATACTGTTGGTCACGGTCCAATGGTTATCCATTTATAAAGACAGTTAACTGATGATCAGCTTTAAAAAGAAAAATATCAGGAGATGTTCTCTTCAAATTAAAACTTGGTAACATTGTATTAAGATTAMGTTGTTCTTTAATAGCCATCATAAACCCTAATAAAAATATGACAGAAGACATTGTAACTTAGGCAAGTAAAAGGTTTGCACTCCCACACATTCATGTTTTCCTTTGTGTATATTCATCACAGATCTCATCTTTATACAACATTATTCAATGAAGCTAAGCATAGAGGGGGAAAAGTTAGTTTATCAAGAGCAGATAAAAAAATAAAAAAACAATTAGTAACTTGTCACATAGCTTGACTAGATGATTAGCCTGTGAAATGTTAATGTCAATATCCAGACTACTACTCTCAGTAGTTTCCCGTCCACATTTATTAAACTACTGTGCTTTATTGTATAATGGCAAAATAGACAAAAAGGCAGGGAAAATAAAGGACTAAAATCCATTGAAGGGACTGTACAGTTAAAGGAAATACAGCATTTATTTTCAGAAATCCACGGTGATGGCTTATTTGCAAGGCAAAATTTAAAAAAAAAAAAAAAAAGTAACAAGGTGTAGCAAAAATTAACTCCCAGATTCTATAGCCTTTTCATCTCTTTTCTGTGTTCTGCCTTGTTGGCCAAATTACACCTTAGGAAGTACTTAGGAAGCACTCATGGTTCACAAGCTCTCCCTTCTACTTTAAGGGTTCTCATGAGGAGATATTCTTTATGCATTGCAAGGGATGGGCCATCCCTTACTCTCRGCGATGTTTTTTTATGACAAGAAGGCCCTTGGAAAGCCTTGTGTTGCTATTTCCACCGCAGTTCCTGATGAGGGGCTATTTCTGCTGCCTGCCCCTCTTTCACACTCTGCATAGGCACAGAGGGACAGAAGACATTCACAGGACTTGAAATTTGGGAATTTCATGCATGTACATGTTCCTCATGTTCAGCTGCAGCTTTCCAACTGCCTCCACAAACTTAATTTTGACCTTTCACGTAGCTATTATGTTCACTGAACAAGGCAGAAATTTGGTAGCAATAATAATATTTGATTGTGCAACTAAAGTGCATGTATTAATGCACCCAGGAAACCTTGCTTTCAAAAAAAACCCCGTACAGTAGGGCCAAACTGAAATTAGGTCTTGAACTGCCTTGTAACTTTGAAATATCTCTTAAAAAATAAAATAAATAAAACTCAAAAAGAGCTTGAAGCTTCACCTATTGTGTATAGGACAAGCCCACAGTGGAGGCCGCAGTGGCTTCAGGGTCAGGGAGAGGCCCCAATGGGGCCTCTGTGCAGTGCAATGGACATGGCTGCACATTGGCTTTGGCCWTGGGGGCAAATCACTATGTCCAAAAATGTGGTTGGCAGTGGAATCAGACAACCAGTCCACAGGGATTTCCTTTTCTATCTCCCACTTCCTGCTCCAAGTAAATGTGATCCTGTCAAAAGRCAGAGGGTGCATTTGTCTCCTATTGGTGTTCAGGAGAGTGGCTGCTTGAGGGCCACGTGTCTTCCTGGCTGCCAGCAGCCTAGACTCAATGTCTGAGCTGTTACTTAGTCATGACACTGCAATGTTCCTCAGGAACCAGATGGGAGAAAAGGAATAGCAGCAATCAGGAAACCATGTTTCAGCAGCAGCTGAACACTACAGGGCAGGGGGGAGGACGTTTGCCCTTGCCTAGCTGCAGGGCTGAGTACCTGGTGAATATCACCTGTGACCACTCATAGTGAAGGTGACACTGAAAGAATGATTCTCCCCC
>NW_020454483.1:695949-728568 GCF_003342845.1 Nothoprocta perdicaria
AAGTTGAGCAGCTCTGACTCTCTCTCTCTCTCTCTCTCTCTCTCTCTCTCTCTCTCTCTCTCTCTCTCTCTCTCTCTCTCTCTCTCTCTCTCTCTATCTCTCTCTGTGTGTGTATATAGCCTAGGATTTGGGCAAAATTTTCAGAAACATGAAACTTTTTTAGATTGTCAATAACCCTGAAAAAACAGACACATTTCACATTTTTTTGCAAAGGTTTACTAAACAATTTTCAATAACCCATTTTTTTTTCTGCAATACCTCACTAAAATATTATTAGCATAGCTAATCTTCTAAAAAACGTTAAGATCATATATTATTCTTGAAGCATACTTAGTTTGTAATACTTGTACAATGTAAACAATGTAAATTAAAATTTGATTCAGTTGAAATGCCACTATGATTCTACCAAAATAAAAATTGGTATATTTGCATTGCTTTATGTTGGAGACTAAAGCTTTAAAAATTACCTGACATGACTTATACAGAATAGCACAATCAACAGCACTGAAAAAAAAAAAAAAAAAAGGCTTGAACTTGCCTCAAGCCTAAATAAATATTTAGAGTCAAGCTTTAATGCTTCTTGGGGAAAATGTGCAAGCAATAAAACTAGATTCAAAACTAAGTTATTATATCTTTGCAACACAGTAGTGAAATTCTATAAATGCATTTTTTTTCTAGGCAAGAGTTTAGTAGTTACAGTTACTAAAGTTGCAGCTATTTATACTGTGATAAGTAAGTAAAAATATAAATTAATTAAAACAAAGCTATTTAAACTTTCTTAAAACTGGAAGCATTTAGAGCTTTCCAAGTATTTGGACAAGAAGAAAGGGTTACATCAGTGTAGTGCTGAAACAGACACAAAAGTACAACTACCCTCTATGTAAAAGACCCCAGGAAATCGTCACGTAAAACAGCAACCTAATTCAGTACAGAAAACAGTGGCAACACTCTAGCTAAAAAGATATGGCAGTAAAATTTTTCTAGTAAATGTTAAAGGTCTGAGAAAAGTGTTTAAAAAAATGGAAGTAAAAATAAAGGAAAGCAACAATGAAGGCTTATCATTTCAGCGTTGGAAATGGGATTAATTTGATCCAGTGTAAACAAAGACATTGTAGTCATCTAAATACARATAAGAATCATGACTCAGCTGCTTAAACATATGTGTCTAATAACATTTTAGGCTCTTTGGAATGTCCTCTTTGGTATTCATCCACCCATCTTGTATTCCATTTTTTTAGGTTGTAGACCCTTATAAAGCAAATCAAATATTTTATTTCTCTGATTCATATGAAGAAGATGGTATCTCAAGGTGTACTAGGCACTTTTGTTTAAATAACTGAAAGCTGCCCTAGTTATCAGCTCTTGATTGAGTCAGTCACAAGCAATTATCATTTCTAGGGCACATTTTATCTTCTCTGAAAGTAAAYGTCAAAATAGCTCTACATCTTGGAACTGCCTGTTACTTTGCACCAACTATAAAGAGGACAAAGAAACCATCTTGCATAGTTAGAAAGCTGTAATACACCCCCAAAAGACCAACAATTTCTTTTGATTGCCTTGAGTCTCTGTAGCCATCTATTCAGTGGTGACCTTGAAGAAGACYCAAGTTTTGCAGGTAAAACTGCAGGATGTTTTCCCATACTTCAGTCAGCAAAATAGATGCTATCAAATTAGTGTCAAATAGACACTATCATCCACTAACCTCACCATGAAGGACGTGGTAGAGCATGAGCATGTTTGCAAAGTGCAGAAAGACCTATCAACCTTCTGTCATGCTGTGACGAAGCTCCATGTTTGAATTACATAGCAGTGGGGTTACATGGTACAAGGGCAGGCTTTTTCTACATGAGTTCTCTGACAGGAAAGCAATTGCCCCTTATGTGACTATAGGCATTTTTAAAAAGTTACTCGTTACTCATCCCCAGCTTCTGTACAGTGTCCCCACTAGCACTTAGCACCAGCAGTTTGAGACCTAATGCTTGTACTCAGGCCTAGTGCCTTGAGTCAGATAAAGCATGAGATTTAAAGGAAAAATATGTTAGAAATACAGTGGTAATGAAAACACAGAACGTTCCAGCTAATACTTTATGTGCTGATCTTTTTGCRGTGTTAGACATGCATTTATAAAAGTGATAATAATAATAAAATCCTTTTAGCAGCACAGTGCATTCAGACTTCACTCTTAGAAATGTATTTTATATTTCAAAGCACAATGGAGATATTGGAAGAAGGCAGAAATTATATAAGCAAGTATTCAGATGATTTTTAGAGAAATATAAAYGGCAGTAGCAATTTATTAGGAAGAGTTTTCATAAAACACGTCMATTTTCTGACAACAGGTCCCCAGTTCAAGTATCATTCTTTACATTTGCTGAGACATTGATTTCCCTTGCCACCACATCTTAACTCTGTCTCCTTACAGATTAAAATCATGGCAAGATAGAGTATCATGTAATGATTTTCTTAACATACGTTCATAAGATTGTTATTCCTCCCAGCTTCTGCCTCAGAGTCTGCTAAAAAACCATGTAGTTCATTAGCAGACACACTGAGAAGTCACTGAGGCAGCTACGATGTGTAGATAAAAACACATTAACTCTTCTCTGGCCTCTTAAAGACCATTTATAGGTTTACTTAATACTAATCTTCAATAATGGTGCATAGTCCTTCAAAGTATATATAACTAGGAACAGTGAAATATAAATACTGTATATTGTTTGAGATAATACTTGTAAAAATATATTTATTAATTATATCTCAGAGATAAGAATCATTTTATCATACAAATTTCTTGAAAARTTATGCATTATATATTTTAAATTATCTTTATATATTTAAGTCTCCATTTAGATTTTAAAATCTTGCATTCCAAGTGAATAAAATGTAAAGTGGGGGTGTATATATTAATCTGGCCTAATGAAGTATATACATAAGTAACATCTGTACWTCTGTAAGAATGATCTTATTTTGTGCATATGTACCCTGCATATATTTTTTAAATAAAACTGTATTGTGGAACTTAAAATTACTTTTAAAGAACCAACCACTCCCACCCAAACCTATATGTGAAGAGATATGTAAAAAGAAAATAAGGTGCAATAATAAAATTGCAAACCACTTTAAAGACTCTTGAGTGTATATATTAATTTGTTAATCTTCTAGATGTGTCCAGGCTCTTGTCCCTATGCTAAATATTATGACTTCATGATTATTTATGCAACTGATTAAAAATTCTCAATGTTATATAATATTAATTATTATAACTATCATTATCTCACTAATAAATATGTTTTCTAAACTAAAGAGGCTTTGCTGTTTCCAGGATAAGAACCAAAATAGATAAGCAYTCAATTAGTACTTCATGACCAGAATCTCAGAGGGTAAAGTCGTTGTTCTACATCAGTATATTAGATCTGTTGGTCAAGGAATGATTGTGACTGGGAGATATACAAATGGGATTTTCATACACTTACAATCATACTGTTCAATGTTCATCTCTTAGGAAAGTTAATATTATTGTCTAACCAGTTTTATGGATACAACAAAACTCCATGGCCCTCTCTGCCAAGAAGATAGTTTCTTCTTCCAGAAGACCAATTCATTGACCTGTTTTAAAGTAATCCTTTAACCAGGCTTCTGTTTGATGAGATAATGAGCCTCTTTCTAYAGCTGGATGGACGAAAATTGTTCATAGATCTTTTATTTTTTCCAGCATTAATTTTTTTTTCCAGATATGGGCTCACCAGGGGGCTTGAGTAGGGGAGGAGGATCACCTTCTTCAACCTGCTGGCAATGTTCTCCTAATGCATTTAATTCCTATTTTTTTTTTTCTGTTAAAAATACTGCATTATTATCTGACAATAATTTTAATGTATGTAGTACTTGCATTATTTACTATTTAGTAAATAATAGTAACAGTGAAAGTAACACAGATTACAGGAAATATGTAGTTTTGAAAATACCCACTATAATTGGTTATATATACTGTTGAAATTCTGCTGTGGCTTTTGACATTATTTTTCATCTTGTTACTGTCTTTCCCTTTTCAGTTAATGCTATATAAGAATAAAATATATTCAACTGATAGAAGGCRCTTAACAGGGTAGTTGGCAGCTTCCCATAGGGAAGTTGTGTCAGTGATTAGCTCTTGTATAATATTTTATATGCCAAGCATTCAGTAAGAATTTTAATGCTGATATTGATTTCTGCTATAGATTATTTTTCTTTATTTTCTTTGATCTATAATAATCATTTGTGTTGTTGATGATCTTAGGCTTGCACACTCTGTTCTTATTTAATAACTAAAAATATCTTGCTTCCTTACATAGTCCCTCAAAACTCTATTGGTTTTAGAAAAGATAGTACTTTTCAATGGGAGCATTGAAATTCATCACATCTAAACCTGCTTGTAATCAATTTAAGGATATTTAGAAAGGATTCTTACATGTTCCTCAGAATTCTATTCTGTTTTTCTAACTACCATGTCACAATTCTAATTTTCCTTACTGTAATATGAATTTGTACATTTTATTTGAGCCTTAGCGTCTCCATTATCACTGCRGTTTTATTTGAGCCATGTTTACTAGCTAGTGAAGCACCTTTTATAGCGTGTTTCTGTCAACACTCCTGTATAATTTTTCAGTGTTGGTCACAGCTTTCAGTTTCCCCTTTTTCGTCCTTCATGCTTCTTGTGTTAGCATGTAAATATTTTATTATAATTGATCTGTGCCTGAAAGCTAAGACTGATAGTCCAGCATCCTTGTGAATTATTTGAAGGTTCCTTCTTCCCTACTCTTAAAAGATCTTTTTCTTTACCACTACTTATCATCCTGAAGAATAATATTTACTTAGTAAATCCAGCAGCTAAATTAGTTGCCTCAAACCTTTGATCTGAATTAAGGTGATCTCTGAGTTCCTTCCTGTATGCTGCTGGTTGGAGATAGCAGAACTAAAATGTACACCATATTTAAAAAAAAAAAGAGGGGAGGGGAGTGGGGAGTGATGGAAGAGGAAGATGGTGAGACATTTAGAAAACAAGCTGTAGAGTTGTACAAGATGTACATTCAGCCTCAGTTCTCATGAAAGCAAGTAGAGAGATCTTAAAAYAGAGCAAACTCTCCTGACATAAAGAGAGAGCAGGCATCAGTGTTTGTGTCCCAAGGTAACACTGACACCATACCAAAAAAATTGATCACAGAGCAACTGTGCCTCAGGCCATGGCCGTGGAGCCGCCCCTGCTCCTTCAGCATGCCCAGCTCTGCTCTGCGCTCTGGCAGATGTATGAGAGGGTGAGGTGAGGACTGCAGGCCCTTCCCTTCTGYCCTCGTAGCTCCTGCTGCCCCAGCAGTTCCTGCCATAACGTTAGCAAAAGGCATATTCAGAAACTACAGCAGATTTTTTGAAAAGCATGRAAAGAAATATTCTATTTAGCTCCTCAGAAAAGAAAAAGTTTACCTCGGTCTGTTCTCCAACATGAGGAGGGAGGAAATTGGGTTGTCACCTTATTACTTTTTGCCATAAATATTACATGTTAATTAAATAAGTAGAAATCACCACAAGATCACTGGAAAATTATTCATATTCTGAAACTCTAAATAGCATGAACAGAATGTTGGAAAGTTTTCTCATCCCATACACAGAAGCTTCCTACCATCAGATAATTGTGCTCATATTTTGCAGTTATACGTGCAAAACATTCATGGAAGAAATGACAGCTGTCATTCACTAAGGCTGTGATCTTGCAAACGCAGTCATGCAGACAGGCCTCAACCTAACATCTGCTTACCCTGAGCTAATGTGAGGAATGGAGACGTCTGTTTGTTTTCTTTTGTYTTATGAGGAAAAGAGAGAATAATTAAAGTTATTGTTCTAGAATGTGTAAACACTCTAGAGAGAAGTACACTGTAGAGAATAAATCAGGCTGGCTCATAAAGCCAAGCCAACTGAGCACAAGACAAAGTTTGTTGAAATTATCAAACTCTTTAAAACAAATAAAATGAAATATTTTTAAAACCAAAGTATAATTAGACTGTGAAATTTGCTGTTAGATGGTATTATTGATGCATATAATGTAGCAAGACTGTTAAAATGTACTGTGTAAGGATGAAATTTCATGGGCAATAAAAAGGATACACAGAATACTATGTATTGTTGGCTCCCGTAGTGTATGTAATGGTTGTGTTTATTCATGAATTCCTGGGAAAAAAAAAGTTATAAGAAACTGTAGTTTATTGCCTGAGCTTTACAACAAACATTTAGAATATTTCTATCCTTAGCTAGGATCATTTTATGTGACTGAACAGTATTTCCTCCTATTGTCAGTCTATTCAGAATGTAGCTATGCACCTCATAGTCTAAACTGCACCAGTGAAAAATGCCAGATGAGTAGACTTTGACATCAGGCAAGTTCACATCTCATTTCTTTTTCTCCTTTTACTGGTAAGCACCAATAAGGTTGTACGATTCATCTTCTGTGATTTTTTTCGCCCCATTGATTTATGGATTCATAACCTATTTGTACTTAAACAAATACTGGCATGATACCTTAGAAATTACTTCAAAAACACATATTGACAATAGTCCCAGTGTGTTACTACTTACTCTAGGTAAGTAGTAGACAGTCTTTTTCCTAAAGAAAGTTAAATATTCTACACCCTTCTCCTCACAGAAATGTGCTAATTAGAACTCTATTAATCTTTCTGTCCAACTTTACTGACAAGGACAAAGAAAATAGCCCCGAAGGCAGGACTAATAGACACACTGAACTGGACTATGATTGAGGGTTGTACTGCACAAATCAAAGTGAATATTCCGGTCTCCTGGTATTTATATTATTCAAATTAATTATTATATTATTCAAAATTCCTAGGCAGGACTAGGTTCCTTATATCAGGAATAGATAATATAAAACATAAATTTTGACTTGCTTTTGTGTTTCCCCAGGTCTACCCCTTGAACAGAAACATCATGATCCAACTTGTATCATTTCATTCCACAGTTATTCCTAAATCCTTCACTACACCTTTTTGCATATTGTGCATCCTCTGTGTGGGAAGATGCACTCTCTGCAACTTCCATCTCCTCTGTGGTCTATTAAGGCAGATACATTGATCTAGGCGACATGATGAAAATCGGATTCTGACCTTCATCTACAGTTTGTAGATTACTGKGAGAAACTGAATTCTAAGAGCTCACCTAGTGTCTCTTCTGCTCAATGTAGCTATTAAGAGAAAGTATAACAATCACGCTACTGTTTTGGATGTGCTCATTCTTTTTCTTGTTAGGGCTGATTTTAAAAAATGATAAGGTGCAAATTTTATTAGTATGCCCTATTGCTTTGTGATTTTTTTCTCTGTCTCTTCAACCTACTGTTTTCTTTTGACTTTCCTTTTACTGGTGATGCAGTAATCCCTTAGCATCTACAAGGAAGAACCACCTGCATGGTTGTCTGAGTTTTAAACAGTTAAGAGCTTTGCAGCTAGTGAAATGACTTTTGTGATTATTCTCCCCACTCCATTAAAAAAAAAAAAAAAAAAAAAAGAGAATTTGCAGTAAATCATTGAGTGCAGGTGATAATGTTGGAGTCTGCCTCTTTCACTGGTGGAGAAAAGTGTGCTTCCTATCAGCCAGAGGCATGTGTACACATCCATATAGAGCCATGTGCCTCTGGGAAATCAGTGAAAACTAATTAATTGGATTTACCTGGCTTATGTTTGAATGACTGTTTGTGGGATTTTGTTGTTTTTTTTATTTTTATTTTTATTTTTATTCACTATGATATTATTGTGCCCAGGTTGTAATAAGCTTGATTTGACTCACCACATGTAGGAATCATAAGATCATATTGTATGATCATAGGTCTTACAATATCATTTTTAATTAAGTAGCAACACAGTTATTTCAAGGCATTTTCTTTTAACAATTTTTAAGCATTTGTGTGCAAATGAAAAGCTGCATCTTCAATAGCATGAGCATAAAAAGCATAAGATTTCAAGAGGGACATAGATATTCAGCTGAGTACCTAAGTCATGTATCTCTGATGAAATATATACTGTTGAAGATTTAAGAAAATATTTGTATTTCTTTATCCTTTTTTTGCTTAAAATGAAAACATCACTGTATCTTAAACCCTCACTGTAATACATTTTGAAGACCACTGGGGTGTCTGAGGTTACATTTACTGAATGTATTGCTGCCATTTATCAAATATTGTCTAATAGTTACTTCATTTGAATTCCTTCTACCTACATGCAAATAATAGATCATCTTGCAAGCAATGGATGTGGGGGGCAAGCAAACATAATGTGGGGGGAAGAGGAGGAGAAGTCTTTTTGCTCTGTCTGTGCCTGTATTATTTATTTTATTCATATAGATCTTAATTTAGGTTATAAAGGGACAGAAGTTTATGTGTGGAAAAAGCAAGACTTCATTACTGGCATTTTCATTGCCAAAGCCGCTGCTAAAAGCAGCTAGTAAAATCAGAATAACTATATRAGTACTTAATATTTTCTTCCATATTTTATTTTCTTTTCCAGCTTGTAATTGATTTTTGTATACATTTGAATAATTTTTAGCATGTCTTATGCACATGCTTATTTTCAGCAGGCTTTAGAAACATATATTTTAAAATAAAATATATATCCTTGTGTAGTGTATTCATACATGCAAGTCTCTGGCTTAATTATGATATTCTAGTAATCATAGAATAATACAAATTAACTTAKTTCTCCTTCTATTTATACCTTCTATGTATATATATTTTTTTWATTAACACAACTTCACTATATTTAGAGGCATTACTCTTATCTGAATCCTCTAAGTAAGGGCTGGGTTTTGTTCAGTGGCTACCAAAACTCTCAGTACAAAATATTGGAAAAGTCATCTCGTATCTTTGCATTTCTAAGCTTATTTCTTTTCTTAAATGGCTTATTTTATTTTGTTTTAGATACAATAGAACTTTTTTTTACTGGTCATATGGCTGTATGCATTAATTATCCAAAATTCCTGCTCASAATAACTTTTTAGTATTAATTATGCTGCTAATTAATGTCTTCACTCTGAAGAGGTCTTTGGCCATGTATGTTTGGCTGGACGTGTTGGCCCAGATGTCCAGCTATGTAGAAGATATAGTGTCTACCATTAGTTACTTGACCAATGGGAAGCTGCAGCATAACCACACTGTTCAGTATGTGATGCTGGCCCACAAAGCCACTCAGAAAGAAATAGGCAAAGCATTCTGTACATCTTATGAGAAGTAAGGATCCTAGAAAAGTTGGCAAACATTTCTTAAACAAACTCTTCTTTATGCTCTTCAGGGTGAAACCATTAGATGTTTCAGCAGTATTTCATTCCCAAAGTGCATCTTCAAAGATCTTTATTTGATCAACAGATTTTGTTCTGTCCAAGTGCCACCCTCCTTAAACACCTGCGACTGCTTTTAAAAATTGCTGTATAATCAGATCTCTGGGTGACATTTAATCTAAAAGTGGATTTCCTAGCTCAGTATGTTCTAATTAACCAATGCAATCTAACCATAAATAACTTTATCTTAGTAAAGGCAGTTCTGTTGGATAAATTCTACTAAGTCAGCATTTTTCTTTTAAGTTAAAAACATGTGATATCGGAACTGGTTATATTTTATATTTATTGTGAAAATATATTTTTTTTCTCCTGAGGTATATCATCTGGAGTTCAAGAATTCAGACTCCTAACACAATCTCTGAATGCTATATATATCCAACAGGCTATATCACTTTCTTTCTTGATATATTTTTTGTCAGTAGTATTTGTTTTTAAATGATTTGTTGGTTTTTTTGTCCCTTTTCTACCAGCATTGCTCTTTTAAAACTTAGTGCTTTTTCCCACTTGCACAGTTTAAAATGATGAACTTTTAAACATAAATGCAATAGACTTGTGGTGTATGTTCTGCCTGTCTCAATAGTTTTACGTTCCACATTGAAAATTTTTATTTCTCTAATGCTTCCTACCTACTATGTTTACTCTTTTCATTTTTTTTAGTGAGATRTTTTAAGCTTTCTTTTCTTAAGAATCGCATGGATCTATTTCATCTTTATTCATTTGTCTAAATCAAGTGGAACATGTATGTACTGAATAAATCACTGAATCMCAGAATGGTTGAAGTTAGAAGGGACCTCTAGAGATCATCTAGTCCAACCTTCCTGCTCAGGCAGGAATACCTACAGCACATTGTACTGGGTCACATCCAGACAGGTTTTGAAAATCTCCAGAGAAGGAGACTCCACAATCTCTCTGGGCAGCCTGTTCTACGGCTCTGTCACCCTCACAGTGAAGTTCTTCCTCATATGCAGATGGAACTTTTCCTTATCAGGCAAGAAAACACTCAATTATAAATCGCAGCCAATTCCATATCTGCTTCTAGTTCTTTCTCACTCGAAACCTCTGTGATTTCCTAGAGCTAGAAAATAGAAATATATTAGTTTTCATAACAGGAAATAATTAGAAATAATTAGTTTTCATAGATAGGAATGATATAGTAACCAAATATACTTTATGCAAACCAGAGTAAGCTCATTAAAAATCATTATGTACAACACAGCTTGCAGTTATCCAGCACACAGATCATGACTGAGCTGTCTTTTGTATCAAGGTACCAGGTTAACTAGCTGTAATTTCCCAACATCAGAGTATGAGGCCAACCCTTGCAACACAGCACTCTGTTGTGTTCAGATATTTTGATCTAGGCCTTAGTCAAGGGAAGATCTACAAAGACAAAAGAAAAGTGACATAGCCTTTGAAATAAGAGAAGAATCTGGCAGTGCAGCAGAGAATATAAGATTTATTTTCATTTAATTCATAACCACCACTTATATATATTATCAAGTACAGAATGTTGACTTCTGAATTGTTGCAGCCTTCAGATAAATGTCTGTTATTGCAAGATAAATCTGGGGGACGGTGTGTGTTTTTTTTAGGGAAATGTTGAAATTTTTCAGAATTCACAAGGATATGATTATGCAGATTGGCAAGACTAACACAGGGGTCCTTCTCTTTTTTCCTATTATCTCTGTAAATCACAACAGTGATTCATGACTCAGTGAGAGATGCACAGCAGTTTTAAAAATGATTCTTATGCAGGATAAAAATATTGTATAAAAATAGGACCCAGAAGAACTACTGACTTGAAAAACATGTCTTCATTTTGTATATTAGCAGTGATAGAGGCAAAAATGACACAGAACTAGCTTACAGGCTCAAGAAAAATGGTTATTTTTATCAGATTATCTAGTGGCTGTTTTGCTGTGGTTATGAATCCTCTAAGTATGTACAAATATGCAGGACATACAATAAATAAAACATTATTTTTTTCAGTCCCAAAGAAGCGACCAGATTTCTTACTCAATGGAGATTGGTACTGCAATCTAACATGTTTTTAAGTTAATCGTGATAAGCAGTCTCCTGGTGAGGTTAAAAATATTGCTAAGTTTTTAATGTTCATAAACTACCTGAAAACTTGTGTCTGCTCCCTTGGGAAACTGCTATAAAAGTCAATTTCATTAAATGAATCTTTAACATTTTTCATTATTTTTTGATGGCATATGTTCCATAACGTAATTTACACAGATATCATATTTCTAACTTGTAGCCAAATTTATATCAGATATGCAGTAATCTCTATTTGCTAATGCTTTTAGTAATTCTTTATTGATGACATATTAACTTACTTACTTAGCCTATATCTTTGGCACCTAAATGAGGAATATTACTCTTCTGAGAGTTCTGAGATACTTGTTAAGGTTTCTTATTTTATATATAGCAGATACTTGACATTAAAATTTGCATTTTACATTAAAAAAGGAGAGAGAGAGAGAGAGAGAGAGAGAGAAGATGCCACATGCCAATGTCATCTGAATAAATATCTGGGTAACATACATTTTTTTTGTAATAATTATATGGCTTTGTAGAAAATGGCACAAAAAGTTTGTGCTTTCTCAAAAAAAAAAAAAAAAAGAAAAAGAAAAAGAAAAAATAGAGCCTTGATACTGCTTGTGAAGCTTTCTGGCTCCAAAAGATTTGAGTTATTGAATTATTGATGGATGCTGCTTGGCTTGGTGCTTTATTTCTCTCAAGGAGTTCTATATGATAGGAGAAAATAATAACAGTTTTTCCTGCTCTGCTCAGGAAATGATTTCTTGGTACTACCAGTGTCTTCATCTAAACAGCTTACACATGATACTAGTATCTTTCCTTGTATACCTGATTGTGTCAGCTATATGAACAAATAAAGGGTTTTTGTTTTTCTTCRGCAAAAAACACAAACCAAATGAAGTAAAAAATGTGTCACAGACATATATAAATTATTATGTGAGCCAGTAGTATTGAAATAGTTTAGCATGACATTAACTGAAAATTATTGAGGAGAAAGGTTTTGTTTACTTTTTTTTTTTTGCCTGCAATTTGTCAGCAGAAAAAGGGAGTATATACAGTCACACAGCAAAATTAATTTGATTTAAGAAATTGAGGTCTTCCATCTTGACTATATTACCTTGCAAATACAGTATTCTTCTTAATTATTAATCTGAATTTCCTTACATACTTGGCTTTTTAAAGCTACATTTTCAGAAGAATATTCAGAAGTGAATATTCTCAGGATTGATGACTTGTAAAAGCAAGGCAAAAGGAAGATGGAACAGACTTTTCCAGACTGGGTTGTATCTTGTTGGCAATAATGTATCTCGGTCTCAAATAATAATCTTGACAAGTGTTCTTTTACCCATTTCTACTACAGCATTGCAGTTCAAAGGATCCCAAGCCCTTTCCAATAAAAGTCAGTGGTGATGCTTAACAGCAAAGGTCAGGTATGACAGATCTCACACTGGCTTTGCTCTGCCTGTGATGATATATATTTGTATTTTGTCTGCTTTCTAAAATCTAAGTTCTATTTGCCAAATATTAGATGATTTAATTCTAACTGGTTTTCAGATTTGATTTAATTCAGCTTCTGGCACATATCAAAGCTATACATACATTACATAAATACATGCATTAAAATCATTGTCAGATAAGAATGCAGTAGTTTTAACAGAAAAAAAAATAGGAATTAAATGMATTAGGAAGAACATTGCCAGCAGGCTGAAGAAGGTGATCCTCCTCCCCTACTCAAGCCCCCTGGTTAGCCCATATCTGGAGTGTAGTGCCCAGTTCTGGGCTTCCCACTACAAAAGAGAAATGGAGCCACTGGAGAGACTCTGGCACRGGGCCCCAAAGATGATAAGGGAACTGCAGCATCTTTCCTGTGAGGAGCGACAGAGAGAGCTGGGCCTGTTTAGCCTAAAGAAGGCTGAAACTGGGTCTTATCAGTGTACATTTATGTTTTGCCAGTTGATGAGGGGGAGGTGGAAAGAGCCAGACACGAAGCGAAAGAATGGCTGTGTTTACTACTAATATCAAATAATATAGAAATGAAATAATACATAACAATGATACAATAAGCTTACTATGCGCCAGGTTGTAGTTACAGATGAAATAAGCAAGGCAATGTACTTAACCATTACTATACGAGAAAGAGAATAGTGATTAAGAAAAGGATACATCACCAATTGCCTAAATACTTTACCGTCATCCAGATCCGCAGTCGCTGGGGAGMCCCTGTTGCAGTGAGGATTTGCAGAGCCTTCCTGGCARCTGGGAGGTCTTACGTGGTGCGTCCACCCATAAGTGAGGTCTCCAAAGTYGCTGTAAGACAGTCCAGCTTTTATAAAACCAAATCAGCAAATCAGCATTTTCTTTGTTAGCGGTAATATCTGGTATGTTCTACTTTCCTTATGATCTGGCACTAGGACCTGACCAGAGCCCCAGCTTCGGATGGAAAAGTTCCTTCAAGGTCAAAAACTCTTGCCTGAGAGTCTACAAAAGTTACAATTTGATGAGCCTACATGCAGGTCAGCAGAAGCAGTTTACAGGCGAGTTCTGTGTGCTTCTGAAAAAGCCGAGCCGTATTTAGCTGTAAGTCAACCCTGACTTGGGCCTATGGTTCAGGCCGTAGCAGTTCAGTGCCTCTTTCCAATMGCATCTGGCCCTGTCGTGTGGTCATACATCCCTTCGTGGGCCAGATGAGAAAGCCCTCCCAGGAGCACACGGTTGGCACCGSTTCCCTTCCTTTGGCAGCCCTATTCCACACCTCCTGCAATGGCACCTCTAGGCTTTCCCTTTTTTTCTCATCTCTAACCATAGTAGGTGTATTTTGTCTCTGATTAAAATCTACAAGATTTTAAGAATATCATTTGATAAAAAAAGGCAAACAAACAACAACAACAAAAAAAAAACCAGATATATTCTAAGAACTATTAGCTAGGAAAATTTTTATGACCAGTTGTCATGGAACGAGTGGTGGTGGGGGTGAGAAGCATTCAGAAGCACTTTTAAGTAGCTGTCTCCTTCCAATTCATTAAATCTTCAGTTGAAAAAGGAACTTTTACATATACAGGCATTCTCTCTGCTCCCACTGCCTGAAGTAGAGGAGCCTGAATCACAGCATTCTGCTGTGCTTGAGTCCTGCCTGCAAGTGGACTCATCTTTCACTTTATTCTTCCTTTTTTTTTTTTTATGATAAAGAAATTATCATCAATTCCCCCTTTCCCAACAGACCATCAATTGCACATCCTCTTCCTCATCATCCACTTACAAATAGTMTTTCAAACATTTTCCTCTGTACTGCAAGCCAAACAAAACTGAGACACCTTCTTTTTGTCCTCCATAAYCATTCAAATCAGTTACCAAAAATAACATTTCCTTCTAACATCTTCAAATCAGATACCAGCCATTTACATTTCCTTCTTGTTTCATGATAATTTCTCAGGAAAAAAAAACAACAAATCTTCCTTCTTGATCTTCCAGAATGTACAGAGGCCATCTCCAAGTCCTTCCTGGCTTGAAGGTGCTTTGCCAGAATCATGCTGGCACAGGAATTGCTACCCCTATCTTGTGGTGGATTTATTCTCGAGGTGTTTRGCGGCCTCGGCGTGGCGTTTCCCCGCCACACGGCAGATTGATTCCAAGCATGTAAAGAGGTGGCTGCGCTGAGGCAGCTATGTTTCTGCCTGGTCACACTAGATAAGGTGACCTTCATGTTCTCCTTCAGCTGTAAACTAAGTAGGCTGGTGACCARTAGGATAGCGAGACCGATCAYGGCCCCCGCAATGGACTGACAGGTTCCAAGCTTGTGGGTGTCCCCGCAGAGACAGCRTAGKTCTCGGTTGGAGTCTCTCTCCGCCTCAGATCCACAATCATTTTCATATCTGTCGCGTCCTGCCATGTAGGGCCAGTAATGTGTCAGGAGGCAATCAGAGGGCAGGCAAAGCTCCGCCTTTATTGTTATGCAACTTTCCCCAGTGTGCACATGTGAGCTTAGCGATAGGGGTCTCTGGTGATTTTGGCTCACCATTAGAGACATGCACATACTTCAAAAGTCTGAATTCTGAGATATGAGTGACATCCATCTGCAAATRTGGAGACGCATCAGGCCTCAAGGGTTTACCTCCATGGTGGGTGATATTGACAATGTGGACAGGCCTGGATAATTTGTYGCATTTCATCAGTCTTGAAAAYGGACCATCCGGTGCAAAGTGTGGRCACTCTGGTGGAAGAAGGTGTGACACAACCGTGCCTGCTGGAATATGTCTGGAAGGGTGGCCACCCCAGTGAGGCTGTCAGCATGCMGACTGCCTTCCATCAGAGGACCAGGCAACGTCGTCTGACACCTTCTATGTGTTAGAAAGTAACGAGCATGTGGATGATTCAAATAGGCTCCTTCTAGTCGTTTAACCAGTCCTGCAACATATGCTGAATTAGAAACAACAYTAATYGCTTGTGAAAACATACAAAAACAGTGAACCACTGCCGCAAGTTCCACAGTTTCCAGAGTATCCGTGAACTCGAACGTCCTGCCACCCTCCGCCTCGGGACCGCTCAGCTGCTGCCAGTGGGCCAGGCCTGGAGTAAAATAGCTGGGTGTTTTTTGCCCTGTGCGGGAAGAGGAGGGAGAAGGGGTGGGTGAAGCACGTTAGCAGCTGCTTTAATGACCTTGCTGCCCCTTCCACCGCTTCCCTGAACCACAGAGGAGGAGGATACGTTGCTTTTTCATGGTTGTGGAGGCAGGCTGAGGAGATAACGAAGGTGCCACCCTGTCAGCTTCTGGCCTTGGGCTGCTGCCTCTTTCTCTGCACCGTGCCTCCATTTCGTCAGGAGGATCATATATTGCATGGGAGTCGGTATCATTTTGTTGATCAGCTCACAGTCGTGTGACACAAACCAGTGGAACTTTGCTATGTTCGCCAGTAAGTTCATGGTAAAGGAGCTGTCAGCCCATTCTCTAACACTGGCTTTCAGAGTTCCTGTGTTATGGTGTACTCTACAGGCTGATATTGCGGAGCCTGATTACAGGAGTACATGACTGGGAAAGCAGATAGCACTTCCACATCCACCACTTTCCTGGCTTGTYGGTGTACCTCAGCGCGCCAGTTGTRCGGATCAGGCAGAAACAGATCTGGCTCTTGTTCAGGGTCTACAGGTCCTGGATCTGGGGGAYTGTCAGGCAGATCCACACAAGCCACAGCGCATTCTGCACCTTGATCCATGCCTTGATCTGGATCAGGTGGGGTGGTAAGCGTATACTCGGGTCCATATACCGCAAAAGGTGCCCTTTGGGAAGCCCTCAGGAAGGCAYCCTCCCCTATCGGAATGAAAACAGAACTTTGTCCTGTCGTGGGAGGGGGGAGAGTTGCTGGCACCACAACATCTGAAGTTCCTACATACATTCTTAATGCTTTAATAACACACCCTCCRTGGGCACATCACTGAGGCAGTGTTTAAATGACCTCGGATTCCTTTTTATCCCAGATAACTACTCCTAACGCATCCCATGCGGATGGATCATAAATCGTTGTTTCACTTAAAGCATTACAGTTTTCTATACATTTTAAAAGTCTTAACAAATCACACTCCTGAATTTCTTCCCTTTTCCCCACTCTCTCTGTTATATACAGGCAATACTTGCAGTTCCTGTTCTTGCTCAAGCATTCCAGTTATCACAAGCYCGCTCCTCTGAGAAGAAGCCTCCGTAAATAATTAGTGATACTACCTGCCATCCTGCCGACTATGAAAATTTGTCACGGAACAAGTGGTGGCGGGGATGAGTGACAAAATGTACTTCATTCRTATGAAAGAAATAATAATAGGATTTATTAATATGGACAATGATTTCACGAGATTCTATGGCAAGGTCGCTTATTATTTACTGCATGGAGGCTCAAGATAATACACAATTATCTTGGGATACCCTCCTGTTGGGTCACGAGGTTCAGATTGGACCCCCTTGCTTTCCAGGCTCCTTCTGAGAGGAGTCTGGGTGCAGCTGAATCCAATCCTAGCCCCAGACCTGGTCAATGGTTTATGACTAAGAGTTTCTGTGCCCAGTTACAAAGTAAAGTTAAAGAAAGAGAGCGCGCTATATTTACTTACCACAAATCTGTCATGGAAAGGCATCTCTCAGCCTCAAGGAGTAACGTTGAGAGGTGTCCCTGGCCAAGGGGAGATCCTGCTGTGCAGCCCGCTGCCACGCCAGGAGAGCTCAAGGGGCTCCCGGGCTGTCCGCATATTTATAGGATAAGATGATTGAYTTATAGTCATTCCTTCATTTCAGAGGCCCCTTGGCTAGTGTATTAGCCTCATCTCCCCRTCAGGATGCAGCCTTGAGGAATGTTATGTTAAGTCTAAGTGGGAGCAGAAAACAGAATGGTGKCGCCTACCAGGATTAGATAAATCGCTGGTGGTTAGCAACTGAACAAGGCTGCATGTAATGTACAGGTCAGGTTGAGCTGGGAAAGGAACGTATCCATCACACCAGTAGAAGTTTTTTCTTGCTGTAGACTGAAGGGGAGTTATCAGATGAAAGCTTGTATTAGCTAATTTGGACAATATTTAATTCAAATAATAGCTGGATTTGGTATGAAGTACTCAGAAGAGACAGAAAATACTGGGCCTTTTGGTCCCAGCATTTTTCTGCTGTTTATTTATTTTTTCTTTCAGCTGTGAATAGCCAAAAGGCTGTTCACCAAAGCAGAAATTTCACTGTTAAACAAAGGCAGATGTGACTTATGAAACTGGAAGGTAACTGAGTGGTTATTAATAACAGTCATCTTGTCTGCTTGTCTCTAACTTCTCCTTCAGCTTGAATAGTATCTCATATTGCTCTTGTTTTCAGTTAGATGGCTAGGGAAATAAAGAAGAATTTATTTAAGATCCATTTAGGTGTAGGAAACTGTCCTTTATTGATGTAGATTTTTTCTTAAGGACTTTATTAAGGAATTGTTTTTCAATATTGCCTCTATATACAAACCAAATTAGACCAACTAAAACAAAAAACATAGGACTTAAAAGTTATTTCTGTCACAAGAATGCCAAATTAGGCAAACCTTCCTAGTAAAATTGCATTGATAGGTACTGTTTTCATAAAATTAAAAGAACAGTTCAACAAAATAATCTGGCTTTGTCACAAGCAACAAGAATATCTAATGGAATCTTTACCACCGAATACCCTGAGAATGTTTTTTAAAAAAAGACTATTTTTTTTTCTTTCTTTCTTTTTTTTTTTTTTTTTAATAGCATCAGAGTGGAAATGGGTCCCAACTTAAGATATATTTATTATTTTGATTTTTAATCCAAAGCAAACTCTATTCTGCATTTGTCACAAACCTCATAAATTCTTTTTTTTCTTACAGATGAAAAATTGATGAGGTGCAATGAAAGTTACATTTACTGAAATTATTATTAAAGTTAAAATTATCTAGAGCAATCTTTTCTCCCAGGTTGAAACATAGGTTTTGCACAAATGTGTGTTTGGTCTGTTAAATGTATGTGTAAAATAAGTACCAAAATGAAAGCACCCWCGTCTGTAGTGTGTAATTTACAAGTATTTATTTACAAGTAAAACTTACAAGTAAAAAAAWAAGTGGCCCCTTGTACTGTACATGACTTTTTGGAAAATATTTTATCACTAATGTAAAAAAAATAAAAGGCAACAGTGAAGAAAGTCTTTGCAGTTATTTTTTAGTTCCTTAAGTTTATTGTAACATTAATGAATATCCCATTACATCATTTGCTAATGAGAATACTGATTTTATACCATCCATATACTACCCACTATACAATCATCCATACTTATGTATGGAGATAAAAAACACTTCATATGAGCTTTCATACCTCACTACACAGATTATGAATAAATTTCTGTGCTTCTGGAAACAAGCCTGAAAGACCAGTCATTTCGGTTACTGTTTTTTGCATGTTTCAGATTTCAAATATCAATTCACTAAATCCTATCACAGTTTTATTTCTTCCTCACTCCCTTTTTTTTTCTTCCACAATGAGGCAAGAATCTACTTGCCATTTTTATTTCCTGCTCCATAAGAGATATCATTAGATAATGGAAGAATCAATCAAAAATCTTTTCTTCATGTTCCTGCAGCAATAGACCTCTATTCTTTTTTACTCCACTGATACTGGAAAGCCTGAATCTATATTGACAAAATATCAAAACTTTTTGAAAAATTTAGCCATGACRGTTCTCAAAACTTAACTCTTTCAGGTCTGTCATAAA
The DNA here is from genome assembly GCF_003342845.1 of Nothoprocta perdicaria. Classification (NCBI taxonomy): domain Eukaryota; kingdom Metazoa; phylum Chordata; class Aves; order Tinamiformes; family Tinamidae; genus Nothoprocta; species Nothoprocta perdicaria. The sequence continues at coordinate 715,583 of NW_020454483.1, forward strand.
TACAAAGAGGAGGCAGAAATTTTGCTTTAGAGTATGCTGAAATAACTCACATTTTAGAAGAGTAGCAACAACAATCATATGATTATGAGACAGTATCAGGATTTGTGTCTACTGTTGAATTGCCCTCATATGTCATATGCACAAATACGTGAGAGGATAATGTGAAGAGAATGGTGTTAAACTCTTCTCAGTGGAAGCCAGTGAAAGAACAAGGAGCAATGGGTATAACCTGAAACACAGGAAGTTTCATCTCTATATGAGGAAGAACTTTCTTGCGAGGGTGACAGAGCCCTGGAAGGGGCAGCCCAGGGAGGTTTTGGAGTCGTCTCCTCTGCAGATATTCACAACCCACCTGGATGCCACTSATRTGCTCTAGCTGTCCCTGCTGGAGCAGAGAGATAGGACTAGATGATCTCTTGAAGTCTCTTCCAACCTCAACAATTCTGTGTTTCTGTGATTAGAAAGGAAACTATTAAAAGGCATAGCAATCCATGCAATTCACAAGTAATTAATGGTAATGTTGATATTCAACATTATATAATGTGATACAGCTGTAATCCAAAAGAGAGTTTTGACAGCAATAGAAAAGATTAAGCCAAACAGGGATATAAACAAAGAGAACATAAAGAAGAGATACTACAATTAACAGATTTTGATGTTATGCTTGTGTGTCTGAAAATATAAATTTCATAAATGGAGAAAGTAGCATGATTTAAGCACTGTTGAAGCAGAAAACTCATTTAGTTATTTTATGAAGTAAAGACACTTCTTGTAAATCATTTCTACACTTGTAGGAGGGAAATATAAATTGTCCCTATAAGATACGACTGATTTAAAATACAAGTCTTTAATGACATTGTCTGAATATAAAGTACCTTATAACTAGATGTGATCTGAATTACTGAAACTAGGGGTTCATCAGAATGTGCAAGAAATTGGAAACTTTTCACTGGCAGCAGCAAGAGGATGAAAGAAAAATATGCACTTCTTGAATACTTGCCTCTTTCATGAATATCATGCTAAGTTACAGAAAGTCGTCTCAAATCATAGAATCACAGAATCCTTAGGGTTAGAAGGGACTTTTAGATATCATCTAGTCCAAGCCCCCTGCACACACACAAGGTCATCTAGAGTATGTGGCACAGCAGATTTTGAATATATCCAGCAAGGAGATGCAATAACYTCTCTGGGCAGTCTGTTCCAGTGTTCTGTCACCCTCAGCTTTTTTTTCGTAAGTTCTTGTGGAACTTTTGGTTCTTCAGTTTGTGGCTCTTTCTTCTAGTCCTAACACTGGCGACCACAGAAAAGAGGCTGGCCTCATCCTCCTCGCTCCCTTCCTTGAGGTATTTATAGACACTGATCAGGTCCCCCCTCAGCCTTCTCTTCTCCAGGCTGAACAGGCCCAGCTCTCTCAGCCTTTGCTAATGTAAAGATGTATCGTCTAACTTTTTTTTAATATTGTTGCAGTATAAAATGTTCAATGAAGTTGAACTGGACTGAGTACATATCTTGTTGTGAGACTATATACTTCCCCCATACTTGCCGCCATGTGAGACTATATACTTCTCCCATACTTGTCCCCATGTATCCAAATATATTTMATTTTAAAAWTTGAGATTASTTCCTCTTTAGACATCTTAGAATCATAGAATCATAGAATGCTTAAGGTTGGAATGGACCTCAGAGATCATTTAGTCCAGCCCCCCTGCTCATGTAGGGTCACAGGGCTGCATCCAAGCAGGTTTTGAAGATCTCCAGAGAAGGAGACTCCACAACTTCTCTGGGCAGCCTGGGCCAGGGCTCTGTCACTCTCACTGTCAAAAAGTGTTTCCTTAAGTTCCTGCAAAACTTGTGGTGCTTCYGTTTGTTGTCATTTCCTGAAGTCCTATCAGTGTCCACCACTGAAAAGAGGCCGCCCCCCTCCTCCTCACTGCCTCCCTTGAGGTATTTATACACGCTGATCAGGTCCCCCCTCAGCCTCCTCTTCTCCAGGCTGAACAGGCCCAGCTCTCTCAGCCTTTGCTCACAGATGTTCCAGGCCCCTGATCATCCTGGTAGCCCTGCGCTGGACTCTCTCCAGCAGTTCCACATCCCTCTTGTCCTGGGGAGCCCAGAACTGGACGCAGTACTCCAGATGTGGCCTCACCAGGGCTGAGTAGAAAGGAATGATCACCTCCCTCAACCTGCTGGAGACGCTCTTCTTAATGCACCCCAGGATCCCGTTGGCCTTCTTGGCCACCAGGGCACACTGCTGTCTCATGGTCAACTTGCCATCCACCAKGATGCCTAGGTCCCTCTCGACAGCTGCTCTCCAGAAGGTCAGTCTCCAGCATGTATTGATGTCTGGGGTTACTCCTCCCCAGGTGTGGGACCTTACACTTGTCCTTGTTGAACTTCATGAGGTTTCTCACTGCCCAGTTGTCYGGTCTGTCCAGTTCCTGTGGATAGCAGCACAGCGCAGCAAGGGTATCAGCTACTCCTCCCAATTTTGAATCATCAGCAAATTTGTCCCTTCCTCCAGGTTGTTGATGAATAAATTGAACAGGACTGGACTGAGGACTGACCCCTGGGGGACACCGCTAACTACGGGCCTCCAGCTGGACTCCACATCACTGATCACCACCCTCTGAGCTCTGCCATCCAGCCAGTTCTCAATCCACCTCACTGTCCACTCATCTATCCCACACCTTCGGAGCTTGCCCAGGAGGATGCTGTGAGGGACGGTGTCRAAAGTCTTGCTGAAGTTCAGATAGATRACATCTACCGCTCTCTCTTCATCGATCCAGCTAGTCACTCCATCATAGAAGGCTATCAGGTTTGCTAAGCATGGTGACCTAAGCATTCCCCTTGGTGAATCCATGCTGACTATTCCTGAGCGCCTTCTTGTCCTCAATGCACTTGGAGACAACAGCCAGGATGAGCTGTTCCATTACTTTTCCATGGATGGAGGTGAGACCGACTGGTTTGTAGTTGCCTGTGTCCTCCTTCTTGCACTTTTTGAAGACTGGTGTGACGTTGGTTTTCTTCCAGTCCTGCAACACCTCCCCCATTCTCCAGGACCTTTCGAAGATGATGGAAAGTGATTTGCAATAACATCTGCCAGCTTGGGCAGCACTGTTTGGGTGCATCCCACCAGGACCCATGGTTCTGTGGRTATCAGGTTTACTCTAGAGTTCTCTTCTAACTTAATCTTTCTCTATCCAGAGCAAGCCTTCCTCTCTCCAGGWTTCTTCTCTTGTCCCTAGGGTCTGGAATTCCAGAGGACCGCCCTTGGTAAACACTGAAGCAAAGAAGGCATTTAGCAACTCGGCTTTTTCTGGATCTTTTGTAACCAGGACACCCATTCACCATCAGACTCACATTCTCCCTAATCTTACTTTCGGCATTGATATGTTGGAAGAATCTCTTCTCATTATCTTTATATTTTTATTTCTTTATAGCACAAACATAGCCAAAAGAGAGGCCTGTGACACCAATGAATTATAAATGCACTAATTAGAGTAGCATACCTCAAGCTCAAATATATGTTCACTGAAGCTGTGTAAAAAACTACTATGCAATTGTTTTTTATTGCTGTAATGGCATAACCATTGCTTAAGCCTAATCAATGTGACCACCAAAGGGGCAAAGAAACATGTATGTTTCAGTGCTTGAATCCAAGTAACCTAAAGCAGCTAAATAAAGAAGATAAGCACAAATGAATATAAATAGGCAGGACATCCTGCCAAATTCACAAGATGCTAAATGACTGACAAGACATTGACAAGACAAAAGAAAACAAGATGTACAGTGCACATAGCAGTTGACACCCTTTTTTTGAAAGAGCATCAGTGGTATAAAACATTAAATATGTGGAAAATCAGCGAAGAGAAACTGACTTCAGTTGTGACTTCTCTCCTTGAGTCTCGTGAAGGTGGTGATTAACCAGGAAATATTATATAAAAATCCATTTCTGTATGTTTGTATGTACTGTGTTAATCAAAGGCACTCTGGCTTCACTGAGTAGTTTACCTTTATAGTACACCTACGCAGAAATACATGGATATGATTGCCCCCATTGTACAGAATAGAAGGCATCAAAGAAACAGTTTTATTTAAAGACCTAATGTGTCCTTAAGTAATAAAGAACAACAAACCTGCTTGTTAAGAACTCTCAGCAGATTAATCCCCCCTTTTCAAACAGTATATTTATCACATCATCCAAAATTATATTCTGCACAGAGGAATACCTCTTCATAATCAGGTGATTTTTTAGGCTTCTGTCTGTCTGTTTCCACAGATTTTTCATAAGATCAGACTCTGCCAAACTTAGAGTCAGCAACTTTTTCCCACTGCAGGCTTTGAACAGAATGAGAACATACTATATATGTCATACCTTCCTTCTGATCAAATATAACATGACAATACATTATTTTTCCTATATTCACTTGTCAGTTCTTGTTTGGAATACTGCTGGAAATTAGAAAATACAGACCTGAATAAAAATGAGATAATAGTAAAGAAGTATTCAAACAACCTTTTGAAAAAAATATTTAGATTGGATTTGAATTTTTGTAACAAGAAATGTACACTTCTATTTTGTTATAATGATGCAATTAGGACTGCTGATTGTGTGCAAAGGCATGCTCTATGGTTTGCTTTATAGTTCTCCATCCCATAAGCATACCCTTGTAATTTCTTTTTGATGGGTAGAGGTGAGAGAGAAGTATGCTCCCATATATTTTCTGGTCTGGACAGTCTGAGACCACTGTGAAGTGTTGCATCATATCCATAGGTTAAAAGGACCTGTACAGACTAATGAGTTTATAATCCATATGATATATCATCTAGAGAGTAAGTGGTTTTTTTAATGTTCATTGTACATTCTTGAATATACAACACTCCAGTAAAAATACAAACTATTACTTTATTGGTATTAAATATAAAGAATAGGTATTGATTCTATTTTGGTTTCAATTCAGCAGAAAACTTGCTTGCACTAATACATTGGAACCATTTTACGAAACAGTATGTGCTTTTGAAAACATTGGACATATATTCCTCCTGTGAGTAAATCACAGCCAGAAAGGTTTTATTAGAAACAACTGAAAAAAAAAAAAAAAAGATTAAACACTTCTGTCAACAACCAGCTATCAAGAACAAATGCACACATGCAAACCACAAACCACTCACCTAGGACTAAGGTTGAAGTCTCTCATGAGAACCAGGGGGACTTCAACCACCTTATTTTGTGTTTTATATGATACACCACATATGTTTTGGTACCTTGTATTTGCAGGTACAGAGATAGTCTCAAGTTTAAAAGGAATATTTATTAGTTTTAGAGCATATTTATGTGCACAAAACATAACAAATCTCAACAGTATTACATGTCTCATGTCCCCACTTGCATTTCCCAATTCTGATTTCAAAAGTTCTTACTGGATCACCAGTTTTGGCTCATTTAGCTCAATGTTCCATAGGAGAGCATACTACACRGAGCTCTTGCTCTCCTGCCTGAACCTGTCTGCTTCTGCTATACTGATTTTGAACTGTGAAAACTCAATTGTATTTGACGTCCAAGGCAAAAATAAATTGACCTCCTATTCAACTGCATTCTTCACAAAAATCCTCACTCATTCACCATTGTTAACCATGTCATGTAATATACAGTCATCCAACCATTAAATTGAAATGAGAAAGAATAAAAGAGTACTGCTCTATTTTATAGAGGTCTGCAGGTTACCCGGTGCAGCTTGTATCAGATTTGTGCCATTTATTTTGACTGCTCATGACAAGATCATATTTTCCTTAGTATGATGTATAGCACTAAGCACTTTAAAAAGTAAACAGTAAAACTATGCTTAAGTCAAGGCTATGGAAGAAGCTAGGGTATGCTTTCATAATTTTTAAAACAATTCTTAGATTTTATTATTCAGTTTCATTTGTTTGAGACAGAAAAGTAAAATAAAAATATAATTTGAATAGTATTCTTACTGTGGTTTCTTAATTAAAATGTTACTTGTGGCATAAAAGACTCTTGCAGCTTTGGATGTGGTCTCAAGGAATTAAGAATGTCTCCTGATTGTTCCAGAAACATGAATATGCAATAAAGCAAAATGTTCATTTTCAAATGATTTCTAAGTAGAAAGTGAAATTTTCCTTTTATTTTAGGAAAAATTTGTTGGGTTTTTTTTTCATGCCTCAGGAAAATGTGAAAGGTGGAAGAGAGTTTTGAAATAGATGGAAGGATATATTCTCTCCATTTTTTACTTTATAGAAAAAAATAGACTTTCCTAGTCTTCCCTTTCTGCAGTACAATTTAACTAAACTATCATATGGCTCAAGTTCTACAGACACAGACAAAATTAAAAGCAACTTAAAGAAAGTGTTGTTGAAACATCTAAGACATGCAATTGCCTGAGGATCACTGTGTAATATTTAACTAACCAAAGACATTAGAAAAATGTGGTCTACTATAGTTAGCTGGTCAAATTCTTTCTGAACTGGACATAAATTATCTTCACAGAAATAGGTCAAGTTAATATCATCTTTTATTGAAATGTCCTCCCGAAAAATGGAGGGGAGGGGAAGAGAAACTCCTTCAGCAAAGCCTCTGGYCTCACAGATGGTCCACTTCTTGCCTCTGACTATGATGTTTACATACATGTCTCTGAACTGCTGGGCCTGAACTATAGGCCCAAGTCTGGGTTGGCTTAGAGCTGAGTATGGCTCTACTTTTTCASAAGCACACAGAACTTGCCTGTAAATTGCTTCTGCTGACCTGCATRTAGGCTCATCAAATTGTAACTTTTGTAGTCTCTCAGGCAAGCATTTTTGACCTTGAAGGGAGCTTGGCCATCCAAAACTGGGGCTCTGGTCAGGTCCCAGTGCCAGATGCTGTTTTCACTGGTGGCCAGCAATAGGACGAGGGGTAATGGCCATAAGCTGGAGCACAGGAAGTTCCSTCTCCAGGTGAGGAGGAACTTCTTTACTGTGAGGGTGACAGATCAGTGGAACAGGCTACCCAGGCGGGTTGTGGAGTCTCCTTCTCTGGAGGTCTTCAAAACCCGCCTGGATGCCACCCTGTGTCACATGCTGTAGGTGTGCCTGCTTGAGCAGGAAGGTTGGACTAGATGATCTCTAGAGGTCCCTTCCAACCTTAAATATTCTGTGATTCTGTGATTCTGTGAAAGTAGGACATACCAGATATTACCGCTAACAAAGAAAATGCTGATTTGCTAATTTGGTTTTATAAAGCTGGACTGTCTTACAGCGRCTTTGGAGACCTCACTTATGGGTGGACGCACCACGTAAGACCTCCCAGTTGCCGGGAAGGCTCTGCAAATCCTCAATGTAACAGGGGCTCCCCAGCGACTGCGGATATGGATGATGGTATTTAGGCAATTGATGATGTATCCTTTTTCTTAATCACTATTCTCTTTCTCTTATAGTAATGGTTAAGTACATTGCCTTGGTTATTTCATCTGCAGTTACAACCTGGYGCATAGTAAGCTCATTGTTTCATTGTATGTATTATTTCATTCCTATATTATTTGATATTAATAGTAAACACAGCAGTTCTTTCCCTTTGTGTCTGGTTATTTCCACCCCTCCCACCCCGTCATTTGGAAAACAGTCTCTCTTCCTGAAACACCCTTCTTAGTGAACATCAGCCTTGCCACTTGCTGAGAAACAAAGAACTGTAGGATGCTAATGTACAAACCCATAATTCGGTATAGAAAGCTGCCTGTCACAGAAATCATCCCTAATGTTCTGTAGCAAAAGGCTATTAAGCTTTTTCCATACCCAAATCACACAAAAGCATAAGAACGAAGCATATGTGTGTGATGCCTTCTAGACATCAGAAAAATCCATCTTTTTTTTTTTGTGAATCTTCTGATAGAGGACTGATCAATTATTTTTTTCTTTGTCTTCATGCAGATAATGACAAATTTGGGGCATTAAGTRTACTGGTCAACTATTTAGCAGGCAATGCATACCACTAGTTTCTGTCTTTGATTATCTGAACTATAATGGGTACAATAATCCATACTTTGTCCACAATGCAATGTGTACTGCAAAGAATTTAAACAAATAGTCTACTTAATTTATTCAATGAATGTACAAAAGATTTATAAGCAGAAACATGATGTGACGGGCAATTTTTTTTTAGAATCTATATTTAATGGATATTTACTTGAACTTTTTTTAAAACATAAAGTATATGTTCAGAAGTTGATCTGTTTCTTTAAAGTACATCTTACACTAAGAGAAGTAAAGCAAATGAGAAGAGATTTTTTTTTAAAAAAGTCTATAAGTTATAATGCCCTGAGGGCAATGCATTTTGAACCTCTGAACTAGAGAACTGCCAGAGCAAGAAAAAGTYAATAGAACAGCTTGAAAGAGATCCTTCTAATATATCATTCATGAAAGAAGACCAATGGGAATAAAGGAAAAGTGACAGAATCCAGAAAAAGAAAAAAAAGAGGGAGAGTTAAATAACAAGACGTCATAAAAATCTTTGATAAGAATTTTGAGCCTCAGTTCGACTGAATTTAATTTCAGTGCAGAATATACCAAAAAAAAAGTAAATATGTCTCTGTAAAGAAATACCATACTGATCAGATTCTTTTAACACCTGCCATAATGTAGAATTTTATTCTTAATTTATTGTTTAATTTTATCCTTAATTTATTGCTTGTATGTTTTCTTGATGCTATGTTTTTCTTTCCTTTTTTTTTTTTTCTAAATGAGATAACACTTAAAGGTAAGTAAACATAACASGAAATTTGTCAAAATTTCAGGAGAAAAAAGGGCCAAGATAAAGCGCAGAATTTTTCTTTTCTCTTATAATTTAGGATATTTTAATTAAATCAGATTTTTGTTTCTTTTTTTAATATCTAATATATATCACACAGGGCACCAAGGATGCTTATATTGAATTTAATTTAGAATTTTTAGAAATATATATTTAAAAATAAGTGCAGAAGTACTTGTAGCAAAGTATAAAATATCATAAAACAATGGAAATTACAGAGCTTTAATTCTACATACAAAGAAGGATATCTAGAAACATTTTCTGTAAAAGCCTCTTTACTAAAGAGAGTCAGTTATTCACAAAAAGGTAAAAAAATGAAGAAAGAAACAGAAGATTCTAGCACTCTTAAAAGGTGAAGCAATTTATTGATTTTATTGTAGTTATAGAAGTACTAAAAATAATTGAAACCATAATTTGAGGTAGGCAGCATATTAAGAGTTTACTAAATTCCTAAATAAAGAATATTTTTGAAAACAAATATACAAACAARAAACCTTTCCAGGATTTCAAGTGCTTTTTCAAGTGCTAAGGGAGATGGATATAATTGCCTCAATCTTAGCTCCAGAATAACATACTATTTCATTTGCAAAACCTAGAGTTTAGGATGTGTCTATAACATATTACTTWTGATTATTCATAAGAGAATAGTTTTATCAAGAAAACATCTTGCAACAGTGAATGGATAGCMGAGTACCAGTGAAATTATTCAAAAGACCTAAAAAGTCTTTCCTGTAAAAAAATGCAGTAATTATTTTGTTGCCTCTTCTGTATCACCTGAATAACTCAGTAACAATTTTATTATATAAAAATAATGATTAAAATAACTTGCTAAAACACGTAGCACCATAAAGCATTACATCTTTATAAAACTCATTTTGTGATTCCTTCAGATCTAGCAACAGATAAACAACATTTTGCTGCAGTAGTCTGCTTCTCTTTAAAAAAAGGCATACATTAAGTTTTAGAACAAAACCTTTGGACTTTGGTATTCTTTCCATTCACTCTTATTCCTCTGTGGTGCATGCAAATTCACAGAATGGCTGAGCCTGGGAGGAACTTTTAGAGAACATCTAGTCCAAATCCTCTGCTCAACGAGGGTCACCAAGAGCAGGTTGATGGGGAGTGTCTCCAGATGGCTTTTGAGTATCTCCAAAGAAGGCGAGTCTACAGCCCCTCTGATAATGCAAAGCCCATATTTTCAGGCGGAATTTTCTTTGTTTCTGCTTGTGACGGTTTCCTCTCTTCCTATCACTAGGCACTTCTGCATCAGGTATTTGTACRCACTGATAAGATCTTTGCTCCATTTTCTCCATGTTGAGCAATCCAGCTATAAGATCTTTGCTCAGTTTTCTCCATGCTGAGAAATCCAACTGTCTCAGCCTTTCTGTGTATGAGAGATACTTTAGTTACTTCATTGCATTTCACTGGACTTGCTTCTGTACATTCATGTCTCTTTTGTATTGTAGAGCCCAGAATTGGGTACAATTCTCCATATGTGTCTTCACCAGGGCTGAGTACAAGGGGAGAAATTTATCCCTCAACTCGCTGGCAATGCTCTTCTTCATGTAACCCAGTGTACCATTGGCCTTTTTGCCTACAGAGCTACATTGCTAGCTCGTGGGACACCCAGATCTGCTCTGCAGAGCTACTCTCTGGAAGGTCAACCCCCTGCCTRTACTGTTGCATGGGGTTATTCCTCCGTGTGTGTAGGACCTGCACTCCCATTTTTGAACTTCAGGAAGTTCCTCTCTACCCATCTCTCCAGTGGGTTGGGTTGTTTCTGAATAGCAGCACAACTCTTGGTGTATCAGCCACCCCTCCCAGTTTTGTATCAACAGCAAGAATCCTGAGGGAGGACTCTGTCCCTACACCCAGGTCATTCAACAGAATTGGACCCAGTATTGATCCTTGGGGGACATCACTTGGTAAAGGCCTCCGACTAGACTTTRTGCCACTGATCATAACCCTCTGAACTCTGCCATTGAACCAGTTCACAAACCACCTCACTGTCCACCCATCTTGTGTGGCAACCCAGGCAGTGGGTCTAGTCTGCACTTCCTGAGCTTGTCTGTGAGATCAAAAGTCCCACTGAAGTCAAGGTAGACAACATCTGCTGTGCTCCCTATTTAGATCAGCTTTGTTAATTATCCAAGGCTGAATATTTAATGTTGCAAACACTGAGAGTCATTGCTCTGCTGAATAGCATAGCAAAAACATCTCATTATAATCGACAACTTCTTAGGTGAGGTGAACACCACCTTAAGTGATATCCCACAGTCTACTACAATTACTATGTTGCACTGTTATTTTAGAATACAATCTCAAGCTACTACATCAAATACTCCATAAGAATTAATGTTATACCCCAAATAAATTTTATAATTATTTTTTATATCCTGATTATTTTCCCACTCCCTGTTCAAGTGTTAGGTCTCTTTCCCCACTCCCCTACCAATTGCAAATGAGGAGAGGAAAGTATTTTCATTTTCTCTATTTATAATGCTCTTCTTTCCTCCTTAAAATTATTACACCTAACATTGTGCAAATTAACTTGGCTCACAGGGAGCATTTCCATCATTGCATCTTTGTTGTGGTGCTAGAGAGGACAATAAACAAACAACCCCCTCCCACAATTTACTCTTGCCTCATCTCYAGTCTTTTGTGTGAACATCCAGTGCTGCACTATTAGAACAAAACAATCTTGCAATGGCCTTGGATTTGTAATATATTTTAATGTCTCTAGAAACTCTGTTTAGTAGCATGGATGCAGAGGTAAAAACRTATTTATTCTGTGTAGCAAAGTCAAATCTGCATACTTCTATTGATAAATAATTTTAACTTACAATCTAGAGTAAATTAATTCATAAGCTCCTTATCCTTATGTTCAAACACTTGAACACTTAAACAAACACTTGAAACACTTAAAAAAGACATTTAAAACAAATAGGAGGACTTCTGAAACTTTGTTTTCCGTCTTTGTCCTTTTTCCCMAAAATATCTAGATAGTAATGCCATTATCATTAAAATACAATGAGATGACTTAAAGAATTACATAGATGTAACAAAATTTTGACCACAATGATATCAATTTCACCAGGATATGGTTATATGTATCGCCACACCTGTAAGTTCAAGAAGTTACATTTGCTGGGCTAATTTAGGTAATCTGTTTAAGAAACTGATATTTTGCTAGACTCCATTTTCTTATCTAAATATTGCATTACAAGCAAACGACACGAATACAGTTATAAAGGGCAGAAATGTACTGCATACACAACAGCTGAATATGCAGAATGGCAGAAGAAATGCTAAAATGCCTGAAAATAATCCGTACCACCTACACACCATAAAAAGTGTGCCCTTCTGAAAGTCATGTCATATCTTCTATAAATTTAATCTATAATTTCTGAAGTTATTATACTGCATTGCATTTACAAATAATAACATCACTTTTACATTTTTAGTTATTTCATGATCTAACAATTTGTTTATTTAGAAACATAGATTAGAATCTATCAGCAGTACATTATATTGAAGAGAAATAAATGAGTAAAACAAATACTACCTCTCTAAAATGGCAGAGTAAGGAAAGGCAGATTGTAGGAGTGTTTTTCGTACTCTGAATGTGAAAATATCCAATTCTTCKTGATTAGGTCTTATCACTCTGTGCTTCCACCTGATGAAGAGATTATCTCCAACGGGGTACTTTACAATCGATCACCTCCTTCTTTTTGAACACATTAAATTTGATGACTCACATGTGATCTTAAATTCTTGTAATTCCATTCATATAGATGTATTCTACCTCTTAATACCCTTATTTTTCATTGGTAGTTTGCTGATATTCTATTCTTATAAGGAGATATTAAAATAAAGAGCTTTCAAGGCCTGTAAATTGATTGAGAGTCCGAGCCACAAGAACTGCAAATCAATACTTTTCCTAGTTACTAGTTACTACTGGCCAGAGCAAGTAAAAAGAGCTTCTGGGCAAAAGGAAAAAAAAAAAAAAAAAAAAAAAAAAAAAAAAAAAAGCAGACAAGAAATAGTTGTTTCTTCTGATTCTTTGGTTCCGGCTTGTATCTTGATTCTCATGCTTTAGCAAAACAAAAGATGCTTCCCTTCACTCAAGAATTTCCTCCATTCGATCTGGTTAAAACATCAGATGGTGACTCCACCACCTCTTTGG
>NW_020454483.1:728583-755098 GCF_003342845.1 Nothoprocta perdicaria
TGGCCAGAGCAAGTAAAAAGAGCTTCTGGGCAAAAAAAAAAAAAAAAAAAAAAAAAAAAAAAAAAAAAAAAAAGCTGCCAAGAAATTGTTGTTTCTTCTTATCCTTTGGTTCTGGCTTGTATATTGATTCTACTGCTTTAGCAAAACAAAAGATGCTTCCCTTCACTCAAGAATTTCCTCCATTCGATCTGGTTAAAACATCAGATGGTGACTCCACCACCTCTTTGGGGAACCCGCTCAAATGCTTGAAATTTTCTACTTCTTTCTATGTAGAAATTTTTCCTAACATCTAACCTGAAYGTCTTCTGACACAAGTTGAGGCCATTTCCTCTTGTAGTTATTCTGGAGAAGAGACCAACCCCTGCCTCACTACAGCCTCCTTTCAGGTARTTGTAGAGAACAATAAGGTCTCCCTTTGGGTCTCCTCCAGAATAAATAACCCCAACTCCCTCAGCTGCTCCACATAAGGTCTGTCCTCCAGCCCCTTCAACAGCTGCATTGCCCTTCTTTGGACACGCTCCAGCACCTCAATGTCTTTCTTGTAGTGAGAGGCCCAAGACTGAACACAGTATTCAAGATGTGGCCTCACCAGTACTGGATGATCACTTCCCTAGTCCTGCTCATGACACTGTGACAGGCCATGATGTGGATGGATACATTGACTACTTTTTCAAAAATAGGATAATCGGAATTTGATAATTATGAAGTGTAAGTAGCAACTAAATGCATTTATACTTAAGAATGAAATAATCTTCAGTGGGAAAAAGCACCCTTCAAATTAAGAAAGAGGCATAATCTGCATCACAATCATGTGAAATGTATAGAAAATGTTTTTACCACAAAGACCAAACCTGCTATTAGCCTCTCAGTGTGTTGCCCATTATACTAATATGTGCATCATTCAGAAAGCCCAAATAAAGGATAAAATTGCTACCCTTGGACTGGACATCCTGAACACATACAAAGTAATGTAATTAATATCGAAGTGTTAGGAGATATTTATGAAATATTTTAAACTAGTAATCAAGATTATGCTTAGTTTGGGAATATTGGATAAAGAATTGTTTTTTACATATACTTGTTTAAAATTCTTATTTAGACGTTAAATCAAAAACCTTTATAAAAATCTGAGCATACTGATAATATAAACAGCATGTAATTATCATCAAGTTTAGTTTTGCAGCCACTACCAACAAGCTGTGTTTTTGACAAAGATGGGAAATTTTATGAGCTCTGCCAGTTCATATTTAAATATGCGTTTCACATCTGTTGAGAGAAAAATGCTCAGATTTCAAGTATATTTTGATAAAATAGTTCATACACAAAGCACACTATTCCTGGAGGATTATGCTACTATTTCCAATTAAATTAAATTGATTAAAGTAAATGATGATTTAACCTCAAAGGGAAAATAAATTTCATTTGTAAAAAATACTGTCATTCAGTCTGCTAAATTGCATGTACAGCATGTAATTTCTTAAATATGAGATTCTATTTTTTTGTAACAAGTTTTGATATCAGATTTAAGGTGATCTCGAACATTTGAAGAACTTTAGCATGTCTGAATATATTACCTTATAAAATTAGAGGTTCATGCTTCAACTCCCTGTTTACAGTTATAGATAAGAATCAAAGCTGATGCAGCAGACATGTAAAATCTCTTTTAAAAATTCTCCAGCAGTTCTGCATAGTTGATATATATCTATTTAGCCAGAGAAAGAACTGCTGTCAGATCTCTTTCTAGTCCACTTGACCAACAAAAACCTTGTATGAAGTTATAGAGTGCCCTTCAGAAGATAAAAGAAAACTCAATATTATTATAATCCATCCTCTAAATGAAAATCRTTTGAAGAAGGCTGGACTAGATCCTGAATGCCATGGATTCTTTCCTATGTCTTGGAATGATTTTGTGACTTTTAATGATTTTGTGGCTTTTACATGAAAGAAAACACCTGAGGTTAATATCAAAGGATGAGCTGATGAGGCAAAAGAGTACAAACTAATCTTTAGTGTTATATTTTCACTAAGAGATGTGTTTATTTTGTACCATTGTTATGTTGGTTTCACTCTTTTGACAGAAGACAAAGCCCTGGAGAGCGCTGCATTTTATATTTTAATTTTATTTTTTCTTATGTTCCCACGAGTATACATATATACATATGAATACATGAATATACAGCCCCCAGTATAGATGACAAAGCTTACACGTGAAGGATATGGCTTAAATTATGATCTTAAGGCTGACTTAAATTATCATCTCACAGTTCAGCAGGCTGTAGGCAAAAGCAGTGATACGAGGCTGAGGCCAAGATTTACTGGAAAGGTAAAAGCTTGCTCTATGGTGACATTCATCTGCTAACAACAAAATCAGTCCAACCAAAACAGAACTGTTTTTCTTTATTCTTTTATATTTCCCTTGCGTTAAAGCTGTTTATTAAAAACCAGTACTATTTGTCAGCCAAATTATCTCCATTATTCTAAGCAGAAACATCTTTCATTCCAAAGTGCTGTACTAAGMAATTAAGCAGGTAAATGATTCTTTTTTGCTTGTTTGTGTTTTCCCTCTCCCTTTGTCCATCAAGGACAACACTCCTTAGGTTTCTTTCTTGTCTCAGAAGATTGTTTAAAAGAAAGAAACAAACAAACAAAAAGAAAGATACAATCAAGAAATTTTGCAAAGAAAACATTGTTATGAGATTTTGCTGCTCTCATAGTCTGTGGGGTCCCTTCATCACCCTATTGAAACACCTAATTAAATACTAATTAACATATTTCTGTCATGGTCAGAAAGAATATAACACAAATTCTTCAGTTGTATATATAAAGCAAAGCAACCAAAACAAAACAAAAAATTGTTAAGATGACTTTTCTAGCAATCCACATAAGAACATGAGCAATTAACCATACTGAAAAACTTGTCTTACATTAAAAACAAAGGTTTACATTTGAAAACCCATAAAAGACAGTTCTTATAAAACAAAGTTCCTAAAGAAATAACTATAAAAAGGATTAAGATTAAAAAAGTTCCTAAAGAAATAACTATAAAAAGGATTAAGATTAAAATATCTTTTAATGAACTTCAATGAATCAGTGTGAATAGTTTCACTTGGAAAACATTCAAAATATAACCTGCAAATACTGATGATGAAGCAGCCTTTAAGCTTTCTTTCAAGCAATACATTGAAAAATGTAACTTTATAATATCATTAAATTAGATGTAAATTAAATAATATTGCTGCTTGTTAAAATCTATTTTTATATAATTTGAGAAGCAGATGAATTGATTAGACTGAAATCTTAGTTGTAGAAAAAGCAAGCAAATTCAAATTTTAAATTAAAAAAATGCACTATTAATGTTTATCATAATTAGTCTTGCTTTGTTCTGTTTCCATTTTCCTCCCTCAAGTGGGAGAAAACAATTTGGAGAGTTTTGTGCTTTCAATTTATTGCATCACCTTGAGGGAGTTGTTATATTGTTTTCATTATGAATCTGCAGCTGTAGCATTACAGAGAAAAAAAAAAAGATTTGACCTAAAGATAAAGGTCACATCAGGCCAGTCAAGCTAAACAAGCAACACAAAGGCTAGAGAGTTGAGAAAGGAGCAGGATATTGAAGTATTCACTTAAAACTGTGTTGCCTCATCTCAAAGGATTTATGGTTGGACTCAATGATCTTGAAGGTCTTTTCCAACCATAACATTTCTATTTTTCTGTGACTGTAGCAATTTTTTTACTATCCAAAATTATATACAAATATATTGAGAAGTCTGTTTTCCGAAGTTAACAGTTCATATCCGTCATTATCAGATCAATGGATCATCTTAAGCTGAGGGAAGTGCTACCTGATCCGAGGATATGGAGAAGGATATGGAAAAGGCAGGGCAAGACCTTTCTCAGCGATACATGATGATGAGAGACAATGAAAATAAATTTTAATATGGGAAATAATGATTAGGTATGAGGAYTTTTTTCTATCAAAACAGTCATCAAATACTGCCAAAGGTTTCTGAGATAGATTGTGATATTTCTGTCCTTGGAGGTATTCAGGATTTAACTGGACATGAAAAATGCTGTTAGTATGACAAAACTAGTAGACATGCTGAATAAACAAAAGAGGAAGTGTGAACTTGCATAATTTGGACAAAGAAATTGATTTTCCTTGAAGAATTCACATTATGGAACAATCACTAAATTTCTCATCAGAAAAAAAAAGCTGATGTCTTCTATTGCCTATGAAGTTTCACTTATAAATACAGTGCTTGTCAATGTTTGTACATTAGATCATTAGGTGTCATTCACAGAGAAGTATTTCCTTCCAGCAGAAATGCAGGGGTTTAGGAGAAATTTTCCTTTCATTTTGCTGAAAAAAAGTCATAAAACTTACATTTTCATAGCAACAGTGTACTCTTGATCCACTATTGTGTAGTTTAACTAGTTGCTAGTCTGCTTTTAATTTCACTTATCTTACCTACTGCACTGGAAATGTAGCAATCATGTCCTGACATAAGAGCTCCTGCTAGTAGCACTAAGCTGAGAAGGAAAATGGGTGTCAATCAAAGCTGTTAGTATAGGAGGCACAAAGGATCAGAGTGACAAAAATGCCTGCAGTGCAAGATGAGGAAGGCAGAACAGATGGCCAAAGGCAAATAGCTACTGAACACGGAGGAGAATACATTTATTGGGTCAGAAATCCTGCAGGGCTCTCCTGCTCAGGACCTGGGGAGAATAAACTGTTATCTAGATCTCCTTGAAATTCTAATGAATCAACGAACAACCTAAAGAGTGGCAATAATTTTACTKAGTACTTTACATTTTCTCTAATGAGTGACCAGAAAGTAGAGGAAGCTGTGAAATTCATAGCAYATTTCATGAGTGTAAAAGTTGGAGTTCCATCTCTGGATTATCTACCTTTTCCTCTTCCTATGAGGARCTCATAAATATGTTCAGGTTTATTTTGATTTAAACCTTTTAGTCCCAAAGCTGTGTGATTATAGTAAACTTGATTCATTAAAGTTTAGTGGATATGTAGAAAGTRAGATTTCCTTAGAAAACTAATTCATGTCCCCATTGCCATAACAGAAATAAAAAAGAGAATATAAACTACATAAATTTATTAAAAGGTGGAAAGTTGTCTGGAAGTTTCTCAAGTATAAATTGCCCTTTTAACGACAGTAATAATAATTATACGTTTATGAAGCCACTTAGCTTTAAAATGCAATGACAACACATACTAGCAGTGACACACAAAAAGAGAAGATTTAGTAATTTAGCAGGACAGCAGTGAGCACTGAAAAAAAATGAAATTTTTGAGTGGAAAAAGTGTTTGTTGGGATAAGTATTTTCAACATGTAGGAAATTGAAGAGTAGAGATTTCTAACCCTTATGTACTAATTTAGTAGTCAGCTCCTCTTCCAAATAGGACTGTTAGAAGGCCTTTTGAGAAGGGCTCCTGAAAGATTAGGGATTTCCTTTTTTTTTTTTTTTTTTTTAAGAGTGCTTCAAACTTGGACAAAACAAAAAATTATTTACATAAATCTAATGCCTAATTCATAACCAAGAAATTTCTAAATGAGGTTAACATCAGTTGTCATATTAATAGTTGAAGTCTCAAATAAAGTTTTCAGCTTTTGTTACAGGATGGAAGTTTAATATGATATGAATTTCCCCAGAAAAGAAATCTGTAAACCTCTGAACTGACTCCTTCTTTAAGGGGATGATTATGTGTATTTTTTCTGTAAATTAGTAATTTTTGTAAATTACATGTGGAAAAAGAGATGAAAGTTATGAAAAACACCACTAAATATGAAAAATTACAGATTTCACCAGTAACATGTGAAAAATGCTTGGAAAATGGTTTACTGCCTTTATTTCAAATAATTTAAAATTTGAAGACAGTCATATTTTCCTGTTTTTCTTATTTTTCCTAGTTTGATGTTTCCAAGTCCAGATCACAACTGAATTTCAAGAAACACAAGTATCAATGGTTTATRATATTTGCAGCAAATCTACATAAAATTACTGCCTCATAAATATATAGTTTTGTGCAGTTAAAAAGCTTATCATAGTATTAGCTGTGCAATAGTCTMATATTATCACAATCAAGTCAGAAACAACTAGGACTTCAAAAATTAGACTAGATTAAGACAGAAAAAAATGGAATACCTGCATAAAAGAGCCTCAGCTCTGCGTAAAATGCTGCTGAATAAAGACACGGTAAAGACACATATGATTTCAATTTCAATCTTAGACCCTACACRGTGTCACAGGAAAGGTTTCTGTCTTGTGTTATTGGTTCTTTTTTTTTTTTTTTTTCCAGTAGAAAAATGAATAAATAAATAAATAWAAATCAATCAGTCTATTTGTAGATCCTCCATCTCTCTCCACTACAATAAATWTTCTTTCTGCAGGACAAGAATTGACATGCTGGTTCTACATTTTGAATGTTAACTCTGTGCCAGAAATGCCAGTGGAATTGCTTCTAACATTAAAGATGAAATAAATTCTCTGAAGAGCTGAGCTCAGATGGAGAAAAAAAAAACCACTTTTGCTATGTGTTGCATCATCAATAGATGCATCATAAAAAACATTCAAGAAAAGCTCCAGTAATTTCTTATATTTAAATTAAGTTTTCTAGTGACAGAATGGACTTTTAAACAAACAGTATGCCTTAGACTACACAGARAAAATGCGTTAGGATCCATAAATACAGAAGTTTTATGATATGACATTGAATTTTTTATGCTGAATAATCAGGCAAATACCAACAGGAATTTGCTACCATGGAAACCAGCAGTTGCTTTTACCTTTGATTAGATACTGTGAGAAAGCTGGTGCATACTTGTATGTGTGTTCTTGTGGGAGGAAGGTTATTTAGATGAAGGAAAAAAGTGGACAGACGAATTATGTTTTTTTTCATATTCTCTTTAAAGATATGCACTCTGAGAATTGTTTGTGCCTGAATCTGGGTCAACAGTTTGGCTGTTGCAGTAAAACTACTTGAATCTGAAAAAAAAAAAATTTTTTTTCTAAGGTTAGATGATTCAGTAGTGAAAATTTCTCAGCATATAAACTAGCTTTAATAAACAAATTAGCACTATTTAAGAACTGAATTTACAGGAGTTTACTGAGGATTATGTACACTCACCTGGTCTCAATATTTTTTTCAGATTTTTTGACACTGTAATTCATCAGAAATTCATTGGCCCTGTCCTAAAAAAATGTTGGAATATAAATTGTACTGGCTAAACAGTAAAAATACATGTACTTTTATTAGTATGTTCTTTGACATACACTCTCAAATACAAATATAATCTGTCTTAATTCATTAGGTGATTAATTTAACAAGAAAGGGACATTTTAGAACAACATAATCAAAAACATCATCAACAGAACATGAATGTTATAGCAAACATTTATCTATATTACTTTACATACATTTTCTTATTGCTSAAACATACATACAAATTTGTGGAAAATTGAAAAGTGAAAAATATTTCTAAGTCTTGATGTAAGTGAATCAGGACATTTACACTATTTTGGTGTTCGCTCTAATAGTCACCACCAAAAGAGCCACAGAGTCACTGTAAAAGGACCTTCCTTATAGCCTTTTGGTATCTTTTCAGCTACCAATAATCTCTTCTTACTGAGAGTGGAGGRGAAGCCTAACACTGTTTCTATGTTTTTTGTTGCACTGAGGAACTATATCATCTCAGGGTATATTTCTACCAACAACCCATCAGATAATATGAATGGCAGCCAGCCCCACTTTAGGGACTTCAATAGATTAATGTAAAATTTAATTTAAACATATTTCCTCAGCTATGTTCTRAAAGAGAATTAGATACTACTTGTTAGAAATGACAATTTTTCATTTAAAAAATCATACCTACATTTGTATTTTCCATAGGGCCTTATATAGATTTGTTTTAATTATGTATGTGCCATCTACAGTTAAAACACTAGGTTCTGCAAATATTTGTTCATTTAGTGRTGATATCACAATTCTGTTATTGCCAATAATGTTTCTCAGTGGTGAATTTGCTRGACCACAGTACCATGCTTTTTGGGTACCAGGTTACTAAAAAAGCTTGCAGGCTCTGCTGATATCTTATGAGACAATGGTTTGGACTCTTCTGCAGATCTACTGCTGAAGTTTCAGGAGAAGTTAGATCTCAGTAGTTTATTTTTATAGGAAGCCCTAGAATCTCAAAGGAGCTGTCAATGCACGGCTAACTCCATCATCATCATAATGACAGTACTTCTTTCTTGAAATATCTGTTATAGATTACTAATGTAAAAAAAAAGAAAAAAAAATCCCATCAACACCGTTTACTGAAAGCTAAGACTATGATGTCTTTGTACAGAGTTTATCAATAAACCCTACTGCTTTAACAGGGTATGTTACTGACAGGTGATCCAAAATTAAGTCAATTTGAACATTCAGTCATTGCTTTTTAGCTTATTCTTTCAAGGATGATTTCATTACTTGTAACATCATTCTAATGCCTGTGTTTGCAGGGGATGGAGAATTTCCATTATAGTCATAACTTATGATTCCATTTTCTTTCCTTCAAACTTTGACGCAAGAAAATTGTGGCCATTCACTTAAATCTATTATGAAATGGACTTTTATGATAATGAAATAAGATTTTGAGWTGAAAAGTAGGACATCAGGACCTGTAGAGTTATAGTTGAAATAGTACTCTCAGGACACTATTATCTACATGTCTTGAGTAAAATAGAGTTCTGAGGAAACAGAAAGCCATAGCTTTTGAAAACCAGAATTATCTGAAATGTCTTCTCCCTATAGGAAGAGATACAGGGGGAAGGATATCTTTTCCTATAGGAAAAGAGAGAGATRGAAGGCAATATTCCTTCACAGAGCTTCATGAGATGACTGCAGACATGAACAATGAATTATACCTTCTTTATTGATATAGATTACTTGCTTCCTAGATTACTCACAGTGCTACCGTGGTCCCTATGAAAAGTATTAGCTTTTGCTTGACTAGTGTGARAAATATCACTTTAACATCATTGCATGTGGAGCCTATATTCATTTTACATGTGGAGCCTATACATTCACATTCACATATACATTTACATTCACATGTAAAATGAATATAGGCCCCTGTGCCACATGCTCTAGGTGTTCCTGCCTGAGCAGGAAGKTTGGACTAGATGATCTCTAGAGGTCCCTTCCAACCTTAACCATTCTGTGWTTCTGTGATACATGATCATGACTATGTCATTTGGTAAAATACAGCATTTCTTATTTTGTTATAATAAATGCTGTTTCAATGAAGAAAAGGTACAGGTGAAAGAAAAACAAAATGATGTATTAATATTAAACTCTTCATTTAATAAATCTGCTTTGTAATTGTACATCAATTTTAACTCATGCTTTAATAATATATTGGTATTTTTTCGCTATTCTTTCGCTATTATTCGTAAACTAAAGAACAGCTTAATTTCCATTATTCATTTCAGCTTTAAATGTGAAAAGAGAATAAGAAAATAATTAGTTTTTAATGGTATAAAAATCAGTATTAAGAAATCTTAATTATTTTCATCTATTTCAAGTTACTACATACATTTTATTCTTTTTTAAAGAAGTATAAAATAGAAAAAAAAAGGCTTTCAATATAATCTGAGTTTCCTTTGCATCTTTTCTGTATCATTTGAAAGGTTTTCACACCATTTTTGTGTGAATGTGTGCACTGCATTTTCAGGTTAGTGGTTATTAAAATTTCTTTCTATTTGGCAAAATAGCTGTATAAAAACTGAATCGTTTTACTCAGTGAATATGGGAGTGTGGTATAAAAGATATGAAAATTTAGATAAACCTATACACTACTGCATGTATTAAAATACAGATTTTTTTTTTTTAATTCTTATTTATGTGCCTCAGATTATTATTGCAATCACAATAATAGTGGACGCAACCGCAATCACAGTCGYAGTGGACGAAGCTTTCTACAGGGAGCTGAAAGAAGCCTCCCGGTCACAGGCCCTGGTCCTCCTGGGGGACTTCAGCCTTCCTGATATCTGCTGGGAAAACCACAGAGCCRGGAACAGACAGTCCAGGAGGTTCCTGCAGAACATTGCAGATAACTTCTTGATGCAGGTGGTTGAGGAGTCAACAAGGGGAGGGGCGCTGCTGGACCTGATACTAACAAACAGAGATGGTCTAGTGGGACCGCTGGGGGCGGTCTTGGCTGCAGTGACCACGAGATGTTGGAATTCACGATCCTGTGTGGAGGAAGCTGAGCAAGAAGTAGGATAGCTACCCTGGACTTGAAGAGAGCCAACTTTGACCTCTTCCGGGAGCTCCTTGGAGCAGTCCCCTGGRTCAGGGTCCTAGAAGAAAAGGGGATCCAGGAGAGCTGGCTAGTATTCAAGCACCACTTCCTCCAAGCTCAGGATCGGTGCATTCCCACAAGAAAGAAGTCACGTAAGTGGGGCAGGAGACCTGTATGGACGGGCAAGAAGCTGCTGGGCAAAGTTAATGAGAAAAACAGAATAACCATCATGTGGAAGAAGGACCAGGCCACACGGGAAGAATATAAGTGTATTGTTAGAGAATGCAGATACGCAACGAGGAAGGCCAAGGCCCATCTGGAATTGGTGAGAGATGTCAGGGTTTCTATAATTATGTCAGCAGCAAAAGGAAGACTAGGGAAAATGTTAGTGTGCTGTTGAATGGRGAGAGGTCCTTGGTGACGGAGGATGYCAAGAAGGCAGAGTTACTAAATACCTTCTTTGCCTCTGTCTTTACTGCTAAGGCCACTCCCCATGAACTGCAGGSCTCAGGTGGAAGAGATATAAATCTCTTTTTATATCTCTATTTTTATCTCTTTTTTTTCCACAGAGCAGTGGAACAGGCTGCCCAGGGAGGTTGTGGAGTCTCCTTCTCTGGAGATCTTCAAAAATCCGCCTGGATGCCGCCCTGTGCCACATGCTGTAGGTGTGCCTGCTTGATCAGGAAGGTTGGACTAGATGATCTCTAGCGGTGCCTTCCAACCTTGAACATTTCTGTGATTCTGAGAAYCGTGGTGGGACTTCTAGGAGACTCTTTGACTAAGCTGCACTAGGAAACCTTTGCCTCCAGGGAGCTAACATGATTCCACCATAAATCTTAAACAGATTTACAGAAGCAGGTTATACAGATCATATTTTCTTTTGCAAGGGAAAAGCAGTCAGACTAAAAATTAGTAGAGTCCTTAACAGAACGTGGAGGTTAAACATTACTATAACTATGGCATTATTAATAATCTTAGAAATCATTCAAAGTGATTCGAGCCTGTATGAAAGAGATTATCTAGCCTTCCAAAAGAAGATTGAGAGCTAACTACTTACTTTGTCTCCACTTACTACTCTTGGAGACGTACAGGTTTCTAAGAAACCAAGAAGGATATGGATATTGAAAAGTAAGAATTAGACTTGCTCTTGACAGAGATTATACAAACATAAAGGGAAAAAATACGGTCATGCTTATTTTAATTCCACATTATACTAAGACATTCCTGCCTTTCTACGCTTTGTCAATGAATCAGTGAATCATCTTCAGTGAAGAGCAACTAAGCTGATAAGTTTTGTTTAAAGTYTGTGAAAAGCAGTCATAAATGGTGTAATACAACTCTCCATCAGAATTTTAATTATTTTCATCAGTAGCAAACAGAGACCAATTCTCTGATTAAATATCAGAGATGAGGAAAAGATGAAATGTAACATAGGCTATATAAACAATATTTGAAGGCTGCCTTCAAAAATGAAAGGAGAAAACCCCACAACTTATAACAGCTTTGTCTGGTGTGCTGTGTTGTGCAAATATAGAAAATAAATTTGTGTCTATATATTTATATTACTGTCCCCTACTTAAGTTATAGATATATAACTCAAATCAATTATTCCTGTATACCTAAATCCCAATAAGGGGTATTTTTGCCTCATTTTAAGGCAATAAAGCATTTTTAGAGGTTGTGGCATGAGAAAAAAAAAATTAATTTACTTGACATTTAGCCTATTAGGAGCCATTGAATAAGACTATTCTCTTCTCACTGAAAATTATGATCAGTTAACTTCTACTGAAAAAGCTAGACAAGTTTCATTATTTTATTTAAGAATTTGTACCTAAATTCACAATTTTTCTTGTGTTCATTTTTTTAATAAGGCTGGCATGATAAAAATATACAATCAACGTTTAGATAAATGCTCAAATTATACCATTTATGTGACTATTCTATATGATATTGTTAATTAAATAATATTGTAAATTATTTTCCGCATTGAGAATATAACATAAAGCAACGATATCTTAGCACAAATTAATTTTAATTACTATGCGTTGCCTTTATAAACACAACAGGAATGATTACCATTACCAATGTAACTTTTTAAAATCTTAGTGGTATTTCTATAGATAAAAAATTACCAAAGCTATTAATAGAATTAATAAAAAGAATTAATAGAATTGCAAACACTGAAACTTAATGAAAACAAAATGCATTTCCTATATCTCAGAGAAGGTAAGAAGGAGGAAACAGTAAGGATAAATGTCCAGGTTCTTTCCGTATTCCACTATTTACCTCATGACCTTATCAAAACAAATCTATTATTGAAGTTGACATGAAGCATCATAGCAGTGGAACACAAGCTTTCATAGCTTTTTCTGTATTTTTTAGCCTACAAATATCCTGTCTCGTGCTTTTAAAACTTATGCTATTAAAAAGCTAACTACAAATTGTCTGAAATTACAATGCCATCCATGGGAATGTTCATATTGAAGTCAATTAGTTTACTAAAGACTGTAAAATCTGGCCCAAAGGATGCACTAGGTTACTTGATCTGATATCCTGAAAATACCCTGATATATTTTAAAATAAATAGCGTGGTCCTCCATGTACCAATTTTGTTGGAACTCTGATCTCAATCTCATCTGTCAAATATGAGTAATGAAGGATCTGCTAATGCCTTTTATGCTGAGTTTTCAGTAGCAAAAAAATGATAACATGCAAGTTTTACATGGTTGGACATTGTAAAGTACATACTAAATATACTACAGACTAGTGCAGAAAAGCAAATTTACTAATCTCTAAAGACAGTAACCAAGTAAATTTAAATTTAATATACTATTTAATCTGCTTTAGCAAATAGACCTGTTCCGTAATAAAAGAAAAAAAAAGACAATTAAAAAAACAATTCATACTCCACTTTAGTTTAGCAATTGGAGTAAGAACAGGAGAAAATAGGGATCCACAGGAAGAAGTTTCTTTAATATCCAGCAGATATAGAAGGTGGTAAGAGAGAAGTCTTTGTTGAGGATTATTTTGAAAATTTTGTAATAAAATCTATGTTGCTAATGTAACTTTCATGCTTTGATATGCCACCATAGTGGAAGAAACACTGGCATGAACCTAAGCACCTCTGTGTAATAACAAAAGTAAAAATTAAATGAATAGGTTAAGAGATTTTTAAAGACTTCATTTTTGCTTTCAAGACTGCAGGAGTTTTAATTGTTGCAGCTTTTCTTATGCCTTTCATACCTGTAATCCAAGTCTGAATGATTTTTCAAAGTATAGCAGAAAAAAAATGTACTTTAGTTATTTCTTGTTCATCTTTTTTTTCTCTCTCTCATGTTTTTCCTATTCTTTACAAATGTGTTTTTGACCCTCAGTCTCAAGTGATTTTCATATGAAAACCATATGATCCATCCTGTAGTGCTAAAAGACTTCTTCTTGTTCACTCAGAACAGCTTAGACGGCATTTTAGGCACTTCAGCTGTGATACCATATTTGCACCCATGAAATATTACATGGTTTCTGAACACACATGTATAATATTAGAGCTGACAGAAGAAATAAAGGATAATTTTAGTAAAAGAAAAACTGTAGAAATTAAAAGATGAAATTAAAATGGTATTTCTTTATTTCAAAATAATTTTAATTCTATCCTTTTTTTATGATTTATACTTTAAACCCAGCAGAAGAGAAAGTAACAAACCCCAGTAAAATCTGATTTCTCAAGATTTTAATTTCATGAACTCTTGTGGCAGTAGTCTTCTATGTGTGCTGAGCTAAAAGCAACAGAGCTTCTGAAGGATAACTAGTAATCTTACCTTACAGACAGAGCTGTTTAATCATGTTTCTTAAGACTGACACCATGTTAAGATTAAATTGGGCTTAAAAACAAATGTTACCTACTTGCATAGAAACAAAGAGATTGTACACGCAGTAAAATATAAGTAACATAATCTATCGAAACATACAGAAATAGACAGCTCAAAGCCATGTTCAGTATCACTGGTGACTTCTGTGATTCAGATGAGGTTTATGTTAGGATTCAGTATCACTTTCATGCTCGATGAACAGCATTAACTCCTGATAAGGTAATCATTTCAAAATAGTAGTGTCTGTTTTCTGCTTTTTTATTTCACTAAGAAACAATAAATATCCAACAAGGACCCTACAGCTGGAATGTTTTTTATCATTATCGAAAGTCATCATAAAAACTAAACTAAGCTAAACTTTATATGAGTTACCGTAATAGTTTTCCAGATGCTTCTTTGATACATTTTTGCTAACTCCTGATGTAATAGTCTCTATGTCTGTTCATTCTCTACTAACATACTGAGGTGCATGTCAGAAGAAGACCTTGAGGGAAAAGGGAAAATAGAGGGAAAGGGAAAGGGAAAGGGAAAGGGAAAGGGAAAGGGAAAGGGAAAGGGAAAGGGAAAGGGAAAGGGAAAGGGAAAGGATGATTAAAGAACTTGGAAACATCCACAACAGAGTCTGATACTACCCACACGAGTCTCGTGCTGCTACTTATTTGAGCAAGACCAGCATACAGTTGGAAGCAGGCAAGGATATGAAGGCATTTTACTGGCAATCTGCCATGGATGGCTTACCATTTTTTTCAAAAAACACAATTAAAATATAATTAGTGAAGAGAACTGAATAGCTGACAGCTTACACTGTAAAAAGATTTTCTTTTAATATATTCCAGTCACTTCACAGTAAGAGATGCAAGTTTGGACTTCATTGAAATGGAGGTCCAGTAAGTAAGACTAAATGTTTGTAAAATGTAGTAAATCCAGAAAAAGAAAAAAAAAAAAAAAGACATATAATACTATTAAGAAAATCTGTAAGTTTCTGTGTTATTTCAATGAAAAATGTTTTTATAACTAGACAGTCTTCATACTACCCTCTCGAGTTTTAAGGAAACAGACATGTAACAGAAGCTGTAGACGTGATATGTATTAATAATTCTCATTAATATYAATAATTGCTAATACTAGCAGTGAATATTAGGAGTGACTCCTAGTTAGGCGTGACTATGTAAGCATACCAAATCAATAATATAAAATATCTTTCTATTTTAATAAGGCTATACAACCAATTACAAGCTCATCAAAATATTGTCATATGAATTCTATATATAAGAACAACAGGTAATTTCCACAATAGTTGCAGATAAAAGTTGCATGTTACATGTACAAAACACAATGCTTCAAACTGCTGGATACAAAGTTCTTGTACTATGGATCTACCAAGTTTCAAATATTTTTTAGATGCTTCCAGATTATCGGGAACTATAGCACAGGGATAAAGAGACAACTGAGAAGCTACCTAAGGGTTTTAGTAAACACAATGACCAAGATATGCATTTTAGGTATTTTACTTGATTTCTTAAGTTCTTTTTTTCTTTCAGGAAAAGGAATAGCAGTGGCGTAGTGCCAGAGCAGTTAATTATCATTCTCAACCTTTGTAGAATTAAGAGCAAGAGGCATGTGCCCATGTGTATGCGTGCATGTGTGTGCATATACTAAAGGTTAAGATTTATTTGAAGATAAATATAATAAATTAATCAAGAGATAGCATACATTGTTGATTAGGAGCTTCTAGGTATCTCARCTGGTGGAACAGTTGAGATAAAATAATGGAATGAGAGAGAGTTCATTAATTGTAAGCTTTGTCTAGTTTCTATCCAAGTAAATTATCCTGAATATTAAAAAATAGTACCTTAGAAGGACAGAAAAATCAATGAAAATCGTTGACTAATGATTTAACTTCAACGTTTTCTTTTAATTCAAGATGAAATTCAAATATTACACAGATAGTTGTCTAAATCAATTTCCATTCATGTTTTGTATATAGGCATTATATAAAAAGGCTGATATTATATTATGATTTTGAAAGTCTTGCGGATAAATGAAGTCAAAAAAGTGATGCATAAATGCATATTTTTGTCTGCTTTCAGAGGTAAACCATTATAAAAGATGCATTCCTTAATAAACAAAATATTTCAGCCTCCAGCAGTAGAAAAACAGAACATATGGGTTCCTTATTAATTAATGAAGCAAAGTTTACCAACTCCAGCAACACAGTCATACATACCCAAAATAATGTTGTTTATCCTGAAATTCTAATTACTTTAGAAACATAATTCTATTAGTATCATAGGTTCTCCAGCACCATACTTGACATTAAGGACAAATTTTTAAAACTGGAGTAAATTTGAGTTTATCATTTTGTGCCGTTGCTGCTAACATGTAATTATTCTCAGCAGCTGACCTTTGCGTTATTGCATTTTAAAATGGAATGTTCACAAAAACAAAAAGAATGGATTTATAATGTGCTATTTATTCAACTGTATGTATTCATTAGATCCTACCCTACCAAAACCAATATTGTATCTGTATCAAACATTTTACATACTCATGTTATGGTAGTACATAATYCTGTGTTGTAAATCCTCATGTTATACCAAAACTGTTTTTAAACTTTTAACATATTTTTATATTATTATTAAAGTTTTGCTTATTTTTATTACATTTGAATGGATGTCATTTGAATTAATTTCAGTCAATAGACTCTCAAAATGTTTTTCACTGAAAGATCAACCYTTCCAAGCTTGCATAAGTACTTTGAGATAATGAATCTTCACAAAGCCACAGAAGTAAAAGGGAAGATTRAAAAGCACTGAAAATGAGAAGTTTTTCAGTGAATATTTTGGAAGTAAAATTATTCAGTAAACATCTGCAAATGAAACATCTTATCTGAATTAAGAAAACATGCTATATTACTATGTTTAGCAGTCTATGATTCTGCAGAGCTTCACTGAATCCAGAACTTTTATTACAATATTGTACTTCTCTAGGGCATGCACAACTGTTTAACAAATCCCAATTAAAAAAAAAAATAAAAATAAAAAAGGATGGATATATGAGTATTTGGTCATCTCAGCACTTGATTTTAAACACCACRGTCCTTTAGTGAAACCTCCACCATTTGCTTGTGTCACAATGTGTAGAATCACTTTAGTGCTGAACAGTAAGTAGAGAAGTCACCTATGGGAGCAAAGAGGAACTTCTAAGTAGACAAACATGATGACTGTTTTGCTCCAGTGGAATCCTAATCACCTGCATCTATGCAGAAAGAACAAAATCCCTATTAATGCTTTCCAAGAATAAGCAAGACCAAAATATTTCCATTATGGGCTACGGAGGACAGTTTCATAAACATACTAAGGATAGTATCCTCATACTTTAGTCTTTGATGTGATTAGATAGGGATTTTGAAAATCACATGTTTGTATTTCAGACTCAAATCCCAATGAAGGTCTTGTTCCAAATATGTGTTTTCTTCATTTCCTAGACTGTCAATTATTCAGTCTTCTAAAATTATCTCAAGCTCAACATCATATTTTTTTGCAATGTGTATTTTTCCTTTTAATTATTCAAGTATCAACTTCATCATAAATGCTCCAAGATGAATTCATCAATGAAGAAACACTAATATTAACACCACAAAATAAAGATTTCTATTTTGATGGGAGGAGTAATTTTGCTAGCAACATGTAGCAAAGGTGTAAGGCTCCAAATAATAGCTAATGAATATAAGTAGTTATTTTGTTGACTTTCAAATAATCATTTGTTATGGCATTTATTATATATTACACTGATAATGTAAGATTTACTTTTTTGTTATGCAAGAATCAGTAAAACTGTTAGGAATCTGCATTGTTTTGGTTTTGGTTTTGTTTCTGTTTTTCTACCTGGATTCGTCTGCAGTTTTTTTTTCAAAGAAAACTGAAAATTTTGCTAGAAAAGTAAATAATCCCAGTTCAGGAGTATTCAGGCTAATATGTGCAAACATCCTTTTATAGCACAAGATAATAATTTTATGTTAATATGTGTTTAAGTACCTTTCAAGTTCCAGCATATCACAGAAAAGCCAGAAATTATATTAAGATCCTATTAGAAAAAAAATAATTATACTGAAAAAAACACTTTTTGTGAATTTGTAATTTATCGTTATTTAAAGTGTCTATATTCRGTATACTGTTCAGCTACTGGACATGTTAAAAACACTGCTTATTATAAAGCCATACTGACTACTGACTACTTGAGTAGCCTCAAGCAGTCTCAGTAAGAAATTCTTTTTCAGTATAATATACTTCCATGGTAAAAATGCCTGCTGTCCAGAATGACTAGAATGATTAGAACTTTTAATTTTGATCAGATCTTACCAGTGCACTAAATTTTCATCATATCCAAAGCAGATAGCCAATGATCTATAATGGCCGTTATTGGAAACTAGATTTCCCTGCATTTTTACAGAAGCCTTGACAGTCTGCTATACCTCACAGTTTCTATTAAAACATCATTTTCATCAAGTAGCTACCAATGAAATTAGAGCATTTACCAAACTGACTGGGGATATGGTACCCATATAGAATCAGGGTAAATTTGTCCCCGCCTTTTTTTTTTTCTCAGTAAGAAACAACATTATATCTATATTTCCATATTACAGCTAGTTACAGTCCAGTGCTAGAATGCATCCAAAACACCAWCTCAGAAACTGAAGGGTGGAAAAGTGTGATGGATGAGCTCTCACTTATGTGCAGAAGTAAGACTGCATCTGACAGAACTGCAACCAAATTGCACCCTGTCAGTCCCGCATACTTGGACAAACAAACTTTCAGATATGAGCTGTCARTAAAGTCAAAACATTGTCTTCTTGCTTTGCTTCAAAAGACTTAATAAACTCTGCAAATACCTGTCCTGAGCTTCACCTAATATGATATTCCTGCCAATTTTTCTGCATCTCCAAAAGCCCATTTCAAGGGCACTTCTTTAATGAGGAGGATGGTAATCATCATGATCTGCTTCCCATCTGCTTAAGCCTTCCTTAAAACATGAATATTAGAGGACTGTAATATAGAGACATAGCCATAGAGACAATATTGAAAATCTCAACAGGCAAAATTGAGCACAGCTAAGTTTATTGCACTCCAATGCATATCCTGCCCTCCCGCTCTCTTCAGTTTGCTCAATATCCAGCATATGCTGCTCCCCATGTTGCCAGAGATGATAGAGCAGCTGAGGCGGCTGCCAAATACCTGTTTAGCAGTAAAATCCTTAGTCATATGGTTATTAGTCATCCTTGTGTGGTATTCAACATGCCTCCTACATAAARGAGGAGAGATTCTATGGGCTCATTCGTATCTCATGAAATATTTTCCAATGCCTATTAAATGTTAAATAGCTCTTTGCCAGCATAAATGAAGTGTCTATATTTCTAAATACCTAGATGAAAAGTTGCACACTGTAAAAACAAAGTGGCTCACCCAGTTTGCAGTGTTTGCAAATCAGTGATTTTTAAGATTCATACTTTCTCACTGTATATTGAAGTCACTCAGACAGGAGCTCACGAACAGAACACTGTGTTTTTATTTATCCTCACCCTAGTGGAACTGGTCAATTGTTTTCATACTGGGGCAACTGTAAGAAACTAAACTTTTTTATTTTTAATCTTTGAAATAGTGAGAGTCATCAAAGTTGCTCTATTTTAATCAAATACCATTTATATAATTACAACATTAAAAAATTCACACAACAGTTAACAGAAATAATTGAACTTCTTCATTACAGTACTTGCATGTAATGAGGAGAAACGGGGGAGGGCGCCCTCCTCCTTTCCAAAATTTGCTTTCTTTCTTCAGCCTCTGAAAAGATAGCAACAGCAACTGTTTTAAGATCTTTTCCAAACCCAGAAGCATCACAAAACGTACATTGCTAACAAAACTTTTCATTCAGTGTTACAGCAATTAGCCACCACTRATCTTGAGGTCAGGGTTTCAGAGCTGGTGCAGTTGCTGCCATTATGAATGATGGGACTTCTGACACTTTCCCACCTCTCCAGCCACTTCTCCTGTTTCCTCATTCTCAAACACCCTTTAGATCTGCCAGTACCACTATTTGAGGCAACTGTGAAAGCAAGCAAATTCACTGTTCAAAAGTGAAAATAAAGCCTAAAAGATGTCATTTTAATTGTGCAGCTCATGGCACTATCCAGAAGGGCCTCATATATATTTCTCTTGATGTGGTTTTCTTARTTTGTTTGATAATTAAAGTCATCTCATTTTAAAGAGATGAAAATTTCACAAGAACACTCTTCTGAGAGCCATGAAAAAAAAGA
Source organism: Nothoprocta perdicaria (assembly GCF_003342845.1). NCBI lineage: Eukaryota > Metazoa > Chordata > Aves > Tinamiformes > Tinamidae > Nothoprocta > Nothoprocta perdicaria. The sequence continues at coordinate 749,064 of NW_020454483.1, forward strand.
AAATGCAAACAACTGCCAAAACTCCTTCAGAGTCATAGAAAAGAAAATATAGTTTGAAAGAGTCAATTTTAACAACATATTTCTATTTTACACTTCAACCAAGATGTTTTACTTATGCATTTTCCAAGGAATCCATACACAAAAGCTTCTACTTTGTTAATAAACCTTAATTCTATACTTAAGAATATCAGTCTTAGCTATAGTCTGTAGCATTATATCGCATTATACCTTAACTATATAAGTTCTCTGCTYTTATCCAGATGCTATAAAGCATGCTTTACCTGAATAAATGTCTTTCTCACTTTATAGCTTAGAAACAGGTACACACAGTTGACTTTCATATGTCCATATATATGTCCATATCATTATTAAATTATTAACTGTGGTTCTCCATTCCAGCTCAATATGGAAGGCTGTAATGGAGAGAGATGGAAGGCTAGATTGCCAATAACATAAACAACTGTCGAAAAATAATCTGCTCAGTATTTAGAAAGCCACTGCCTTAAGATATGTTTCATTTTATAGGATGAAACTTTTATTTCCTGAAGACAGATTCCAGTACATTCCCTGTATTTACTTTCATCTCCTATTCAAGTAAAGCTTTCTTAAAATACCTGACTATAAAGCTTACAACACTGCACTGTAGATATCAAGCCTTAATTACTTAAACTACACATTATTACCACACCATTGTAAACGTACACAATTAAAAATCAGAGATGTAGGAAGAATCACAGCTTCTTATATAATTCTAATTAGAGTAAAAGGTATTAACTATGTAAAAATATGTAATTCCCAGTGACTTCTTTGCAAAATTAAGAAAAATACAAGACTTTGTTCACATTTGCAGCATCTTGTAGGCTCACTGTGAAATAACTACAGATTATTAGAAAAAATGTATATTCAGAAAGAAAAACAGTAACTCATATCTTCAATATTCTCTTCTTCTCTGAATTCTTTAAAAAGTTATAAATTATTTATTTTGTGTTAGATGGTGAAAAGCAAATAAAAATAGATGCAACAAATACAAAGCAAAACTCAAAACCAAAAATATATTTTTTCTACCCCAACCAGAAGAAATATTTAGGGATTTCTCCTGCCTGTCTCCCAAAATGTTCCTTTTTTTTCTGCCAAMCTTCAATATATATCTTCATACAGATCCATATTTGCCAAATAACAAAAAAAAATTTAGAAAAAAGACACAAATTTCACAATGAGACATTCACTTTACTAATGTCTACTGAAAATAGACACGTGAATAGGAGAGCTCCTACCATCTTTGGGAAAACTTCAACTAGAAGCAGTGGTGGGCAAATAGTCTGAAATGATATTTCTGTATCTGCACATTTGTGTTAGCAAAGGCATTCTATGTGCTTCTGTGAAGGAAATTGGATCTGTTTGTGATATCTGGACAAAGATAAGTCATCTTAATAACGTTAACTTACTAATAAATATAGCTAACATTAAAATATACTCAGAAGTGTGGCTGTCAATCTACCTGCAACATCAATAACAAAAGCATGCAGACCGTGTTGTAGCATTTCTACAGGACTGTAAACATAATCTTAGTTTCTTGAATCTAGTTGCATATTTGTAATTTGGCAATTTTTTTTCCGCTAGCAGAAGGGATTATACTTGGTTATCTAGTGTTACTCAACAAAAAACTGCAAATGTAAATTTATATATTCTAAGCTTCAACATTTTGTACAACTAAGCATTCCTCCTATTCCTCCTCTAATATATAGAAGGAATATATGCCTTCTATATATTCCTCCCTGTGCCACATGCTSTAGGTGTGCCTGCTTGAGTGGGAAGGTTGGACTAGATGATCTCTAGAGGTCCCTTCCAACCTTGAATATTCTGTGATTCTGTGATTCTAACTGATAATCTTTTTAATTGCTCAGTCTAGTCACAAATGACAATCATAGCCAATATAAGCTGTGTTTTTCTACTTATATTTTACGCTTAATATGGTCAAATAATTTTGTAATTTTAAACTGCATTATTACAAGTGTTTCTTATGCATTCCAGTTTAAGCAGTGGTAAATTTAACTTACTTAAGACAACTACATCTAAGATAACATGATCTTTACTTCTGAATGGTAACCTAAGAATTCAGAAGGGGGTCTAATTTTGCAAACTCATTAAATACAGTTTTTTGAACACAGTTTAATTGATATTATCCAGTCTACATTTCTTTCTATTGCTCTTATCAAATTTGAATTTGCATTCAGATATGGATTAAGTGGGTTTTACAACCAGATACAGATGAAGTTCAAATTTTATTTAAAATAATAACTGTGAGGCGTAAATTTCAGGCTCAGGTACAGATGTGATCACACTCGTGAAAAGTTTTATGCACTGTTGAAAAATATTTATTAAGAATACTTGAAAAATGTTCAGAATATTAAAAACTAAATCAAAAAAGAAATCTTAGAGCTACTGCAAGACCATACGCAAAAATAACTTCTCACATCTTGTTTTGGGCAAGAGCAGGTGCTTTCAGACATTTGTGTACAACAGTCTGATTGCTTTTTATTTATAGCCATTTGGATTAAATGCTTWAAAATAGTTCAATCTTAATTAATTCAGGGAAAAAAAAATATATATAATAATCTGAATGACTTTTTCAGTTAGGCATGATATTTATGTCTGCTCCTGAATATGTATTTCTAAGATTCAGCTAGCACAACTACAGAAACACTTTTAAGATTCCACAGATAAGCTTGTTAACAGCCTCAGTATAAGTTAAAGTGGTTAATAGTCTATTCATTAAGCAATAACTGACTTAAAAAAGACCAAAGACTTGTATTCATTTTCTAGTTAACCTGGACTTGGAAAGAGTGATTTGTTTCAAGAATGCTGCTAGTTCAGTCTATTTTTCTGGAAGAAACTGTAGTTCATTTGGATGCAATTAAGACTCAAATCAGGGAATAAAAAGAATAATCTTACTCTATATCTTCTTTTTAAAGGCCCAAATTCTGCATCCAACAACAAGATGAAATTGCTTGTGAACACAAATCTGTTATTACCATATCCTCATTAAGGGCTTCTTAACAGACAAAAAAGGTTGGAAAGGTTCATTAACTCACCTGACATTTTATGCATCTCTGGAAAGAAAAATGATTTCCAAAGAACCAGGCATATTTCATCAAAATATTAGCCAATAACTTCTGAACATATGAACTAATGATCTTTCTTGAATAATTAGGCTTTTGTTGTTGTGATCTGCACACAACTAAGAAAGTGACAAGATGCTTGAATGTTGAGATAGTTAGGTCATGCTGTAGAATTGAATCAACTAGAGTTTACTCTAGTTGGGATCAGTTTCATTGGATATGGAATAGATGATTTCCATTTTTTATTACTCTCCATTGTTGTTTTGAGKTTTTTTTTCTTGAGCTTGTTCCATATTGTGCTATCAAGGAAAGAAATTTAAATTGAAGGCAAGCTGCAAAATTCATTCATTAAGAGAATGCATTTCCTAAGATCAAAAGGATGCATCAGTGTTATGAAATGTTGCAGTTTGAAAGCTGTAATAGTGGGGGGGGGGGGGGGGGGGGGGGAGGAGATATCAAATTAGTATCGGATTTACAAACAGTCTATGGACCRTAGGTCCGATCACCTTCCTAGGAGCGAATTGAGTTCCCAAATAGCGTCATCCACTATAAGCTCAATTCTGGCAGTATTGGATTCACGAACAGTCTGTGGACTGTAGGTCCAATCGTCTCCCTAGGAGAGAATTGAGTTCCCAAATAGTGTGATCAACTATAAGCTCAATTATGACATTATTGGATTCATGAACAGTCCGTAGACTGTAGGTCCGATCACCTTCCTAGGAGCAAATTGAGTTCCCAAATAGCGTAAGCAGCTATAAGCTCAATTCTGGCAGTATCGGATTCATGAACAGTCAACTGTAGGTCCAATCGCCTCCCCCCAAACAAGTAGTCGAGCTCACAAACAGTATGATTTATTCAAATACAACATTTGCAAAGCAGGATTCAGATGTCAGTATAGGAAATTCCCTACTACAGCTTGGGTTTTTTTAGCTAGCTCTGATGTACAAATGTGCAATCATCACTCACCCYAGAAGATGGGAGAGGGCTCTCAGTCTCGAATCTCCTCAGGCGGCATCTCAGCTCACAGTGGGGGAAGAGGGATCAGCCCGTAGACTGACCCRAGAGCAATGATGGATTCTTCCCTCTCAGTTGTTAGTCTTCCCAGGCAATATTCCAGTCCGAGGGGAGGGAAGGGGAATCAGCGCATCGACCGACCCAAGAGTTATGATGGAGTCTTCYCCCCAAAGTTCTTCATCCTTAGTTCACCTTTTATACTTTCCTTTACATTCAGGTGGAGCATGAGTGACTAGAGTCATGCTTAATGTTGTTATTGATTGGTGAAAAAGTTTCTCGCTTTCATTTAAAGGTACAGTCAATCGAAAATCTAGAGCGCATGCTCAGTGAGGGGTGGTTGTACCTTGGAGGCGGGTAACTTTTGGGATGGAGGTGTGTTTTGGCATTATAATGAGCTTATAATGAGCAAAGTTCAAGCAAAGTTCATCCAAAAGGAGTGATTTGCCACTTTTCTGGCTCAGCATCGGACTTTTTATCGTATATCTCCCATTGGACAGCTACATTGAGGCTTATCAGCAGCGCAGCACAGGGAGTGTGACAGAGTTTGGCCGCAGGGTCTTCACTCCGCTCCGTCCTCCRTTACTCCCCTTTGCAGCTGCGAGGAGGGCAGATTGTTTTGCCCAGGCAATTGTGGAGGAGCCAAGTCCGTGTGTACCAGACATCCTGGAAGTGGTAACAGTGTCTCAACCCAAGCAAGGTTCTGCAATTACAAAACTTCTGTTAGGCCCTAGTTTTCCAAACAATTCCTCCACAATCAGTAGAAAATGAGGCTACATTGTAAATTAATTTATTGTCACATTCTTTGATATCTTAAGGGCTGTAATTAATCCAGTGGGTAGAAAGCATTTGGGGAAAAGCTTAACATGGAGATACAGTCCTAGGTAACAAAAAGGGAAGTAATTCTTCCAAGCATGTTTTGATCTATTGTGTTAACATGGCAGGTTGACCATGGGATATCACCTTCTGCCCAACCTATACTCCTGGCAGGTCCTTCACACCTTCCTGTAATCGATACTGCACTCCTTCTCTATTCTGTGACTTCAACTTTTGTTACCGTATTATATCTCTTCTCAGATTCATTATCAACTATGAAATCTTTTTCTGTACCTATTGATGCTTTGTTGCTCAGCATACCTGTTCTGTGCAGTTCAAAGCTGACTTCTGCCACTACATTGTCAGTTAACCAATCTTTTTCACATGCATTTTTATTGCTCCTAAAGATTCTCAAACACTGAGCTACTTTGATCCAGAAAAAGAGTTCCACATTATTTAGTTCAGGTCAGCTTTTTGACTATGCTATTTTCCTATCCTCCCTTTCCTCCTTTTAAATCTGTTTTTAACTAAAAGGTGTTTTCAGAGGATTTTTACATGGAATCTTCTGATACAGGTGCCAGATGATTTGAATGTTAAGCCCAGACTTTTTATACATGCATACTGCTCCTTCATGAGGGAACTGCARCACAGATCTTATCTATATATGGTCAAGTATCTCTGCAAAATTCTAGCTGTATGGACCAAAAATTCCACAGAATTCCACAAAGCAAGAAGAAACCTACTGAAAGTAAACTTCAAGTAGAGAAGATTTCAATCGGTTTTATACCTTCACAAAACTTCACTAGGAGAAGAGTAGCTGATAAATCGATTTCTGTGGGCCAGGACTCGACCAACCTTGAGAGGGCCTCAAGCATAGTGCCATTGTTGGAGCAAGATGTGCTGGAACTTGTCAGCCATAAGCCCTGGGAAAGACAAGATAAGCCTGGGTCGTCCTGACTAAAGGCAGTTGTAGAAGGGAGTATTGTTTCAAGGTTGTAGATAAACTTAGTCTGCTTTAAGTCTGCCGATAGGACTTAATTTGTTGCTCATTATTTTTTATAACCTGCTTGTAGCTGCTTTTGCATTTAA
>NW_020454483.1:757093-775256 GCF_003342845.1 Nothoprocta perdicaria
GGTTGTCTCACATCTTCCTTCACCAGAGTGCTTATGCTTTGTGCCAGATGCTACTTTACATAGGTTTGCAGACGGATGTCACTAACATTCACTCTTTTCGGCACTCTTGGACCTATGGTCTGAAGTACAACAAATAACTGAATGCTGCTTTATATTACATATTCGCAGTCATAGCGTGATGCCCGATGTCACTTTCTAGCTGCCTTTGCAATGCTAGAGGAGCAGACCTGTAAGCTAGTTCACAGGTTAAACACGAAGCAAGGGAGATGAAGGTAATAAAGGTAGGACCCTCGTAAYGAGACCAGAGACCCTCACTGGTGGCCGTGTATGCGCACACCAGGGAAAGTTGCATAATGATAAAGGTGGAGCTTTGCCCKCCCCCTGGTCGCCTCCTGACACGTACGGGCCCTACGTGACAGGACACGCCAGATATAAAACAATTGTGGATCTGAGACGGGGAGAGACTCCAACTGAGACCTACGTTGTCTCTGCGGGGACGCCCGCAAGCTTGGAGCCTGTCGGCCACCTCGACCATAGGAAGAATGACCAGTCTCACTATCTGGCTAGAAAATATTCTCTCTTAAGTAATTGCCCTGTAGCTGCTTCATTTTGCAGGGAGTTGCTAAGTAATCATTATGCTTTAGTGTGTGAGAAATTAAAACGGACAATGAGCCAGGCTATCTGGCCCAGTCTACACAACTGTTATTATAATTTAGATATAGATATATAGGTATATAGGTATATAGATACAGATATAAGATATAGATACAGATATAGATAGACATGCTACACTACAGAATCACGCTGTTATTGATTTTGCTTTTAGGACAAGAGCATGGATGTGAAGACTTTGAGGGGAAATTAATGATTGTGAAATTGGGAATTGATAAATGGCAAAAAGGCKTGGACTTAACATAATGATTTTTGGATTTGTTCAAATAAGGGTTAATGATTCTGATCACTATTGTAACAATGCACATAGCCTTGTCTCTAAGGTGGCCTTGAGGAGAGAAAGAACAAGGAGCMCATTGAAGAAGTGAGMCAAGAAGAGAGGGATGCAAGGGGGGAGCACTCAGAAATGAACTGACCAACCGACAACAAAGCAAGGACGCCTGCTCTCCTCAAACATGTTGTTTTGCAGAAGGCAGAATAAGTGAATAAGTGGGATGAAATCCCATATGTAGATTTGTTGCTTTTTCTGAGAAATGATCATGAAATTAAGAAAGAAATGTAAATAGATGGTATTTGATTTGAAGATGTTAGAAGGAAATGTGATTTTTGGTAACTGATTTGAATGATTGTGGAGGACAAAAAGAAGGTATCTCAGTTTTGTTTGGCTTGCAGTACAGAGAAAAATGTTTGAAAGACTATTTGTAAGTGGATGATGAGGAAGAAGATGTGCAATTGTTGGTCTACTGGGAAAAAAGGGGATTGATGAGACTGGGATCAAATATGGGGGTGCGTAAGTTGATGTTTAAACAATATCAGCAGTTAATATTACATGGAGTAAAGCAYGCAGTGCTTGGACCTGTTGTAAAACTATATCAAGTTGTACAAGTTAAGGCTGAGGATCCCCCTACTTTTTCAAGTAATTTTGTGAGATTGCTGAAAAATGAACAGACTTGGATCTTGAAGACGAAGCTGAACAACAGATTGATGACAACTGGGACCCATTTGCACAGTGCAAATGGGCATCGCTTTGGTTACAAAAGCTGTTGCTAGAAYTGTTTTTCTTGCTTATRGTGTTCATTTGTATTACAGGTTGTATTCCTTGTGTAATTGCATTGCTATGTAGAATGATTGAAACTACCATGCTAGGGGTACCTACCCAGGTTAAAACAGATAATGGGCCAAGCCATTGTTGAGTGTGCCCATGGCACCCTGAAAACTATGCTAAAAACAGAAAGGAGGAGTAGGGACTGCTACCCCTGAGGAATGTCTACAGAAAGCCTTATATGTTTTTAACTTTTTGAATTGTTCTTTAATAGATAATAATCCCCYGATAGTTCGACATTTTAATGCAAATTCTTCACTTGAAGCACAAATTAAAGCTCCGGTGCTCGTATGAGATCCCGAAACATGTAAGATCCTGGGACCATATCCCCTCATCACTTGGGGGAGCGGTTATGCTTGTGTTTCCACAGAAAAAGGCCCTCGATGGATTCCAGCAAAAAGTGTGCGGCCTTTCCGTGAATCATTACCACGATCATCGGACAATGAACTGGACCACKCCCAAGACAGACCTCCTGAGCAGCAAGCTAGTGAATCTTTCTAAGAGAACTGGAGGGTTCTTGTTGTGCAACAGGAAGGGGGAGATGTGGGCCAGGACTYGACCAACCTTGAGAGGGCCTCAAGCATAGTGCCRTTGTTGGAGCAAGATGTGCTGGAACTTGTCAGCCATAAGCCCTGGGAAAGACAAGATAAGCCTGGGTCGTCCTGACTAAAGGCAGTTGTAGAAGGGAGTATTGTTTCAAGGTTGTAGATAAACTTAGTCTGCTTTAAGTCTGCCGATAGGACTTAATTTGTTGCTCATTATTTTTTATAACCTGCTTGTAGCTGCTTTTGCATTTAACCAATCAAGGAGTGCCTGATTTGAAGAAGCACCCAATCTGCGTAAGACACGCTACCTTCTGATTTATATAAAACATGTGTGCAAYAACAATAAAATCGACACTTTGCTTGCATCAAGCTATGTCCCGTCTCTCAATCGCGGCAGATTTCTTCTACTTAGAGTCCATTCTCATACAGTTTAATAGATTATACAGTTTAAATTGCTAAAGGGCCATCCTTTGCTATATAAAATACTGGGTTTGAAAGCAAGATATGTTCTTTTAATGGAAAAAAAGCTTAAAATTAAGTCTTTATTTCTTCTGTGCTACAGATGCAGAAAGAGCATAATTCATAACTGCATCATAAAATTAAGATACAAGTTTTATTTCTGTTATTTGTTTTACTTCATGATCTTTAAAACTGCATTTATGTCTCATGACAACAAATTAAACAGGAGCTTCTTTCAGTAACTTTTTTTTGTGATAAACAAAGATGATTTAATTATTCTGCTTGCAAGTGCTCATTAATGTGGGGTGTACTGTTGCCAGTAGAAGGGAATAGTCAGAGCTCCAGTTATGGGAAACATGATGTTGATTATGATTATGATCAGATGAACACTATGACAATGTCTGATAAAATTGGAAGAAATCAGCTTCTCTTCCAATTTTTTTTTTTTTTGAACTCTCTCTCAGTTCATTCACTACAGAATGTATTTCTGGGGCCAATAGTTATGATCAAAAATTTTATACTGTTATATGTATTACTAGCCCAAAGGTGCTATTACACTTAGACAKTGATTTCCTCCTCTTGTCCCTCTGTTCAAAAATGAAGTTTGCTACCTACACAGAAAACATACAATTCTGTGTGGTGCTTTATAAGGGATGAAAAACGAACTTTGGAAAATCTTATAATGATATCAGCATAGTAGATATAATATCAGAAAAACAATCTTGACATCTTTGTTTCCAGAGACATGTCAGTCCTTAGATGGCTTAGAATCCTTAGACATATACTGAAGCAAAAGGGCAGATGCTCAGCTAGTGTCAATCAAAATAGATTTTTCTCTAAAGAAGCTACACAAATTTCCTAGTTGACATTGCCCATAGAATCCATCAATTAAGTCCCCTGGTGTTATTACCCAGGAACATATTTGTTTTGAATTGATCTACAGTAGATAAGAATAAGAATAATAAAAATTGTAACGTAATAAGAATTAACGTCATGAAAACAGTAAGTGACATGGAAAAAACTACATGTAGGACCACATCAGTAAGACCTCATCAATAACATCATATATAATAAGCAAATTATTTAAATTACAACAGTTTTAGYTTATGGCAGATTTTGTAAGACACACTAGTATGACATTAGCCTTGTTATGCTATCATTACTGAGACCTGAAGAACTTGTTTAAACTGACAAAGCAAAAGCTGAGAGAATATGTGATTACATTCTCTAGAAAAACACAACAGAGAAAAACACAGGTGAAAACAAACAAGCAAACTTAAAGGAGTGTGCTGGGACAATGGCAAATATCAGAAGATTTAGACTGTTTACGTGAGGCATGCAAATGCAAAAAGATGAGTGGAAAATATTTGGAAATTAAAACATTTATCATCAGGAGAAACAAATCTTTGAACTAATATTACATCCTGCTAGAGATGAAGTCTACTTACAGGTCTCTTGCATACTCATAGTAACAAAATACTTTGTATTTATGAATTGTGTATTTCTTTTGCTAGGCTAACTGTCAAACTTATCTAGAAACTTTCCTTCTTTGACTTTAAAGAGGTCAATAGTGTGAAACTGCAATTTACATGTTGAGAGGTCTTCTTCAAACAATATATGACAGAAAACAACTAGCCATAAACACAAGTTAAAAATGGCTATGCTATTCAAAAAAAAAAAAAAAAATCCCAAAAAACACTTAATGATAAAATCATGAAAGCCAAATCAAAGCACAATAAAGCCATTCAAAAAGTGGTATGCAAGTAAAGGGAGAATAATAAAATATTTAGAGGATTTTTTGAATGTTCTTTACTTTGAAATAACCATAAATTGATGCACTRGGGTGAATAATATGTATAGAATAAAACAGCAGCTGACTATCCATGATTCCATGTCTAAGCAATTTATCAGAAAAAATGGTAATCAAAATTTCCATTAAAATTTATGGACAGGAAATAAAATACTTTCAAGTGACTGGAATAAAATCATTCATGATGATAGGAGATTTTTCCTAGTTCACAGAAATTAAGCAGTTCTCAATACAGGCTTGTCTCTGCATAGCTGAACTACCAAATAAATGCATTTGTATATGTATATTTGGATTGAATAATTGGTTACTTTTGACGAAATTTCAAATATTATTTTAATCTAATTTAGTTTTATTTTCTACAACGAGGAGTTTAATCCAATATAATCTACCAGACATATTCTGACCAGATTTCACATACATGCTTAGCACATATATGCCACTCTTAAAAGAAAATTGAGTATAAGCAAATTGCATTTATGGGAGCTGTGGAAGAATTGCTTGAAAAGGGGTAACTTAGAGGAAAACTAGGGCCTAACATAATTCTGTTTGTCCCTGYTATGGGTCGTTCTGTTATGGCATTACAGAAGCTTGCTTGGGGTGGTACACAGTTGTCAATTCCAGGATGCTCTGGTTCACACAGACTCTGCTCTTCCACTTCCCTACGCCACATAATCTGCCCTCCTGGTAGCTGCAAAGAGGAGTAATGGAGGGTGKAGTGGAGTGAAGATACTGTGGCCAATCTCTGTTGTACTCCCTGTGCTGTGCTGCTGATAAGCGGCACAGTCCCAACAGGAGATATATGATAAGATGTTCGGGACTGAGCCAGCGAGGGTGGCAAATCACTCCTTTCAGATGAACTTTGCTTGAACTTTACTCATTATAAGCTCCTTATAATGCCAGCACACAGCTCCTTCCCAAAAGTTACCCTCCTCCGAGGTATGACCACTCCTCACTGAACATGTGCTTCAATTTTTGATTGACTATGCCTTTAAAGGAAAGCAAGAGACTTTTTCATCAATTAATAGCAGTAGTAAGTATGGCTACAGTCACTCGAGCTCTACCTAAATTTAAAAAGAATATAAAAGTTAAACTAAGGACCGGAGTTAAACTAAGGAGAGGAGATTGGAGGAGTAAAGATTTCATTGTAACTTCTGGGATTGGTTGATAGGCTGATCCCCCTCTGCTCCGCTCGGGACAAGAACTGCCTCAGGAGACTCCTTGAGGATGAGAGCCCTCTCCCATCTTCTGGGGTGAGTGATGGTTGCATATTTGTTTATTAGAGGTAGCTAAGAACCACACGCTGTAGTAGAGGATTTCCTGTACAGACATTGTTAGTGTATACCTAAAGAAAAATATGTATTTCAATAGAAGCAATAGGAAAATCAAATATACACAAGTATAAGACCCTCTAGAAGAGGCAGTGTAGCAAGTCTCCTTTGAACCTTGCTAAAAAGAAAGATTGTGGGTTTTTTTGCCTATTTTTGTGTACAAGGTTTCAAAAGAGCAGCAGAAGTGCCTAAATTTTTCAATGTTAAAATTGTTGCATTGATAAGAGATTAAGAAGGATTTTGAACAGAGAGTAGATAGTATTCCAGACTTTCCTTTTTAATATTTCAAAGGGAAGTGTACCAGAAGAAAGATCCATAACTGACGTCAAAAATTCAATATCTTCACTAACTGAAACAGTAAAAAAAAAAAAAAAAAAAAAAAAAAAAAAGCTCCTGGCTACTATTTAGTTTAAAATAAACTTGAATATTTTAAATCAGTTGAAAGCTGAGACTGTCTTTCTTTTTCACTACACTTCCTTCTACTTCCATTTTAACTATCCCTATTACAGCAACTCCTTTGGCACCATTCAAGTTTATGTGTATTTTTTGTGTATGTGTGTGTGGAATATTTCACAAGGCCTTTTTTTCCCCTATGAAATTAAAAATTAATATAGTATGTGAGAGAAGCATTATTTCAGCTTTGTAACAAATTTAACTTGGCATTGATCCTTTAAAAATGCACGTGATTATTTTTAATAGGAGTATCAAACCAAAATCTTGTGAGTTTTTTTTATTTTAACCAAATCAAAATTATACGTCTTTTACTAATTAAATAGGAAAACAAGGTATTTAAAATTACATACTATATTGCAAAACTTTCTGTTTAATTATCCTTTTTAATTGTCAACAAGTGCCAAATGAAAGTGAAAGTGAAAACTTTTCTTTCAAAAGAAAAAAACTTTTCAGATTTGTATTTTTTTTTTTAGTATTTTATTAATTTTTTTTCTTTAAACTTCAGACTTTTATATCCTTTAGCAAAATTACTGGCGAAAGGGTTTTATTATTGGCAAAATGGTTTTATGGACCATTTCTGGCCATCGTGTTTTTTTGTGCTTTTCTTTTTCTTTTTTTTTTTTTTTTTTTCCAGAATTAGAAGCAATTTGTGATAAGATTTTGTCATTCATTTATGCTGTGTAACCTGTAGTGTGGCTACAGATCACCAGAGCCCTCGGGAAATCACTGCACTGTAAAGTTGCTCTCAATAGCAAACAATGTTAACATTTGTCCCAGAACACATCAGGGAGGAATCTCTATCAGACTGTTCTTATTTCTTTGAAAGCCTCACAGAGAAGTTAAAAACTTTTAAACATGTTTGGGAAAAATTGTTGACTGTTCCATAAATTGTTGGGTGCCCTAGTGAGGTAATGGTGTTGCTATTGTCTAGCAATGTCTTCCAAGTGCATAATGTGGCAGAATTTGGTTACAGGCATCGATGGTCCATGCCTCCTTGAAGGTATGCTGTGAATCGTGACAGACAGCATCTCACTTAGCCTGTCACTTCCCTGTATAATGATATTGCCCATATCATTTTACTAGGAGCAGTTTACCACCAAAAAAAAAAAAAAAAAAAAAAAAAAAAAAAAAAAAAAAGAAAAGAAACATGGCTTATGCCCAGAACAGATAAATTGTCTTTATTTACTCTCTAGAATAAATTTGACAATAAGTCTGGCAGAGTAAGCTCTTTTTTTTTTATGGTGATAGCACAAAATGATCCAGTGAACACAAAATTCTGGTCATTATCCATTTAGATTTCAGTATGTAAGCTCTTATATTGTTAATCATTTTTATGTGACTGCTATATGAACGCAGTCATGATAAGTTGAATGACTGAACATAAGGATCAAAACAAAATGATTTCTAGATGGCAACTGTGTAATGACTGCAAATCTTGTATTTTTAGTCTTATAAGACTACAATAACTGAGAAATAGAACAGAACACAAGAAATATATATTGTTTCCTAGGCAGTACATAAAAACAGCTTTCCCAACAAGAAGGAAAAGAAGTGAGAGAAGCTAAGAATTTTTACTTATATAGCTAAATTAATTCTCAGTGAAAATACTGAGAGAAGAAAACTACACCAAAGCATGCAAGAACTACTATGAATGATGAGAAAAATTCCTCTGAAATTTTATTTTTTATTAGAAGAGAATATTCTACCGTTTTCTGAAGAAACTGTAGGTTTCTGAAGAACTGTAGGTTACAGCATCTAGAAATCAAATGCTTCATGCACTAGTGCCATTAAAATCTTTCAGTTATTTGGTTGGAGGATTTTTCTTATATTCTGGAAAAAACAAGTTTTAAATACGGCAGGATCRGGAGGGAATTTTCACTCCATATATGATGAAGGTAATTTGTTTTGTTTTGTTTCTTTGTTTAGTTTAGTTGTCTTATTTTATCCTATTTTTAGAGTATTGAGAATTTCTTAGGTAAAATATCAGAACTTAAATTTCCTTCCAGGTTTGAGAAAAGACTGTCTGCTCCTTGATCCTTATCTCTGCTTGCAGCAAACTTGAAGTTGGTTTCCTATGGTAAATCTTAAGTTTGCTCTCTGGTACTACACAGTTTATAGTAGCTCACAAAGAAGAGCACAGGGGATACTTCAGAGCTTCAGAAGTCAATGCAGAGAACTGGAATATGGATTTCCTTCAGGCTTCTATTCTCCTTTTCTTAATATAGAGCCAATGAAGTATTCCAGCAATATAGACTCTTACTGCAGGAAAGGTAACTGGGGTTGTTAAGGTTGATGTAAGGCTGCTCAGACACCTTGCCTAACTGAAATGTTTTGGTCTCACTCATGTTAAAGAAAATGAAACTATTTTGAGGAGTAGGTGCTTGTTAAAATTATCAAAAAAAAAGCTTTTAAAGTATTTATATAAACAATTCATATAAAAGAAACAAAAGACAAAACATTATTTAATGTTTATTTAATGTTTATTTAATGTTTTGTAACAATGTAATATAGTGTAATAAGCTCCTGCAATCAGAGTTTAGGCCTGAGCATCAGAGAAAGAACTACTCTTTTTTATATACTTATGAGTTATTATTTTTAATTTCTCTTTAATTCCTCTTTGACTAACAAATTTTTAACATTAACATTTAAGACTTAAACACACAAAGTTTAGTTGTAATAGGTTAGGATCAAGATAAAAGTGAAAAACATATTTAGAGTTAATATCATTTAAGGAAACTGGTAGCAATCTTTGCAGAATAGTTTAATCACTTTATGAACTCACTTCATAGGGAGAAAACTTCACATTTGATCCAGTTTTTCCTGTGTCATAGCCTCTTCCTTCACTCACACTTTAGGTTGCATTTTTCACATAATTATAAGAAAACAATTTCATGTCCAGTTCTATGTCATATTTCCCTGAACTGTACACACTGCACACTCTGTAGAATCACAAAATCACAGAATGTTCAAGGTTGTAAGGGACCTCTCGAGATCATCTAGTCCAATCCCCCTGCTCAAGCAGGGACACCCAGAGCACAGGGCACAGGGTTTGGATGGGTTTGAAGCCCTCCAGAGAAGTAGACTCCACAACTTCCCTGGGCAGCCTGTGCCAGGCTCTGTCACCCTCACAGTGAAGAAGTTCCTCCTCATATGGAGATGGAACTGCCTGTGTTTCAACTTATACCCATTTCCCCTTGTCCTATCACTGGTCACCAATGAGAAGAGCTTGGCCCCCTCCTCCCTACATTCTCCCTCCATGAACTTATACATGTTAATCAGATCCCTTCTCAGCCTTCTCTTCTCCCAGAAATAGCAGCTTAGTGTAGAACAAAAATGAAAATAACAGAAGCCACATAAAAAAGGTTTTTGCTTGTATATTGAAATAAAGTTAATTTGTGTAATAATTCTGGAGTAATGCCATTAGTTTATTTGGCTGCAGATCTCCTTTGTGTATTGCTATTTTCCATGTAGAACATTTTGGCTAAATATAGAATTTTATRGAAAACAAAACAAGTTCTTTGTATTTGTTAATTCTTATGAACACACATTTTCTCTTCCTCCTCATATCTGTCGTGGAAAAAGAAAAAAAAAAAACCAAGAAAAAACTCTGATATTTAACTAAAAAACTTAAATATTTATCACAGTTGTGATGTATCACTTAGACCTGTGATTCAGTGTCATATTGCCACTTTTCTTCTAGCAAGTGTGATAAATCCTTACTTCAGTCTAAAGAGAAAAACTTAACAAAATGTCTGTCATTTGGCAAATTGTTATGTTCAAAAAAAATCAGGTCATGCTTTTAATCCATCCATATATCATATATATCATATATCACACATAYAAGCCAACATATTATCTCTTCTACTTCTTTCTTCATATTTTTTTCAGTAAAAAACTCTTAGCTGATTTGTGTGTGTAGATGCATGTGTGCATATTGTACCTATATCCATATATCACTCAGTAGTTAATGGCTCTCTTTTTTTTAAACTTTTTTTTTGTAAATTGCTTGATACCTTTCTCCTTCATGACTCTGGGTATTTCAACCATATCCTCATTCCTCAATGATCCTCTCAATTCTGATTTCTATCACATTTCTTAGAGTCTTCTCTTTAATTCCCATTTTCTTTCCCATTTTCCACTCTGCTTACATCCTCAGTTCAGTGGAGAATTTTTGCAATCTCTCTGAATCATAACTGTCAAGAGCAGATGAATAGGGATAAACCATTGAATAATGAAACTAGACTTGTTCAGACTGATTGCTTTGTACTCCCTATGACCTTAGTTCTTAAATTGGAGAATTCCCTTAATGTCCTGAAAAACAGCCTCAGTATTCAAGGTCATCCTGAGCTGTTTATAACATCAAGAATCCTGAAATATGAGGGCTGAGCAAATATCTAGCTGATTTACATCTCCAGTGACTTGAATATGAAAACATAGGTTGTTATATTCTGTAAAAGTTTCAAAGCTACTCTCTTTCAGTCACCCAAGTTTGCATACCAACATAAAAATATGAGAGATAAGAATASTAAGTATAGGATGGCCACTAAATGCTGCTAAAACAAGTGCTTTTTTTGCAGAACCAATAAAAGAACATAAGAAAGTATGCTTAAGAAGAGAAGTCACAGTTTTTATCTAGCCACTCTATTGTATAGCTCTGGATTTGCTATTCTTGCAAATCTTAGGATGTAATAAATCATGGCATCTCCAAATGACTGTTGCAAATGAACATGTTTATTGGGACAGACAAGTAAATCACTAAGAGAGTTATTTACTTCAGCAGCTGACATACAAATCAGGAGCGGACATTTAAAACCAGCTGTTGGATTTAAATACTGACTCAATGATTACACCTGTAAATTATGAGTATTTTTCAAAGGAGACACCAGTATTAGCACAAACTTGAGGACCTCATCACAACACAGACAATACAGATTTTTTTCAACTACATAGAAAACTTGAAGTTTGAAAAAAAAAAAAAAACTCCACAAACTATCTTGCATCAGCCTCTAATATCCAAAATATTCCACTTAGATTAAGTGCTATTATTATGAAAATAGTACAATTAAATGTTTGAAGAAAAAAGTCCTTTGAAATCAATGGCTGAGCTTCAGATGCTTTCTAAGCTTGAAGCAGCTTTGTTTAAGCAGGTATCTGAACCACCTCTAATCACCATTTTTCACTAGTAGGTAACTCTGCCAGCACAAGAGAGATTTTCTTGCTTGTAAATAAGTACTTCAGAAGAACACCCAACACCACTTAAAAGATTGTGCTATGCTACAAGATGCAGAGACCTGTCTCAGACTGAGATCTTGTATAAGCATTCTGAAAAGAAAGGAGTCTGTGTTCTCAGGGGAAAAATAAAAAACCCAAAAGAAAAAAAAATCAGACACATGATATCAAAAGCAGTGGAATACCGCAGGACATTGGTCTATGTAGAAGACAGGTAAAAAAAGAAAGAGTAAGAATGTGAAAATTGGTACTTTTAAATATATCAATTAGCTTGGTATCTTTAAAAAGAGGAATAGTGGAAAGATTTTCAGGGAATATGCAAGAGTTTTCAATCAATTCATACTGAAAGAAGAAAAATTGATAAAGACAGCCCTTATAGTTTTTTCAAAGATCTGATAGTGCTAAAACAATCTTATTTTCTCCAAGATACATTAACTGACATATAGAAAGTTAGACAGCACATGCTATTGACTTCAGTAAGCCTTCCTGTTTCCTAATGTGACAGTCCCACAAGCAAATTAAAGAAGCAGAATCTTGATAAAAAATAGCTTAAGTGAATAATCACTGCTTTATAAACCACATTCTGAACAGCTTTCTGTGTTTCCTGTTATAATGAGAGAGMAGTAGCAGCTAGAATAAAAGCAGAATGTGATATTAGGTAGCAATAGAGTAAAATGTAATGAAGCCTTTGGTAAAGAGCTCAGGAAGGAGGGCAGAAGAACAGCAAAAAGACTCCATGGAAAAGAGCGAGTCTGAATGGCTACTGTATGGCACAGAAAGATGAAGAATAGAAAAGAGGAAGTGGAGAATGATTCTAGATTATGCACAGCTCATACTCCTCACAGGTAGTTGAAGAGGTCATTCATAAGAGCTCTGTTTTTTCAGCTTCAGTAAACATAATAGCCACTYGTGAGGTCCATGTGGATATTTACTCTCCCTATACCCAATTGTTTGATTTTGGCGAGAGAATGATATAGCAAAAGCTTCATTGTAACATCATAGCAGTGATCCTGCTAATTTCAGATCTCATGTTTTTCACCTCTGAGATCAATTTCTTACATATCTTTCAATTTCTTCTGGAGGCAGACAGTTTAAGAGTAAAGTGATATTAGCTGTTCCCCAGCAACTACTGTATCACTTCCAGTGACCTTCAAATTAAATTTAACATTTGTCTTGGATAAAACTATAAAGCTGTTCAGTGTTGTGGACAGGAAGATTCATCTGGTACTGTTAACCTGATCAGCAGTGATATATAAGGTTTTATAACTAGCAGTACATTTCTCAGAAAGTGTTTCATATGAGTACTGTCTAAAAATAATGAATTGAAAAAATTATATAAAGCATATATGCACATATTTTAAGCACTACCAAGTCAACTTATTGTTAACTGCTACTAACTATTCTTTAAATGTGATACATAAGCACCTTTTATTGATAAATATGAAAACAGCACGACCGCTTTCAACTTTGCTACTAGAAAGAATACCAGGGCATRAGCTCCCTCCTTTGACTGTGCAACAAGATACTGTAATGTTTTACTGTAAGCTATTTCCTCACAAAACAGTCCTTTAAGAAACTCTGCAAATGTATTCCAGTAGTAGGCCAGTGATTTTTATGCATTATGCACTCAATGAATGATTCTCTGAAAGAATTCGTTAATCAATTCCATTGATAGCAATTCCACCTAATWAAAAATCAATGAGCTTTAGTAAGTGGAGCCACCACTTTATGACAGCCTGGCTATACAGAAGTTGAAATATGAGAAGATGAAATATGACCTAATCAAATCCCTGAACATTTCTCCTTACAAACTTGCCTCTATATGGACTCCATTCTGTGAGGCAAGAACATATGGCATATGACGTATGAATATCTAAAAAAAAAAAATAAAATAAAAAAAGAGGCCATAAGCTAGGATGCCAGTACCTATAACTTAAACTATTTACATTGGTTCCTAAATATGCTCTGATTACAGGGTTGCTTTATTTGATACCATATGTACAGATTTATATCACAGAATCACAGAATGATTAAGGTTGGAAGGGAGTTCTAGAGATCATCTAGTCCAAACCCCCTGCTCCATCAAGGACACCTACAACATATGGTACATGGTGGCATCCAGGCAGATTTGAAGACCTCCAGAGAGGAGACTCTACAACCTCCCTGGGCAGCCTCTTCTAGGGCTCTGTCACTCTCACAGTGGAGTTCCTCCTTGTATGAAGATGGAACTGTGTTTCAACTTATACACATTTCCTCTTGTCCTATCTCTGGCCACCACTAAGAACTGGCCCCCAACCTCCCTATATTCCCCCTCCATATTATAATAATAATATTATTATTTTATTATTATATATATATATATWAATCAGATAAACAGCCTTCTCTTCTCCAGAGAAAACAGGCCCAACTCACTCAGTCTCTCCTCATACAAGAGATGTTCCAGTCCCTTAATCATTTTAGTTGCCCTCCACCAGACCCTCTCTAAAAAGCTCAACATCTCTCTTGTACTGGGGAGCCCAGAACTGMACMCAGTACTCCAGGTGCGGCCTCACCAGAGCTGAGTAAAGAGGCAGGATACCCTCCCTTGACCTGCTGGCAACACTCCTTCTGATGCAGGTGAGGATCCTATTGGCCTTCTTGGCCACGAAGGCACACTGCTAACTCATGGTTAACTTGGTGTCAACTACGACTCTCTGGGCCCTCTCTGTGGAGCTGCTCTCCATCAGGTTAACCCCTAATCTGTATTGATGCCTGGGGTTATTGGTCCCTAGATGCGGGACCCTACACTCGTCCTTGTTGAATTTCATGAGGTTCCTCTCTGCCCAACTCTCCAGCCTATTCAGAACATCTATATGAGGATACTATGGGAGACGGTGTCGAAAGCCTTACTTAAGTCAAGGTAGACAACATCCGCGGCTCTCCCTTTGTCCATCCAGCCCATCATCCCATCGTAGAAGGCTATCAGGTTCATCAAACATGACTTCCCCTTGGTGAACACATGCTGACTACTCCTCATCATCTCCTTCTGCTTCACATGCCTAGAGATGCTCTTTAGGATGAACTGCTCCATCACCTTACCAGGGATGGAGGTGAGGCTGACTGGTAGGTAGTTTACCAACTCATCCCTCTTGTTAGGTTTGAAGATTTCAGTGATGTTGGTTTCCTCCAGTCCTTCAGCATTTCCCATTTGCTCCATGACCTCTCRAAGATGATGAAGCGCGGCTGARCAATAACCCCCACCAGTTCCTTCAGCACTCTTCAGTGCATCCCATCCAGGCCCATAGACTCAGGGGTGGCCAATCTGCCCAAGTGGTCCCTAACCCAATCCTCCTCAACAAGTGGAAGGTCTTCCTCTCTGCCAATTATCTCTCTTTTACCTGGACTCTTGGTGAGTGGCCTTAGCAGTAAAGAAAGAGGCAAAGAAGGTRTTTAGTAACTCTGCCTTCTCAGCATCCTCTGTCACCAAGGTCCCCTCCCCGTTCAGCAGCACACTAACATTTTCCCTAGTCTTCCCCTTGCTGCTGACATATTTATAGAAACCCTTCCCGTTGTCCCTGACCTCACTCGCTAGCTCTAATTCCAGATGGGTCTTGGACTTCCTCGTTGCATATCTGCATTCTCTAACAATACACTTATATTCTTCCCATGTGGCCTAGTCCTTCTTCCACATGAGGGTTGCTCTTTTTTTTTTCATTAACTTTGCCTATCAGCTCCTTGCCCATTCATACAGGTCTCCTTCCCCCCTTACTTGACTTATATGTAGTTTTACTGCTGGATACTGTACCTTGATCCCMCATTTTGAATTTTGTTCAATTTAAATATTTAATTTTGCATTGCTTACAATTTAATGTAAAAGCCGTGTTAGTCACTTTWGCTTTGTTTGCCACGCTCTTCATGTGTTCCCCACCCTCATAATTAGAGAAATAGCTATATTTTTTCATTGATGATAAGACTGAGATTTGTTTACATGACTATATCATGTCTGTTTTCTTTTTTTCCTTGTACTAATACACTTCACAATTCTCAAGGGATTTATAGTAAAAAGAAGTATTTCTATGCTACATGGATGGTCATGAAATATTTATTCCCCTTCCYTCCACCTCCCTGCAAGGGTATTCCCTTTGTGCTCTACAGTTGCAGAGAAACTATAAGAAACTGCTCATTATGAGGCATAGTCTCTCACCTCTATTATTATTTGAGAATCATTTACATAGCAGAAGTAAAGCATCAAAGGAAATCTACTCTCCAGACAATATGTAACTGAAACTGTAGTTTTACTGCATTTTAGATTATATACAGTGTTTCATCATTCACAGTGCTATTATATCCYTCCCTATAGTACTGAAATAAATAGAAGCTTAAAACAAATATCTTTTTCTTTTGCATGCTCTAGGAGATGGAAACTGATTTCAGTTTGCCTTGAAGGTGGAGAAAAATGCCCACCATCTGTATCTATTCATAAATAATATAAAAATAATATAACTAATTCATCCAGAATTTAATGCAATTTCCTTTCAGGTAGGCACATCCATAGATTATTGCCATTATGATATTTCTTTTCACAGATGAATCCAGTTTTTAAAAGCTGAACAGAAGTTATCATCCATCTGCTGAGCTGCTATGAATGGCAACACTAGCTTTTAGACCTGTTCTGCTCTTAGGTAGAATAAATTAAAATTCTTTTATGGCTATTTAAACTGAAATGTTTTGCTTCAGCTTTGAGCTAACAGCACACATAGTTATGGTAGATCAGCCACCAGGAAATAACTTAGGGCTGCTGTAACTTGATTGTTCTACATTATTTTCCCATATGCTTACATTACAACCACTACAAGAAATTTTTGCCTTTTTCCTCATATATAATGAAACTATTGCTTATACTTATTTCTACAATGAACACATGGTACTCCACCAAAAATATTCAGCGTGCATCTTGATGTTTGTTGTCTCTCCCTTGAAAAAAATCATTTTAATTTTACATTTTAGATGGATTAGGAAACTCATACAAATGAAAATAACCTAATATCTCATTTGTCTTCACAAATACTTATTCTAGCACAGAGGAAAGAAAAAAAAGAAAAAAAAAAACAAAACAAGGAAAGCTACAGCTTTCCAGCAATATATATGTATTCCTGCTACAGCTTACAGCAATATATAGCAAATGTGAAAATGTAGAGAAAAATAAGTAGAAATTCCTCTTGGTGACCTGATGCTTTTAGGCTCTCTTAAATATGGTTGTGAAATGACAGCCTTTGAAAAATACTAAAAATTTCTGCAGCTACAACCATTTAAAACATTTAAATTCTAAGTACATTTCTCTATAATAGGAATACTGTAATTTATCCATTTTTTTCTAATTATCCTATTTTCTATCAAAAACTTTGGGATAAGCCATAAGCCATATTATTCTGTTACTCTTCCTCTACTATTCTGAAACAGCAGATAATTAGCAAAAGCAGTTTTCAGAGCTGATTGTTCCTGCTGCTATGAAACCCAAGTCCATAACCGGATGGGGCAGTCCAACATTAGAGTCAGTTAAGATACTCTTTGGTAAAAGGATCTAAGAGAGGAATGGAAATATATTTTGTCTTGTAAATATTTGCATGAAATTGAACATAGTTTTAACAGATTTAAAATATTTCACCTTCTTCTTTGTAGTGAAAAAATAAAATTCAAATGAACAAATTCTCACTGTGTTATTATTAGTGACATCATTGTGTTTTTCAGCAGGTAAAGCACTGGGAGCTGACAACACAAGTAAAGGAGCCAGTGTTTCCTGGGACTTGCCTACCTAGCCTTCCTGTCATGTGAAACTCACWGCCATTTGCAAAAGGAAAAAGAGCATAGGTATAAAAAGATTCAGCGACAGAGGACCTTGCAAGGACAAGAGTATTTATTTGTTTATTTATTTGTTAATAAAAATAAATAAATAAATTGATTTATTTGTTATTTGTACTTTTGCAAAGACCTACATACACAAAATTAAATCAGTTCACTTAGAGCAAATATGTTGAAGGGAATGAACTTAAAGCAGAGTATTTTTAATGACATATATATTTTTTAAATATATGACTATAGAGTGTATAAATTTAATAAAATAAAAAATAAGGCCTCACGTGACAATATTTAAAATATCTCATGACRCAGTACATAATTTTGAAAGGAAAATGTACCAGATAGCTCCAAAAACATATAATTTAAAGTTAACTATTTAATACATTTTCTTAATCTTTTCTTTATTTCATTTTTTTTCTTCTTTTTGCTCAATGACAAGACCTGTACATCCCAGAGTTGTACTGGATTTTTTAAGCTATACTACACTGCGAGGAGGTTCAGTTTATTCCCTACTATCTTCTTGCAAAACAGTTTAATAATATTGATTTTTTTAGCTTGCATCTTCCTTCATTAAATCTCCATTGGATATTTTTCATCTCTTACCGTACTGGCTTTCTCTATTTTTTCCCCAGTGTCTACAGCTTATTGAGCATATAGTTCTGCAAATTTAGGATTGTTTGGAAATGTTGGTAACATTACCTTACCGTCTCTGGCAGATTAGCAAAAAAAA
>NW_020454483.1:775272-788042 GCF_003342845.1 Nothoprocta perdicaria
AAGCAAATATCACCACTTCATTGTCCAAATAGGTTCTTCTCCTCATTTGAGTACCATGGTATTTATCATCAAATTCTGTTCATAGATTACTACTTCCCTTCACAGCAGGTAAGGAATTGTACATATCTGATCCATTCTCTTTCTGTGTAGCTTCTTATCTCTTTATAATGCTAAGCAGTCCTTCTACTGCCAAAAGGAAAGAGTTTTCCCTTTGAAATGGAAAAATACATTTTCTTCTTTTTTTGAAGGTCTACTTTCCAGATAGGAGATTTCTTTTCCAGGGTATCCTGTTTCTATGATACGTGATTTTTGCCAAAAAGGCCCTAAATCATTAAGAATCTTCATACAAACTTTTAAAACACTGGCTGGCATCCTTACCCAGGTTACTTCACCACTTAATACATGGAGATGAGTGTTTCTCTCATTTTTTTCCTACTATAAGAACAACTTTTATTTATTGTCACTAATGATGTCCCAGCTAGATAAAATGTATATGTATATACATCATATTTTTGATGTATACATCTCAAATGACAGAAAAATTATTAGCATTCTCACCAAAACTGTTTGAAGTTGTCTAGGAAGAGAGCCAAAGATATTGCACGAACACRTAGATGAATCTCAGGACATCCCAAGAAGACTCTAAGAAGCAGTATTTTAAGTACAGTTAAAATAGAAGAGGCATACCATAAAGATGCTGATCTGGGACAGCTAACATACTGTGAAGAGGAACACAAACTTTCTCAGTTTGTCAAAGTTTGTGTTTCATGATGATGGCAGGATTTCTGCCAAAAGATATAAAAACTTGAGTAGAGAGTAGCTTTATGACTGCTCATGACAGTCCTTGGGCACATTAAATATGTTGAGAAGATATTTAGCCTGCACTTTATAAATTATTGATGAAAAAATGTCAGAAAATTAATTGCTGTGTTACAGATTAATAAAGCCAGGTTTCTCTCCTCTTCTTTTCATTCCAGCTTGCCTTGGATGAGCTAAGAGCTATTAAAATACATTCCTGTAGAAGGGGTGTCTCAATATGTTTTACCTTCCATATCTTCCACATTAACCATCATTATATCTAATTTACTATAGAAAACTGTTCYTGTGAATTGAGATGTGTTTTCTGAAGCATTTTCTATTTAAGGTGTGCAATTTCTATAACTTTCTATTTCTCTGTCAATTGATCTAAGTACAACTTTAATAGACTTAKCTACTGTATATTTGAAACCTATTTTAAGGATAATGTAGTGGCTAAGCTCTAAAGGAAATTTAAATATCACTGCTCTTTTTTGAAGCGCAGTGGACATTTAAAATAACTCATTTTAGAGTGAAAATGAACATAGCAAACGCTATCTCTGACTTGAAGTGTTATTTTAGAGTACTGATGTGTTTATTTGCCTAGAAGTTTACAGATTTAAACAGAAAATCAAAAGGTTAATCTCTTTAYCATGTTTCAGAAGTGACAAATGTTTTGAGTTATGGCTCTGATTACTGTGCTATTCAGACAGAAAGATTGTCTCATGCTTTCTCTGCAGAAATGCATTATATAATTTGATACCTTTTCGTAACTGCATAGGARTTATTGATAGAGAATAGAGACCTACATAATAAGACTGATATTAATCTTCCTAATGCTACAAAGCCATTGACAACTTTTGTTGGAACTGGATTTTCTGTTGATATATCAACAAGACTGCTGGCCAGTTCAGGTTGCTACTTACTTCTTAGTTGCTCAGGTTGCTTCTTGCTTCTCAGAGTAAGTCTTACTCAGAAGTAAGAAGCAACTTACTCAGAAGTAAGAAAGAAGTCTAAGTAGTAAGTATAACTTACTCAGAAGAAAGTTCAGCCTTGCTGAGGGAAAATAAAGAGGTATAAAAGTAAGTCACACAGCAGAGCATGTTGTGCTCTGCCAAAAAATTAAAATATCTGTATTTTAAATCTTAGGTAATAGGGTTATGACTGCCCATATTGCAGCTCAGATGATGTGTCAAGTCATTTCTGAATAAATCCATGTAGCTTAAACAATAGGATCACAACTCAAGCTACATAAATAATGATATTTGTAAATAATGAAATTAATAATCTCTCCAAGTTTGAGATTCTTATATTGAGTGGATCAAACTCAGAAAAATATGTCATCCTATTTAATGTTTTTTTATTTATTATTTTTATTTTAGGTACAAGGGTTCCATATCTCTTTAAATACATTATAAGAAAAGGAGGTTTAATACATTAACAAGATTGAAACAGATGGAAAAAACTCCTGTTTGTTCTCATAAACTGATGGGAGAAAAAAAAATGAGTATACTGCCAAGAAATGTATTTTTATCTCTATTTCTAATCTTCCAGAAATCAACTTTTAAAGCTGAGTAGATGGATAAACATATAGCCAGGTTTTTGCTAGTCACTCTTGTTCAAGAATATAACAGACAAGACTGAAACATTCTTTTCCCGTAGTCAAACTATTTTTTTCTGCTACATATGAAAAACTGAGACCACGTTAAATAGTTTCTTACAGTTACAGTTACAATTTCTTACAGTTCTTGATTTTTTTTCAAAAGAAGACACGCTGCAACTTTTATTATCTAGCTCACCTTAAGCTAAYGTAGAAAATAACACAGAACCTACCTCCCACTCCAGCTTTGAATTTGCAGACTTCGATGGAATGCAAAGTTATGAATTAGGATAAACAGCTGAATGCTGTAAGAGTAAAGGAGACCTTACATGGYGCTCTGGAAGAACACAGCAAAGGGGAGAGCACAGTGCAGGTTTTGCATAATACTTATGCCTGAACACATAAAAAGACATACTCCACTATAACTCCATTTTCTTCAGGCTGCTTCCGTTTATTAAGTCTTGATCAATTCACCACTGTACTACCGACTTGAAAAGCAGAARTCTATGAAGCATATGTCTCCTGTTTAACTCTTTCTTATAGGAAAATCTACTTTTGTTTTGGGCTTGCCTATAGCCCAATCAAAGCTTTTGGTTTCGAATTCATTTAATTATAGGACAATTTGGGCTGGGATGGGTCTTGCTTACTCTAACTTCTTCCTCAACACAAAGTCAGACCAAGTTATCCATGTCTTTATCCAATCAGATCTTAAAAGTCTCCAGGGGCAGAAGCTTCTGCCCATTGTCTCTCATTCTCCCACTATGCATCCTTGAACTTTGCAATGGGTTCATTGTATCATAGGCATGCGAAGGCAGCTTTCGAACCCTCATAAGGCCATCTCTTACCCAGTTTCAATAAGCCCAAATCCCCCAGCTTCTTTTCACAGAGCAAGTGCTCCTGGCCTTCTCCATGACCTTAGTGGACCCTTACAGAACATGCAAGACACTGGGAACATTTTGGAGCATGAAGATGCAGTAGTATCACAGTAACATGAGTGCATAGTCTGGCTAATATAACTGTTTATTTATTAGTAGAAAAGTAATTAACTGAGAAATTTCAAGAAATTATTATTTCTCTATGCTGTTTTTCCTTTCTGCAGGCAAATGTGATTAAAGGTGATAAAGCAGTATTAATGCTAGGTGATAAAGCAGTATTAATGCTCTATAGGTGAAAAAAAAAGGACATAAGGAGATAGGTGAAAAAAAAAAGGCATAAGAAGATAAGCAGTCTAGTTTTCTGAAATATAACACCATTAACAAATATTGAAAGGTATAATGTAGAATGAAATGTATTGCCCCAAGATAGTTCTACAACTTACGTTTTAAACTGCTCTGTTTTCCTCCCTAAACCATCACAACTCAAGCAGACACAGAACTGTCTTGTTATTAACATTTTTCTATTGCCATTACTATGCTCTAGAAGAAGAAAGATGCTTTCTTTAAGATAATTGCATAGGTTTGGAGAACAGTAAATTATCTTAACTGTGCTAGTATCTGTAGAAAGATGCAAATCTCTGATAACTTCATCTTTTTTTCTTTCTCCATAAAATATAACTTACAGAAGATCACATTTATTTACTTTAAAGAAGTGTCACTTACTAGGGAGCAAGATAACTATATATATATATTTTSTTAGCTATATATATGTATCTATATAATTATAATAAAAACAATAACGTGAGAGAGAGGAAGGACTAGTCAGGCTGAACATTAGTCTAAAACAAGGAATAATAGGCTGAGATAGAAGGATTTTTTTTTAGTTACTACAAGAACTTTCTGACACTAAGGACAATCAAAATGTAGAAGCAGTTGTACTACAATGTTTGGAACATTTGCAATACATGTTTTTGAGACATTACAGGTGAGATTAAAAACATGATTTGTGAAGTACTGTGAATTTTCGGAGACTGAATTGAAGTACTAAGAACGTACTTTTAAATATATATTCACAATACTGTGAAAAAAATTAGTTATGTGAAAAAAACCAGAGGTAAGAGAAAACAAAAAAAAAAAACAAACAAAAAAACTCCCAGAAAAATGGAACAAAATGAAAAAGAGAAATCAAAGTATTTTAACAGGCAAGAAAAAAGAAGTGCCATATAAAATGAAAAATTAAGTCCTTTGACAAATAATTAGTTTTCTAGTCTGTGCTATCCACTTGATGTCTAAGTATGCATGAATACAGCAGTATTGACTAGCTCCTAAGTTACTGGCATCTTCTGCACTAAGCAGATGGTGGCACCCAAGGTATATAAAATCAGGCAAAGTTTTTTTTTTTTTTTTTTTTTTTTTTGGCAGAGGAGTGCAAGAGTTGAATAAAGCACATTAGAGTAACTTTGTATTCAGAAAAAAAATGCAGATTTATTCTTACATTCTCTTTTTCATGTTTAGCTTTTCTATGGTTAATCAACAAGACCTGCTTGTAGATTTTGCAGGTGTTATTGAATCATGTGAGCTACCAYGAACCTAGATGCTGGAATATCTTTTAAACAGGGAGAGTTCTCTGAGAGGGAAGCAGGGTCAGCTATCAATCAGCAAGTTCTTGGAAACCTCCAAGATTGAAAACTGCACAACCTCCTTGGTCACATTACTAATAGGAGCATAAAGCATGTAATATCAATGTTCTTCGGTACAAGATTTTGAGAATCAGTCTGAAAGTATGGGCTGGAGTACTGTATTTTCACTTCACAGCAACACCAAGAAAGGATTTAGTAGCATAATGTTCACAGGCTGCACAGAAGAATCYATAATGTCAAGCAAAAGAAGATCACAAACCACCTTTATTTATACTGACACTTTAGATATATGATAAATAATATCTAGCTGATTTTACTGATTTAACTCTCATTGATATTAGTTAAAGGCATGTATAAAACTGCCACATGAACCCTCATGTAAACTGGAATATTCAGCCTTTCATCTCCTTCTAAAAATATGTACCAAACAAACTTCTCCTGTTAGCTGATAATTTGCGAAACAAGWGCATGATTCTGGAGTGCTTCATTCATCCTGGAGAAGAGAAGGCTRAGGGGGGATCTGATCAGTGTGTATAAATACCTCAAGGGAGGCAGTGAGGAGGAGGGGGCTGGCCTCTTTTCAGTGGTGGCCACTGATAGGACTAGAGGAAACGGCCACAAGCTGAGGCACCAAAAGTTCCACAGGAACTTAAGGAAACATTTCTTCACTGTGAGGGTGACAGAGTCCTGGCACAGGCTGCCCAGAGAGRTTGAGGAGTCTCCTCTGGAGATCTTCCACACCCACCTGGATGCAGCCCTGTGCCACGTGCTCTAGATGACCCTGTGTGAGCAGGSGGGTTGGACTAGTGACCTCTGAGGTACCTTCCAACCTTAAGCATTCTATGATCCTATGATCATCAAAAAATTGAAAAACTTTCCTTATCCACTGGAGGACTGGTCTGAAATATTTCCTCCAAATGAAAAAGGTGCAACACCTGAAGAAGAGTGTGTTATACACTGGTGCTTAAAGCAGAGACCGAGATTTTGAAAGGCATGCAAGTCACTTAATGGCTTTTAATTGCTTCTTAATGCCACTTCATTGACGTTTGTTTTAAGTCTAATTTCTAGAAGTACTTCAAAATCTTCATTTATCACAATGCTAGAAAAATCCTCATGGAAGTGTGGATGTCAGTCTGGAAAAGCTAGGATTTAGTCAATTTATTTTTTGTTGAAGTTGGCAGAAGCGTGCCTCTTAGGAATCTTTGATGGACAAGTCAGAAGCTGAACACTAATTTTTAAGCTCTCAGTGCCACCTCTTTATAGATGGGTCCTCAGTGAAACCAGCCTGGAGAAAAGTCTRCCATACTGAATGTGAGGCAGCTTGCGAGAGTTCTAAAAGATGATTCAAATAGCTAATCTACACAAGAAGATTAATTATCTTGGAAGCTAAAACATTTGGGACAAGAGTTTTCCCAGCAGATATCAGGGGGAAAAAGCTGTTCTCAYTGGTGGCCAGCGAYAGGACGAGGGGTAATGGCCACAAGCTGAAGCATAAGAAGTTCCGTCTCCAGGTGAGGAGSAACTTCTTTACTGTTAGGGTGACAGAGCMSTGGMACAGGCTGCCCAGGGAGGTTGTGGAGTCTCCTACTCTGGAGGTCTTCAAAACCCGCCTGGATGCCRCCCTGTGCCACATGCTGTAGGTGTGCCTGCTTGAGCAGGAAGGTTGGACTAGATGATCTGTAGAGGTCCCTTCCAACCTTAAATATTCTGTGAATTCTGTGAAGAGTTTCAATAGCACAGCCATATTGCTATATCTTATATATGAAATTATTTTCTTTAGCACTGAAAACTGACTAAAAGAAAAATTCCTCCGAACAGAAATGCATAACGTCATGCTACAYAAAGTTTTTTTTAAAATAATAAAACACTTACTTGAAAGTACAGCAAGAACATTCAAGAATCATCCATGTTCATGCTATAGATGATGTTTAGCAAAATGACTTACATTTTTAATCAAAGGAAAAAATTATAAAATTGACAGATTATTTGACAGAATTGCCTGCAGAACAGAAAACTGTTCTTGGAGAACACAACAAGTAAAAAAGATAATTTGTGGATTTTGCATTAAGACAGTTTTAAAGAGCAAAATTGGTAGCTTGGGATGTGGGTGGTGTGTATTTATTTTTCAAATCAAGCGAGGCACAGAGACAGTGAAAACTTCCCACACTGTGCCTGAGCTGTAACTGCCCAAAGATGATATGTTAATTGTGACAGTGATACTAGAAGAGAGTGTTGCTGCAGATATGTCCTGAATATACCTGAAAATTGCTGTCTACAAGCCAGATTTTGTAGCTGTCTAGCAGCTCTGAGACCTTAGTGAAAGTCAAGGAAATGGAAGAAAGCCTGTGTTTCACTCTCTGGATTTCCATCTGTCTGACAGTTTGTACAGTTATCAAACGGATTATCAATTTAACAGTGTGGGGGAGGTTGGAGTGTTTAGGGCATCATATTTGTATAGTAAAGCAAATAACTCCTCTTTCGAAAGAGAGAGGGAAATAAGTTTTATTCTTTAGCCTGAAACAATGCATAATATTTTCTTAAATATTTCTTACTCCACCTTAAATAAATTTCTTACCCCACCTTTCTTGCATTATATTGTATTAATAGCACAGATTTTGGTAAATTTGCCAGAAGTTTCTGCTTCTTCATGCATATTTTACATTACTTGAGTAAGCATTTTTTTCTACTACTAACAGACAGATATTTTCTGATTTTTATCCAAAATTCACATCTTAATTTTATCTTCTGTTTAGTTCAGCCAAAGCAATATGTTCCATTACTTGTATTCTATAATATATTCTATAGTATCTCATTACTAAAACAACTTTAATACATTAGTCATAGAAATGCCCGTAAATGTAGAGAACTTTTGATGTTCCTATTTAAAGCAAAGAAGCTGAAAAATAGCAAAATCAAAATCAAATTAAAGAAGGAAAATATTAAAAAATATCATATCTAAATTGTGATTTCAATATAATACTACAAATGACTTATTTTGCATGTTTCCTATACATCAGGAATAACTACATTCTTTAACTGAAATTTATTTTCTACTAATCCAAAAAGTCAATTGGATGAGTCAATTCTTTATCTTATGGTCTGTGAGTCCAGATCAAACATAATATCTTCAGTATGCACTTTTTTTTCAAAGAGAAGATAGCAGTGTTTTGTCTTGATATAGAGGTTACTGTATTAAACATCACAGAATCACAGAATCACAGAATCACAGAATCACAGAATGTTTAAGGCTGGAAGGGACCTCTAGAGATCATCTAGTCCAACCTTCATCCCATTTAGTCCACCCTTCATCCCAACCAAACATCCCATTTTTCCAATTTATTCCATATCTTAGTTTTAAGAACACTCACCTAGAACACAGAATTTAGTTTCCTTTTTAAGTCTTTGGCATTCAAAGTAGCATCTTCCAACTCCTTGAAGTTCTATGACTGTAAATTTGCAAATAATTTTGGGAAACTTTGTGCACAAGGAAAAGATCCTGACCCTCCCTCCTGCCCTGCAAATGAGGGAAACTGTGAAGCTGTTTACTCTGGAATAAATAATTCAAGATAGGAGCAAGTAACACTCCTAATAAAAAATTAGGAGTGAGATGCAA
This sequence comes from Nothoprocta perdicaria, assembly GCF_003342845.1. Taxonomy (NCBI): domain Eukaryota; kingdom Metazoa; phylum Chordata; class Aves; order Tinamiformes; family Tinamidae; genus Nothoprocta; species Nothoprocta perdicaria. The sequence continues at coordinate 783,796 of NW_020454483.1, forward strand.
AATAGGTTTTGCATCTCAAAGTAGCACAGCAATCATGCAAATATTCTCACTGAATTTAAAAGGATTATTCATGTTTGTAAAGCAAACATGCCTACTGACTCAAAATCTTAATGGATGTCAATTACATCACCAATTTTAATAGCATATTTTGTCTAATTGGCTTACTCACAGGAAACATGTTAAGCAAGTAACAAGAAATCTGTGGGATGGAGGCTAGGAAGTACCTCATTTAGAATAGGGTAAGGAAACAGGTACCATGTCCTGAAGCTACAAGTCTGATTTCAAAACAGATTAACTTGTAATATATTTACCTTACTTAGTCTTGCTGTATTTCCTGCAAGTTTGCTCTAAGAATATTTTAACCCCAAATCTGTATATTTATTCAGTATCATTGATAAGCACTAACTAAAAATATGAAGAACACTTAAATATTATATTTATTTGGTAGTGAAAATAACCTAAGATATTGTACAGTGAGAAATCTATAAATTTTGCTACATGAACTAGTGGAAAACTGGAAAACTGTTTTTTTTTCTTTTAAACTTGAAAGGTAGTTACTTGCAAACACTATTTCTATACTCCCAAGCACAAAACAATGCCTACTACTTACTTCTCTACAAGCAGAGTATGCAATATTTAACAAACATAATATATAGGAACATAGTGTTACATCAGAAAAAAAAATGCTCCCTTTTCACTTATACACCACACACACACACTACTCTCTAGAAAAATCACAGTTACTTCACACCCTGAAAGAGTGCAGCTCCTTCCCACTTAAATACTATCCTGCTCGCTCTACTTCCAGCTCTCCCAAAAGCAGGGTGAGTGTTTTCATGATGTGTTTACATAGGTACTGTACTGCTCAATTCATTGTTGTTCCCAGAATAATTAATGGATGAGACTACCTACTTGCTTTCCCTAACAAAAAAAAAAAATATATTATATATATATATAATTGAGTTTCTCTTTGTTCTGCTGCTTTTGAATTTCACAAAGCTTGTAAGACATCTTATTTTTCTTTTAGAACTATTTGAAACTGTCCAATGTACTCAGAAGTCAAAAGGATAAGCTAGACAGTCACAGTGGAATACAAAAAGCTTCCTTTTCCTGAAAATTGAAAAGATATATAGACTTTAAACAGTTCTTTCTAACCTATACATTCAAGCTCCTCTGTTACTGCAACAAAAATATTTAGAAAACATAAATTATGTTTTGATTTTATACTTTTGCCCTGAGCTACTAGGAAAACAAGGTGGACCTGATTTGAAGTGCAAGTTATTCTCTACCTGGTTGAGTTTAGCTCCATCACAGCTTACTTCTCCAGAGTTCGCTGAAGACATACCTGAAAATGTGACTTCCTCTATTGTATGCTGAAAATGCCAGCATAAAGCATAATCCTAAAAGAGTATTTTAAAAAGAAGTTAGTAATGAACACTGAGAGATGTTCTAGCTTTGGGCTGAAGAAAGCAGTCAGTCCACAGGTACAGTTGGACATTTGATACAGGAATAATCTCTGCTTGCAAATTCGGAAACATTTAAAAACAGTAAAATGCAATAGACTAAAAAATGAAATAGATAGTCTTTCATCATCATTATTCATACTAACTTTTTTTCTTCTCTCAAATACTCCGTTCCAAAATTTTGCCTCTTTTAGCACTTAAGCTGCCTTCTCCTTTAAAACTTATTAAACTTAGTTGGCCTTACCCTCACAACCTAGAGCAAAAGAGTTCCAGGCGCAAAAGACCTCGGTATCCTGTGGTGAACCAGAAGTATAGAGGACTCCTATCAGTCCCCAAGAACTTGTGCAACCTACTGTGTGGATCCCTGTGTGGATCCTACTGTGTAATTTCCCTGTGTGGAAATTCTGAGGCCATGAAGCATCTGGAGCTGGAGAAGTATCACTAAGTATGGAGAGGGATCAGTAACTGCGGATGCATCGTGCAGACAATACTCCTCACGTTGGGCATCCCACTTGGCCCAGGGATGTGAAAAATGGTCAATGGCTATTTCTTTCACTGGATTTACTCATCTTCGGATTCAATCTATTTGAGTCTTCTCTTCACAGTTTAATTTCTGGAACACATTATGACTTTTGACTTAGGTTCCATGAAGTGATTTTTTAAAATTCATTATCTTATTAGAAGATTAGGGGTTGACCTGCTGGAGAACAGCCCCTCAGAGAGGGACCTTAGTGTCGTGGTAGATGACAAGATGACCATGAGACAGCAGTGTGCACTGCTGGCCAAGAAGGCCAACGGGATCCTGGGGTGCATTAAGAAGAGCGTCTCCAGCAGGTCGAGAGAGGTGATCATCCCCCTATACACAGCCCTGGTAAGGCCACATCTGGAGAASAGTTCTGGGCTCCCCAGGACAAATGGGATGTGGAGCTGCTGGAGAGAGTCCAGCGCAGGGCTACCAGGATGATCAGGGGCCTGGAACATCTGTCCTATGAGGAAAGGCTGAGGGAGCTGGGCCTGTTCAGCCTGGAGAAGAGAAGGCTGAGGGGGGATCTGATCAGTGTCTATAAATACCTCAAGGGAGGCAGTGAGGAGGAGGGGGCTAGCCTCTTTTCAGTGGTGGCCACTGATAGGACTAGAGGAAACGGCCACAAGCTGAGGCACCAAAAGTTTCACAGGAACTTAAGAAAACATTTCTTGACAGTAAGGGTGACAGAGCCCTGGCCCAGGCTGCCCAGAGAAGCTGTGGAGTCTCCTTCTCTGGAGATCTTCAAAACCTGCTTGGACGCAGCCCTGTGCCACATGCTCTASGTGACCCTGTGTGAGCAGGGGGGCTGGACTAAATGATCTCTGAGGTCCATTCCAACCTTAAGCATTCTATGATTCTATGATTCTAAGATGTCTAAAGAGGAACTAATCTCAAATTTTAAAATGAAATATATTTGGATACATGGGGACAAGTATGGGAGAAGTATATAGTCTCACATGGCGGCAAGTATGGGGGAAGTATGTAGTCTCACAAGAAAATATGTACTCAGTCCAGTTCAACTTCATTGAATATTTTATACTGCAACAATATTAAAAAAAAGTTAGATGATACATCTTTACATTAGATCCATATTAGAACATTGATAAAGTTGAAGGTTATAATCACATGGTATAGCTGACAGCAGATTATCTATTATGAGTGAAAAAATCAGTATTAGATTACAAAAATCTAGGGTCAGCATCACATGGGTCACCTCAATTGCTTGTATGTGGACCAATAATGGCGATTCCTTATTGACTGTTTCAGCTGAGCCMCATATGGATTCCTCTAATGTATTAGCATTACCTTGACCCTTAATCATACCATTTCTCCAGCATTTTTGCATAATTGTCCCATCTGGCTTTATAAATTGGATGACTGATGTTTTGACGTGTCACCAACCAACTGATAAGCAACTGATCATTTCACATCTGGCTTCTGATAGTGCAGGTTCTCAAACTAAGAGGTTGCAATATCTTTTTATTAGTTGTACTAACATCAATAATGATTTCCATGTAAAATGAGACAAATTAAAATGTGACAAGAGGATAAAACTGTGATCTGTACAACCTGTTTATTATCCATTYTTCTCTCATTACTTTGACACCTCTGTGGACAATAAACTTTTTGATTTCTGAATGCTCAGTGATTTACCTTTCCCTTTTTATAGTTTTTTTCTGACTGCAAAATCACAAAATAAAAAGCACTCAGAGTTAGCATGTACTATTTATGCATATTTCTTCTTAGCAAGCTGTTGATGTACTTCAATTTAAGCTGTGCTATAAGCCTAAATGGGATCTGCTTGCCRAATTTGGATTTATCTTCATGAAGTGGGAAATAAATATAAGGAATATATACATATACATAATTACTCCTTCCTTCTAAACCGATACCAAAGACATATCAGATCTCGAAGGGAAGGGCTCTGGAGCGGACGCTCGTGCCGGAGCTCCTTGTCTAGAGACGAGCCACTGCGGCCCAAAGCCGCCGAGCGAGAGAGCGCAGGCAGCGAGCAGCGCGAGGCAGCCCCGGCGCCGACCCCTGAGCGGGCAGSGCGGAGCCCCGGGCCCGAGGCGGCTCTGACCCAGCGGGGGCGGAGCCGGCAGCACAGGCGGGAGCTCAAAGGCCGCCCCCAGGGAGCGCGAGCGACTAGGAGCGCGGCGCGGCAGTTTGCGCAGGCAGGACGAGCAGGGAGGTCTCTCGCCGGCGAGCAAAAGAATCCTGCCCACAGTTTCTTCCATCAGCAGAAAGGCAGGGGA